>NW_024870729.1:4440000-4800000 GCF_019054845.1 Dipodomys spectabilis | reverse complement strand
AACATGAGACACACATATAGGAAATATTAATGATTTGTATTGCTTACCACACTGTATAATTGGCAGCATTTAACTCTATTGCATCTCGGGTGAGCTTAAAGGCACGTTCACTTCTTTCATCACGCTGCAGAACAGCTCGGAAATAATCATAAACATCTCTAACTGAAAAGAGAACACAGACACAGAGCTGCTTTAGGACTTAGGTTTCTTATCTAAAACTATCACTTTAAGGGGCTGAGAAGGTGGCTCAGTGGTAGAGCGCTTGCCTTGCATGCATGAGGCCCTGGGTTCGAATCCTCAGCACCACATAAGCAAAAAAGAAAAAAAGCCGGAAGTGGCGCTGTGGCTCAAGTGGTAGGGCGCTAGACTTGAGCTGAAGAGCTGAGGGACAGCACCCAGGCCCAGAGTTCAGGCCCCACGACTGGACCCAAAAAAAAAAAACAACTATCACTTTAATATAAATTGTTGTTATATCTACGTGGAAATATATTTTATTTCCATGCATATCACAATGAGTGCTACAGCCTCAACACATGAGCTACAATGGTCTGGCAATGCTTTCTGCTAAAGACACACTGCAACCAAATATCTGATATAAAAACTAAAGCATGTATCACCAAATACTTTCTTTTTTTTTTTTTTGGGGGTCCAGTCATGGGCCCTGAACTCTGGGCCTGGGCGCTGTCCCTCAGCTCTTCAGCTCAAGGCTAGCACTCTACCACTTGAGCCACAGCGTCACTTCCGGCTTTTTCCTTTTTGCTTATGTGGTGCTGAGGAAATGAACCCAGAGCCTCAGGCATGCAAGGCAAGTGCTCTACCACTGAGCCACCTTCCCAGCCCCCCAAATATTTTCATACAGCTGGTTTTCTCGTATTTAATTTTGATCACATTTTTAACTTAAAATATGTACAATGGTAGAAAATACAAATGATACAAAAAGGGGGCTGGGAAGCTGGCTCAGTGGTAGAGTGCTTGCCTTGCATGCATGAGGCCCTGGGTTCGATTCCTCAGCACCACATAAGCCAGAAAAAAAAAGCCAGAAGTGGTGCTGTGGCTCAAATGGTAGAGTGCTAGCCTTGAGCTGAAGAGCTGAGGGGCAGAGCCCAGGCCCCGAGTTCAGGCCCCACGACCGGACCCAAAACAAAACAAAACAAAACAAAACAAAACAAAAGATACAAAAAGTTCAAACTAAATTTCCATTCTAGCTGGGAGCTGGTAGCTCATGCCTGTAATTCTATCTACTCAGGAGGCTGAGATCTGAGGATGGCAGTTTGAAGCCAACAAGGGCAAAAAAGTCCATAAGACTCATCTCCAGTTAGTCACCAGAAAATCAGAAGTGGCACTGTGGCTCAAAGTGGTAGAGCACTAGCCTTGAGCAAAAGAACTGAGGGAATCCTAGCTACTCAGAAGGCTGAGATCTAAGGAACACAGTTTGAAGCCAACCTGAGCAGGAAAGTCTATGAGTCTCTTATCTCCAACAAACTCAGAAAAAGCTGGAAGTAGTGCTGTCAGGTAGAGTGCTAGTCTTGAGGACAAAGAAGCATAGGGATAGCACCCAGGCCCTGAGTTCAAGCCCCAGGACAAGCAAAAAAAAAAGCAAAGAGCTCAGGGAAAGCACTCAGGATCTGAGTTCAAGCCCCAGGATTGGCAAACACAAAAAGCTCCATTTTCTTAATTCACACATTGTTCAAAAAGAAATGTGCTCTTTACCTGACTTATGTAACTGTAACTCCGCTGTATATTACCTGTATAATAATTATAAATCAATTGAAAGAAAAATTCACAGTACTCCTCCCCAGAAGGAAGCATTCGTAACTGAGTCTAGTATATCCAATATATTTATGCATAGACAAGTATACAGTCTAATTCACCCTCATTGTTTTACATAAATGAAACCCATATATAATGTGTTTGGCCCTCATAGATCTTTTTTATTGTTAATTTTTTATTATTATTATGAAGGTGATATACAGAGGGGTTAGTTTCATAAGTAACGAATATATTTCTTTTTGGAAAATGTCACCCCTTCCTTTGATCTCTCCCATCCCCTCCCACATTTTCAACATAGTGTCTACTGAGTACCACCTTTGTTCCTCCATTTCTATGTTGCCCCTTGCCCCAAAGACAGATAAACAAGTCAAAAAAACAAACAAACTTATTTCCATTACTCGTGGATTATTAAAGGCAACACAAACATCTATGGAAAACTATTTTTTAAAACTAGAATTTACATACACATTGATTGAAGAAATCCAGGTCCAGGAAGTTTTCTTACAGATACACTCATGTATGCAATGTGCTTAATGATACTCATCAGAGCAATGGTTACATAACACAAAAACTGAAGAGGAAGTCATGAGAACCTCTGGCTTACAGCCCAGCAGAACAGAAGATGTGGGTATTCTGAGGACCCACCATTTCTAATTACATATATATGAAGCACAAAGAGATTATAGCAAACACTTCACCTTTAATCTGTGCACCCATGTATTAATTCTGGATAGTTAATTTGAAAACTACATTAAACTATAGGTCACCTAGACCTGAAGAATAACTTGGTATGGAAAATTTGACATAGGGTGTCAGAATTTTTTTTTTCGGTCATAGGACTTGAACTCTGGGGCCTGGGCGCTGTCCCTCAGCTCTTCAGCTCAAGGCTAGCACTCTACCACTTGAGCTGCAATGCCACTTATGGTTTTCTGGTGGTTATTAGAGATAAGAGTCTCATGGACTTTCCTGCCAAGGCTGGCTTTGAACCATGATCCTCAGATCTCAGCCCCCTGAATAGCTAGGATTACAGGATAAGCCACCAGCACCTGGCAGAAATATTTCTGAGTGGGGCTGGGAAGGTGGCTCAGTGGTAGAGCGTTTGCCTTGGGTTCGATTCCTCGGCACCATATAAAGAAAAAAGCCGGAATTTGGCGCTGTGGCTAAAGTGGTAGAGCGCTAGCCTTGAGCTGAAGAGCTGAGGGACAGCGCCCAGGCCCCAGAGTTCAGGCCCCACGACCAGTCGTACCCCCCCCCCCAAAAAAAAAAAAAGAAGTATTTCTGGGTATAAAGAAAGTTTTCCTTTTTGATAACTCCAAGAGTGGAAAATATCACTCAAGAATGTAACTTCTTTACAAATTCTGAGATGTACAAAATTCTAACTCTAAAAAGTTGAGTTTTAACTACTGGAATAGCATGGGTCAGTAGCTTCCTGGGGCCGGGAAGGTGGCTCAGTGGCATGCATGAGGCCCTAGGTTCAATTCCTCAGCACCTCATAAGCAGAAAAAGCCAGAAGTAGTACTATGGCTCAAGTGGTAGAGTGACAGCCGTGAGCTAAAGAGATGAGGGACAGCACCCAGGCCTAGAGTTCAGGCCCCATGACCGACAAAAAACAAAAACAAAAAACAAAAAACCTTCCCACCAGGCACCAATGACACACCTGCTATCCTGGCTACTTAGGTAAAAATTGTGGTTCAATGCCAGCCTGGGCAGGAAAGTCCATGAGACTCTTATCTCCAATTAACCACCAAAAAGTCAGTAGTACAGCTATGGTTCAAGTGGTAGAATGCTAGTCTTGAGCAAAAACGCTCAGGGAGATGAGTTCAAGTCGGCTCCACTTTGTATTTTGGGTTTGTTTTTTGTTTTTTTTTGTTGGTCGTGGGGCCTGAACTCTGGGCCTCGGCACTGTCTCTCAGTTCTTCAGCTGAAGGCTAGCACTCTACTACTTGAGCTACAGCGCCATTTCCAGCTTTTTCTGCTTATGTGGTGCTGAGGAATTGAATACAGGGCCTCATGCATGCAAGGCAAGCACTCTACCACTGAGCCACCTTCCCAGCCCCTCCACTTTGTATTTTTAAATAGGTTTTCCCTAACTTTCCCCAACCCTAGTAGTGGAATTAAAGACATGTAGCTTGCTTTTCTTTGCCAAGTTTTTAAGTTTTAATTCAGATCCCTATACAGTGCATAATCCAGATCCTATTTTAATTGAAATCATAAAAGCATCATATAGCTCAGACTATGACAAATCCAAATCCAGTCTCAATAGAAAGTAAGTATTATATTCTCAAAGGCACTGCTTTACTGACATGTGTGGCTTAATTTTTAACTTGTTCACCATTTCTTCTCTTCTATAAGTTTGAATTTTGAAGTAGTTGTCCGTGAATTTTTGATAGTTTATTCTCCTCTGTGGCTTCTAACAATAATATATTTAATATTTTTTAAATTATTTGCATCTTTATATAGTTATATATATATATTCTGACCATTTCCTAATGAACTCTGAGGTTTACATCTACTTTACTATAATTCTTCTCCCGTAAATGAAAATTCCTTTATATCTGAATCTTAAATATTTGTAATTTTGTTTTAGAATGTCAATTCGTCTGTAATTTATTTTCATGTTCATTAAGATATGAAATAGAGCATAATTCCACTTTTATTCAAAGGTATACCAAACTAACAACCCATTATTTTTTCATAAAAATACGAGATGTCTCTTTCATCAAATATTAAGTTCTCATATTGAAGACTTTTTAGTTCTTAATAGTTTATTAATTTCTATGGTAGCTGCACATAGTAATTAGTAAGCTTATTATTGTTTTCATATTTGATAAGGCAAACCTCCCTAACACTATTCTTCCTACTTAATGAGTACTTGTCACGGTTTTATAATCAACAAATAATTGCTTTTTTGTAAAAGAGGAATGATCTCAAATAACAAAGCTACAACTGAAAGAAAATCATGCACATACACTTATAAAACTAATATTTTACTTTATTGCCTTCCCTAGAAGAACTAATTTAAAATTTTCATGAGTTTCAATTTTCAAGGCATTTTCTGTTATCATGAAAAATGACATGTTGAAGTCAGGTGCTGTTGACTCATGCCTGTAATCCTAGCTACTGGGAAGTTAACATCGAAAGATCTTCACTAAAAGCCTGCTCAAGCAGGAAGTCCATGAGACATGTCTGATTAACCACCAAAAATGATGGAAGTGGATACATTCATTAATTGCTTTGCTGACTGATAACTCCTTTACAACTACTTAAAGAAAAATGTAAAATACTAAAATATTTTAAAAAATTTTAAGTTGAATGCCGGTGGCTCACGCCTGTAATCCTAGTTACTCAGGAGGCTGAGATCTGAGGATCACAATTCAAAGCCAGCCCAGGCAGCAAGTCTGAGATTCTTTTTTCTTTTTTTTTTTTTTTTTAGGGGGGGGGGGTCCAGTCGTGGGGCCTGAACTCTAGACCTGGACGCTGTCCCTCAGCTCTTCAGCTCAAGGCTAGCGCTCTACCACTTGAGCCACAGCGCCACTTCCGGCTTTTTTCTTTTTGCTTATGTGGTGCTGAGGAATCGAACCCAGGGCCTCAGGCATGCAAGGCAAGCACTCTACCACTGAGCCACCTTCCTAGCCGTCTGTGAGACTCTTATCTCTAATAAACCACTAGAAAACCAGAAGTGGCGTCTGGGGTTCAAGTGGTAGAGCGCTTGCCTTGAGCTGAAGAGCACAGGGACAGCGCCCAGGCCCAGAGTTCTAGCCCCCCAAAAAATTTGAAGATGGAAGTGAAATTATAGCTTAAGTGGTAGAGTGCTAGCCACACAGAGACAGCACCCAGGCCCTGAGTTCAAGCCTCAGGACCAGCACACAAAAATACACTTTGTCAAAGAAAATATTCCACTTATTTTAATTTCAGTAAATATATTCCAACTCTCAGCCCAACACAATATACTCAAATTATATTTTCAAATGCTAAATACTTCAGGATTTAAAAGCATGTTTCAGTTTCAGAAACTAAAGTTTATTGTAAATAAAACAGTAACACAGTTGTTAAGATTTTATATGCAGATCAGTGCATGGAAAGCAGAATCAGTAGCTATTATTGTTATAGTACAACATTCATTACTTACAATATCTCCATTCTTTGAACAAAATAAAACTTTTAATTATGAAATTTTCAAAAAAACCCACTAAGTTAACCCATAAGAAATTCAAATGCTTATTAAACAAAAATTCATTGTCTATCTTGCTACATATTTGTGAATTTCAACTTTATTACTAAGTTTGACTTACAGACCTCTCCCCAATTTAAAAAGAAAACTTACATTTCTCACTGTAGATAATCTGGACCACTGGACTGGGACCATCATTCTGTGGCACTGGATCTATATCAGCCCATTCTGCTCTGTCTCTGAAAATACACTTTTTCTCAGTGATTATATTCAAATACATTAGAAGAAAATAACTCTCTCTGATGATTTTAAAAGTGGCAACAATCAAGGGAAGAGGAAAGTGAAAAAGAAAAAGGAGAGAATAATTTTGAAATATAGTACAACTATATATGAAGATGACCTTAGGACCTCAGTGAAAACTGTTAATAGGGAATTCAAAGAAAAGAGAAAGCAACATAGAGGGCTATTCTGAGCAAAATATATGAACCTCTGAAATGCAGTGGTGAGCTCCTGCAATTAATACATACTTAAAAAAAAAGAATGGCCAGGTGCTGGTGGCTCACACCTGTAAATCCTAACTACTCAAGAGGCTCAAATCTGAGGATGGTGGTTTGAAGCCAGTCCAGGAAAGGCCATGTGAGACTCTTATCTCCAATAAACTACTCAAAAAAGCGGGAAGTAGCACTGTGGCTCCTTGAGGAAAAAGCAGCTTAGGGACAGTGCCCAGACACAGAATTCAAGCCCTAGCACTGGCAAAAAAAAGAAAAGAAAAGAAAAAAGAAAAAGAAAGGAGAAAGAATGGCAGGAAAGTAAACTATACTCTGTTGAGTAGGTGGGTATTAGTGGGGGAACTGGGCTAACAAGGAAAGAGAATAGGATAAATATAGTCAAAATAGTTTGTATTTATGTATGAAAACAAAATAGTGAAATCCGTCCAAAACTCTTTTAAGGAGGAATGAGCCAGGCACTGGTGGCTCATACCTGTAATCCTAGCTACTCTGGAGGCTGAGGTCTGCAGATCGTGGTTTGAAGCCAGCCAGGGCAGGGAAGTCTGTAAGACTCTTATTTCTAATCACAGAAAAAGCTGGAAGTGGCACTGTGGCTCAACAGGTAGAGTGCTTGCTAGCCTTGAACAAAAAGGGCAGTGCCCAGGCCCAAGCCCCAAAACTGGCAAAAGAAAGAAGGAAGGAAGGAAGGAAGGAAGGAAGGAAGGAAGGAAGGAAGGAAGGGAGGGAGGGAGGGAGGGAGGGAGGGAGGGAGGGAGGGAGGGAAGAGGGGAATAAGAAAGAGTAACAGGTTAAGGCTGACTGGGACACATGTGTACTTATGTGGAAATGTCACAAGAAAACCTGCTCTGGTAAAACTGATGTATGCTAATAAAAAAAAAAGTCTGCTTATTTTTTTTTTTCTTTTTTTGTCAGTTGTGGGGCTTGAACTCAGGGCCTGGGCGCTGTCCCTCAGCTCTTGTTCTTTGGGGGGGTCAGTTATGAGGCCTGAACTCTGAGCCTGGGCACTGTCCCTCAGATCTTCCTCAAGGCGACCGCCCAACCACTTGAGCCACAGCGCCAATTCCAGCTTTTTTTTCTGCTTATGTGGTGCTGAGGAATTGAACCCAGGACCTCATGCATGCGAGGCAAGAGCTCTACCACTGAGCCACCTTCCCAGCCCAAGTCTGTTTATTTTAAAAAAAAAAAATTTTTTTTGGTCGTGGGGCTTAAACTCTGGGCCTGAGCACTGTCCCTGAGCTCTTCAGCTCAAGGCTAGCGCTCTATCACTTAAGCCACAGCACCACCAGCCTTTTCTGTTTATGTGGTGCTGAGGAATTGAAGCCAAGGCCTCATGCATGCAAGGCAAGCACTCTACCACTGAGCCACCTTCCCAGCCCCAAGTCTGCTTTTTTTTTTTAAATTTATTTTGGAGTCCGGTCGTGGGGCCTGAACTCTGAGCCTGGGTGCTGTCCCTCAGCTCTTCAGCTCAAGGCTAGCGCTCTACCACTTGGGCCACAGCACCACTTTCGGCTTTTTTCTTTTTGCTTATGTGGTGCTGAGGAATCGAACCCAGGGCCTCAAGCATCCAAGGCGACTGCTCTACCACTGAGCCACCTTCCCAGACCCTTATTTTTAAGGGGGGGGGGGGGGGGAGGGAAGGATCATATCTACATTAATACTAGTAATGTATTGAGATATTAATGTAATCATCAGTGAAGTCTTCCTGAACAAGCTTTGCTTCTTGACCCTAAATTTTACTTTGAAAATAAAATTTTTTTAAAAATCCCTTGGATTTGAAAAAGTTAATAAGCTAACAGTTTCAAATTTAAGCCGGTAATCCTAGCTAACCAGGAGGTGAGATCTGAGAATTGCAGTTCTAAGCCAGCCTGGAAGGAAAGGCCACGAAACTCTCATCTCCAATAAAGCACCAGAAAACCGGAAGTGGCACTGCGGCTCAAATGGTAAAGTGCTAGCCTTGAGCTGAAGAACTCAGGGACAGTGCTCAGGCCCAGAGTTTAAGCCCCACGAGCCACAAAAAAAAAAAAAAAAAGAAAGAAAGAAAAAAGAAAAAAATTAAGTTTCTGTAAGTGGCAAACATGTTTTTGTAGCAAGTATACAAGTTTGTTGTGTTTTGGGTTATTTTGCAGTACTAAATTGAACTCAATGGCCTACATTGCTAGGCAAGGGCTCTACTTCTTAAGCCATTCCCTCAGATGTTTAGTTTTCAGACAGGACCTAGCACTTTTGGGCAGGACAAAAACTATGATCCTCCTAGCATAGTTGTGACTGCAGATGTTAACTATCATGCCTGTTTATTAAGATGAGTCTTTATAACTTTTTGCCTAGAGTAGCAGGGACCACAACCCCTTGATCTGTACCTCCCAAGTAGCTAAGGTTACAAGCATGATCCACCATGTCCTCCTGTAAATACACAAGTTTTAACTTAGAAATCAATTTCACACAGGGGAAAACTCAGGGCTAAGTGACTGGTTCACACCTGTAATACTTCCTTTACAGGAGGTTGAGATCTGAGGATAATAGTTAGAAACTAACCCAGGCAGGAAAGTAAGTGAAGCTCTTATCTTCAATTAACCACCAAAAAGCCAAGAGTAGTGGTAGACTGCCAGCCTTGAGTGGAAAAAAGCTAAAGGACAGTGCCCAGGCCCTGAGTTCCCAGTATACGTACACACATTCTCCTCTCTCTTCTCTCTTCCCTCCTTTCTCCTCTCTCCCTCTCCAGAGTCAGATGTAAAGACCTGAATAGTTTACTGGAAACTGACATTTTAATATCAAAGTAGGGCTCTTTTAGCTATCATGTGCAAAGCCCTGAATTTGATCCCAAGCACCCCACAGAGGGGAAAAACAACAACCTAAATTAATGCAAAAACTACTAGTTCATTGCAGAGTAGAGAGATGATCCAAGAGGTAAAAAAGAGCAGACTCGGGATGGAGAAGCAACTCGTGGCAGTGCTTTTCTAGTAAGCACTAGAACCTGACAAGCTTTGGAATCTTATGTCTGCCTACGCAGGAATATTAGCTTATAGCCTTAAGACAGTTAGTTAAACTTTCTGAGAAGGCTTGTTTCAGTTAAACTTTCTGAGAAGGCTTGCTTCCTCATTTATAAAATGGAAATATCACCAATCAACTTTGGTCTGTTTTGAGGATTAGATGAGTCAACAAATATGAAATACTTAAAACATGAGTAACATACAGTATGTATTCAATGACTACTATTCATTATAGATGCTAAAATAACAGTACAGTGGTCACAATAAGTTATTATATGTTACCCTGTGAATTGCCCAGAGTGAACAAATTAACTACTTTTTTTTTTTTTTGACAGCCATGGGGCTTGAACTCTGGGCCTCAGCTCTTCAACTCAAGATGAACACTCTACCACCTGAGCCTCAGCACCACTTGCAATTTTCCAGTGGATTTCTGGAGATAAGAGTCTCTTGGGCTTTCCTTCCTGGGCTGGCTTGGAACCTCAATCCTCAGATTTCAGCCTTCTGAGTAGGTCAGATTACAGGCTTGAGCCACAGGTCCGGCTTCTCTTACTTCTTTTCCTCTCATTCACATGTTACTTCACTATGCTGGTCAGCTATTGACACTGAAGATTTGTGGAATACAGACAAAAGTGAAATTGGGTCCATAACACAAGAAGAAATACAGGCAAACAATGACCTCAGGTGTGACACCTACAGCCTGTAGAAGTTGCATGGGAAAGTCATTTAGTAGTCCTTGAGAAATTAGACAGTCATGTAAGGAACCTAAGCATTTCTCAATCCAGAGAGAAATTTTAGTCAGTAAAACATTAATCCCAATAAGAAAACTTTATGTAGAAACTTTCATTCATAAAATCCAAGCAAATAAGCTATCTAACAAGTTTAGACAGACCTACAGAAGAAAATAGATTTCTGATTATTTCTTTAAGTTCATGGATGAACTGAGGAATAAGCATTCCTCTCTGAAAGCCAAGAATAAAGTGACGGGACTAGGTGTTGGCAACACTAGGAAAGCGCCAACAGTTACAGCAAGCGGTGTCTTGAATTATAGATGAGACGCTGAAGGATACAGTTCAGTTAACAAATCTTTTTTCAGGCAGGCTTTACAGCCAGACTTCATCCCTGGCTGAAGCTAGGTGCTAAAATACTGTTAAATGAAAACGCCACCGCCCTTAATGATCTTCTACCTCACGCTTCAGTAGAACAACCCGTGGGAAGCCATGGAAACTGGTTTTTAACAGAGCAGATCTCTCACCCTTATTTAAATAATTATTTCTTGACAGGCTAACCAAACAAGAGTTCGGGGACCACGGAAGGACGCGGGAAATTTCTTAAGAGACTCTCAAGACACCTAAATAGTCCAGAGCCACTGTCACCGGCGTTCCGCAGCGTCCACGCGGCTCACCGGCTGGCGGGGCTGGCGGGCCGCCGACCCGAGCCCGCAGCGCCCCCCGCTCCGCCGGCCCGGGCCTCCCGCGCCCGGCCGGGCCTCGGGGGCGTTACCTGTACAGGACGTAGGTGGGCGAGTCCAGGCTCACAAACCCGTCGTCCACTGGGGAAACCACTGCTTCTCCGGCCTCCGCCGCCATCTCTTCTCCCAGCAGCTCCTGGGGTGGCGGTGGGTGCGGCTGGGGCGGCGGCTGCTCGGGCTGGCCAGACTCGCCACCCGTCGCAGCTTCCCCGACTCCTTCGGTGGCAGCCATCACACCACAACCCGCAGCGGAGGCAGCGGAGGCAGCGGAGGCAGCGGAGGCAGCGGAGGCAGCGCAGGCAGCGCAGGCAGCGCAGGCAGCGCAGGCAGCGCAGGCAGCGCAGGCAGCGCAGGCAGCGCAGGCAGCGCAGGCAGCGCAGGCAGCGCAGGCAGCGCAGGCAGCGCAGGCAGCGCAGGCAGCGCAGGCAGCGGAGGCACCGCCCCCTCCCCCCCAGCGCGGCCTCACCCTATCCCCGCCCCCTCCGGGACCCACTTCCGTTTTCCTTGGGTCATACCATAGAGAGCGAGCCAGAGTCGCAGGGCAGAGGGCCCAGCTGGTGTCTGGTCTGGGCGGGGAACGGACAGAGCGGCTCGTGGCGAAGGGCGGAGGAGGTCTAGGCGGGCTTCCGAATTCCCTTGCTGATCCTACGGGCCTTCCCAAGGCTTGTGCTACCATAGCTAACTACTTTTGTTTTGTAAGGTTTGGGGCTGAATCCTGGGACTTAAGTATGCCAGGCAAATTTTCTAGAGCTACCCCGCAGATCCTAGTTGCTGCTGAGCACAGACTGACCAGTGGTGCAAGTACTGCTTGGCCAATAGTTCTGACCCAGCCTCTTCCTCCCCAATCCAGCAGGAGCTGGACTCCACTTTAACCGCGGAAGGAACTTCTTAAGGATATACTGGCCCAGTGCTAAGACTTGTAAGAAATGAAAGGCGGACTTTAGCTTTGTAAAGCAGAATTTCATTAAGCATGAGGTTTTTTTTCTTTTAAAACTCAAGCTTGGGATTATACAGTATCTGGTGAAAAGATAGGGAAAAACACAAATTATAGGAAATGGATGCCTTTATTTACTACCAGTTATGTGGCAGAAGCCCTATAGCAGTAAAAAAAAAAGTTCGCTTTGGCAGCACATATACTAGAATTGGAGCATGCCCCTGCGCAAGGATGACACGCAAATTCGTGAAGCGGTCCATATTTTTAGGAAAGGTAATATCTGAAGCATGTAAATTGGATATATGAAGTTCTACTCTTACAGAGGTGATCTTAGAGTATGGCTAAACATCTATATATGCAACTATTAAAAGAACTTAATTCGGCTATTAAAAAAAGTCTCTGCAGCACTGAGTTTATACTTTAGGAAGGGAGATTATGACATGATAACAGGTTAGATGGGGAAAGGAAGTATGGGAAGCAGCAAGCGGAATATGGACATAAGCACTATTGTAAGCATAGCTAGGGTTAAAAGCACATGAGCACTGTTTTCTTTAAACCTTACACTCACTTGTCCCGGGAGAGTGGAGGGAGGGGGGGGGGGGGAGAGAGACACGGGAAGGGAAAGCCTGATGGAGCAGAGCTGGGCAGGCCTCCTCAAGTAGCCATTTTGGGCCTCCTCGAGGAGCCATTTGAGACCTTCCTTTAGAGAGGCCTGTGGAGAGGCACTGCCCAGAACAGAGCAGGGCAGTCCTGTGGAGAGTGGGAAGGCCTGCAGAGAAGGAGGAAGGGAAGAAAAGGAAAAGCTCCCCTTTGGAGCTTTCGAGGTCTGAGGTTTAGCGGTTTGCAGACCAACAAATTGGTGATTTGCAGACCAACTAATAAAGGTCTGAGCTGCCTATTGGAGGCTTGGAGGTTTGGTGGTTGAGGCTGCTCTTGGTGCTGGGTATCTAGCCCAGGACAAGGTAGTCTGGTATAGTGTAAATTTAAAAAAAAAAAAAGTCACTTTTAACTGTGTCTCGATGGATTGTCCCACTCTTTAGAGGTCATGATTCTAGTCTACCATGGCAGAGCCCCATCTGCCTCTAGTCCCTTCTACTTCCTCCTAAACCTCTAGGTTACAAGAAAATCACCTCAGACAATAGCCATCGGCTACTCACTTCCCTGTAAGAAGGGGTCTTGCTGGTGCCTTTAGGGCAATAAACCTTTCTTTCTTCTCTGTGTAAAGTTGCACTTGTCCCTACCTCTTGGCTAAGTCTCCGCCCAGTATCTGTTACCTAGGTAACTGGCAGACCTGGAAGCAGTCACCTTCCCCCTCCTGCTATGTCAGCCTGAGCCACCTCTGATCACATGCCTCCCAACTGACCTTAGGAGTCCTAGACCCTCTAAAATACTCTAATAGTGTATCTTTGTGGGGTTTGTTTTTTTTTTTGGTCCTAGTCGTGGGGCCTGAACTCTCTGGGCCTGGACACTGTCCCTCAGCTCTTCAGCCCAAGGCTAGTGCTCCACCACTTGAGGCACAGCACCACTTCCGTTTTTTTCTGCTTATGTGGTGCTGAAGAATCGAACCCAGGGCCTCATGCATGCAAGGCAAGCACTCTACTACTGAGCCAGCTTCCCAGCCCCTGTCTCGTATTTTTATGGACTGGTGCTTTTACTCAGAAAAAGCCAGAAAGTGGTGCAATGGCTCAAATGATAGAACACTAGCCTTGGTGTCCAGGCCTGAGATTAAGCCCTAGCATTGGCCCCCCCAAAAAAAGAAAAGATTTCTCAAGCCACAAAAAGTTTACAAATTGCCAAAACCCACCAACTATTTAAACATCTCCTTCATAATTGTAAGGTCTGCCCCAGGCCAGGCAGTCACAGTGCAGACACCTCCCTACCTCTGGGCTAAGTTTCCTCCAGTATCTTTGTTACCTAGGTAACTGGCACACAAGGAAGCAGTCACCTCCCCCTCCTGCTAGTTTACATCCTGGGCCACCCTTGGTCATGCCTCAGGGTCCCAGGCCCTGAGGTCACATCCTGATCTAGTGTGGCCACACCTTTTCCCCCACCTGGTCACACTTTTTCCTGTCCCTGGCCTAGATAAGTTGGGGGAGGGGGGGGAGGGCCCCTTTTTTGGCCACGCCTCGCCACCGCCACCGTGCACATCAGGGGGAGTAGTTCGGTAAATGAACTTCTTTTCCTGCCTGAATAACACATGGTGTGCTCTTCATCTGCTACCTAATGAAACCTACATATTTAATATACCTTACAATAATGACCCATACTTAGTAAGTGGATTAACTTTGATATTTCTGAGCCCAACTAATAACACAGTGTATCAAAAAGAATGACTAAACAAACCTAGCAGGGAAAACACTTACCTGAGACAAACTGGACCTACAACTCCAATCAGCTTTTCCACCATAAATCCCACCTGCTGTTAGAGCTCAAGGAGTGCCTGTTATCAGATGTGCCCACACCCAGGATTGAGTTGTTTGCAATCTCTTATCTTTGTTTTGCTCTACTAATAAGCTTTCTTGGTCTCATCCTGAACCCATCCTATTTTTTTGTTACATCAGGAACTAGGAACCACTTCATAAAGTTGGTATTCCAGGGGTAGTTGGGGCCTCCTCCCTTCTAGGGCCTCCTCTTTGTAGCTTCCTCATTCTGCTAACAATAACTTTATCTTCAACAAATAGTAACTGCAATTAAAGATAAAGCTTGTTGTCGAAAGAATACAAATATTTCTGTGTGTAGATGTCTTTATAGGTAGGATAATGGGGAAAGCTTTCTTAAGGGTTGTTTGAGCAAAGATCTGAAAAAGGCAAATGCTTCTAGTTCAGGGGCACTGGAAATGTGAATAAGGGAGTTAAGAATTCGTAGGTAGGCTGGGAATGTGACTTAGTGGGAGAGTGCTTGCCTAGCATGCATGAAGCCCTGGGTTCAATTTCTCAGTGCCACATAAATAGAAAAACCCAGAAGTGGCCCTGTGGCTCAAGTGGTAGAGTGCTAGCTTTGAGCAAAAGAAGCTCAGAGACAGTTCAAGCCCTGGGACTTGCAAAATAGAGAGAGAGAGAGAGAATTAATAGGTATATATGAAGGATTGAACCCCACCCTATTGTCCCAGGCCCATACAGATGCCAGGCATAATCCCAGGTAGTGTGAACTCATTTGAAGTGCAGACAGGACAATCCACCTAAGCCCAGCTGTATACGTCTGAGGAGCCTAAGGCCTGGGTGACTCCATCTTGAGCTAGTAACCATCTTCTGAGGTATGAGTTATGCAGCTGACCATGAGCCCAACCTGGGAATGAACAGAAAAAAACAATTCCCGGGAGACTAGGGACATAAACAATCCTTGGGAAAACCGCAGGCAGATGCTGGAGGGCCAAGTGACCCAATAGTCAGACCACCGATGGTGTTTGTTTGAGAAAGGAACCATGCAGTTCAGCACGTTTCTCCTTGAGACTTCCCTGTGGTGGGAGCCAACCAGTTTAAAGTACGTCAGCCCCTTGATCTAACTAACAATCTGTTTCTGGTCCTTTTCCACTTTGTAGCCCACCAATTATACTATAGAATTGTTTTATGACTTTCCCGCAATGTGTAGTGATATGTTACAAGATGCTATGATGTATGCAAAGTCCCTGCCCTCCCTAAAAAGTGTATAAATGTTAGGTTTTTAAAAAGAGGTAGACCGAGTAAGAACAGCAGCACTCACGTGGTATTCAGGTAAGGGATAGGTTTATTCGGTAGACCTGCTGGGACCAGGCAAGGTTGGCACTCCACGTGGCTGGCAAAAGAGAGAGGAAAGAAAGGAAAGAGAGAGAAAAGAGCAGAGAGAGCAGAAAGAGCAAGAAAAGAACAGAGAGAGAGCTAGAATAGAACAGAGAGAGCGAGCCTGGGCCTGCATTAGGCCTTATCTAGGGTATGGGCAGAGAAAGGTGTGGCCACATCAAATTCAGATGTGACCTCAGCGGATGCAGATGTGACCTCTTCCAGGTGTCCCAGTTGCCTAGGTAATGCAGGTACTGGGCGAGGTCTGTTCGCCATCCAGGAATGTACCTTATAATAAAAAGTTCTGTAACCCTGGGCTCAGGGCCTCTTAGCGTCACCAGTTACCTGGTGCGAGGAGGACCAAGCTCGAGCTTGCAATAAATGACTCTTTTGCTGTTTAAATTGACCTTGGTCTCTAGTGGTCTTCCGGGGGTCTCGAGGCCGAGTACAACACATCCCATTGTGGGCCCAACTGAAAGACCCCCCATCTTCCTTAACCTAGGGGCTTTTTCATTAACCTCTGCCTCCTTGCGCAGACCTCCTATATAAACCCAGATCCTGTCCCAACTTGGGGGCACAACCTCCAAACCCAAGAAGGTCTGTGCCCCTTGCTGTTCCTCAATAAGCAGTCCTCCCCTGTTGACCCAGTCCGGGTTCTTTTCATTTCTTCTTTTCTGTTCTTCTTCATTTTCCTAACATATGGTGCTGACACCCAGGAGAGGAAAAGCGCCAGGAGTAATTGAGTGCCCTCTGCTGAGAGGCCACCCACCTCCTTGCCACCTCTCATGGAGCCTTTCTGCTACCTTCCTCCTCCTTCCAAGGCCTTTCTCCATCGAGAGTGCAGAACCCGCCGAGCTTACGTTGGGCTAAACAGCCACTTGAAAGACCTGGTAGCCTTTGCCTACGTAAGGGGTGCGTGCCTCGTGGACAGCCATCCTGCTGTGGCTTGAGGTATTACTGGCCCCCTGCGTAAACCCAGAAAAGGCCTTATCTCTCCCCCATTCTCTCTCCTTTACCCTGTCCCCAGACTCTGATCTCCAGGCAGTAGGCTCTTTGCCATTTGACTGACTTCACCCACCACCTAAAAGCCTTGAGGACAAGGTAACCAGCCCGGTCAGCGGCGGAGACGCCCTGACACGGACCCTAGGACTCCAGGAGTCCTTCCCTTCCTTCCTGTCTGTGGGGTCCCCAGAGATTCCAGGTGTCTCTCCTTTTTTTTTTTTTTTTTATTGTGAAAATACTGTACAGAAGGGTTACAATCACATGGGCAAGATAATGAGTACATTTCTTATCAAGCATTGTAGCCTCCTCCTTTGTTTCCCCTTCCCATCCTCCCCCTGCCCCCCTACTCAATCCTCCCTGCTCCCCCTCCCCCCCCCACCAAAGTTGTAAAGTTCATTTTCGACATAACGACTTGTAGTCTCTCTTTTCTTGACCCAGACACCTTTAATCAGTACCTTTGGGGACACCCTCTCCTAATTATCGGGATCCGTCCGTCTGCCTTCCCAAGGCACCAGGGACACCTGAAAAGCAGGCTTCATAGTCCTACCAAATTTTCCAAATTGTCTCCCAGAGACATCCCATTAGCATGCCTGGGGGCTAATCTTAAGACTCTGGGCTGACTGATTACAGTTAAAAAAAAAAAAAACTGACTTGTTTTTCTACCAAAATCTGGTCTCATTAACATGGCCACCGCTGACTAAATTCGGAACCTTAGATTTTACTTTACTGATTGTTAGGTTTTTAAAAAGAGGTCGCCGAGTAAGAACAGCACCATGCACGTGGTATTCAGGTAAGGAGTAGGTTTTATTTAGTAGACCTGCTGGGACCAGGAGAGGTGGGCACTCCATGAGGCTGAAAAAAGACAGCGTCTGGCCCCCGGTTAGGCCTTATATAGGGTAGGGGGGCGGGGGGTGGGGGGGGGGGTGGGGGGGGGGAGGTGTGTCCAGGTAAAGGGAAGTGGGACAAGGTGGGAGAAAGGTGTGGCCACATCAGATTAAGATGTGACCTCAGCGGATGCAGATATGACCTCTTCCAGGTGTCCCAGTTGCCTAGGTAACGCAGGTACTGGGCGAGGTCTGTTCGCCATCCAGGAATGGACCTTACACTGATTTAAACAATTCTCCAACAAAATGGTGAGGAGTCCAAGTTCCCCTAAACCTAAGCCCTCCTCTACCTCTGCTCCGGAAAACCCTCCTTCTGCTTGTTCTGTTCTGTCCACCAAGTCCTTCTCTGACCTCCACTCCAGAGGTTCCCCCTTCCCCTTCACCCACTCTCCTGCCTTGCTCACCAAGCCCTTCTTTGACATGAGCCTCCCAACCATCTCCTCTAAAAAAGTAACTCCTTATCTTGTAGCAGCTCAATCTGTCTCTCACCCCCTTTTCTTTCCCCCTCTCCCTTTCTCTCTCTTTTCTTTGATGACCTCCAGCACCAAAGATCCTTTTCTTTTTCCTTGCTCTTCTAACTACTCTTGCTATTTGCAGTTGGTCCAGATTCTCTAGGCTATAAAACTATCTGTTTCAAGCAAACTCTTTCTGACCCCTGTCCCTGTGCCCGCCTGACTGCCTGCCTGTGTAGCTGACACAAGGTGGGGGTAGGCATAGGCCTCCAAAGGTAAAACAACAAGCTAACAGCCCTGTTAAAAATCCCTCTAAACAAACCCCTCCATACTTATACATTTCTCAACCCTCTTCTATGGCTAATACACCGTCTTCCCTTCAAGACCCTAAATAAATGGGCCTCTGCTCTGGACCTTTCGTGAATCTGTCACTGACAGTGGCTGGCAGGCAAACACACTGAGGACAGCCTCTCTCTTTTACTGCTCTCTCCCTTTACCACCCCAAAATCCCATAATAGAAACAAACCAGTCCTTTTTCTCTTTGGAACTTAGACAATAATCCAATCCTTTTCTCTTTCCTGAGTCCACTCACTGCAAAATCTGGTTTCTTAATTTCTCCTCTAGGAGACTGCAGAAGAGAAATCCCTCCCTCACCTCCACCAACTCTCTCTATCCAATTACTCAAACATTTACTTTTTAGTACCTTCATTATGCCACATCCTCCCTTTAAATGTCTTCAGGTTAAAAGTGCTACCTCTTCCCTTACAAACCTGTTCAGCCACTCCTTCCTCCAATTCTCTCTACAGGCCCTGAAAGCTGACACCTAGGAAGAGACCAAGGTCACATGCTGGGTCTTTCTACAACCCCCACTCTTCCTCCAAGCTTAGTCCTTTTCATTCTTCTAGGGGTTTAAATATTCAATTCATATACTAATCTGCCTCATCACCAAAATTGATCTAAAGGTTTTCTACTCTTGTGATCAATGTTTGTTTAAGCATGGAAATCCTGTTTGTCAAAATTTGCCTTGTATTTTGTTTGGTATTGCCTACTTTCCCAACATTGACCACGTGGTTTTATCATATTGGGCAAAACAATATCACTTCACCACTGGAATTCCAAAAAAACTTACAGCCAATTTTCATTTAAAAAAAAAACAAACCTAAGTGCGCCTTAAAACTTTTGTTTAAGTGTGTGTGTGAACATGTTCCAACATAATTCATTGTGGCACATAAAAACTGTGTAAAAAGGTATCTTCTATTTCTTGGTACTGATATTTCCTAAAATTGTGTTTAAAAAGTTAATTATCAAGCATGCTGTTTGTTAAAAGGAAACATTTTTATTAAAGGTAGTAGTAAAAGGAATGGGACTCAGCTCAGCTCCTAGCCAGGTGACAAAGAACACTAGTAAAGAGATAAGAAATGTAAGCCAAGGCCCGGCGCTGGTGGCTCACGCCTGTAATCCTAGCTACTCGGGAGGCTGAGATCTGAGAATCGCAGTTCAAAGCCAGCCCGGGCAGGAGAGACCGTGAGACTCCTATCTCCAATAAACCACCAGAAAACCAGAAGTGGCGCTGTAGCTCAAGTGGTAGAGCGCTCGCCTTGAGCTGAAGAGCTGAGGGACAGCGCCCAGGCCCAGAGTTCAAGCCCCACGACCGACAAAAAAAAAAAAAAAAGAAATGTAAGCCAAGAGGAAAGTTAATAAAAAAGAAAGGGAAACTAAGGAAACACATTTGGATAAGAAAGTATTTGGAAAGTAAGAATTGTCTTAAATGTTTGTTCCAAAATAGAAAAGGTAAAAATTAAGACAAACTCCAAAAGGTCTTAGTAGGTGGCAGATGGTATAAGTATATCGTCAATTCTTTTTTTTTTTTTTCTAGTTGGTCATGGGGCTTGAACTCTGGGCCTGGGCGCTGTCCCTCAGCTCTTCAGCTCAAGGCGAGCGCTCTACCACTTGAGCTACAGCGCCACTTCCAGTTTTCTGGTGGTTTATTGGAGATAGGAGTCTCACGGTCTCTCCTGCCCCGGCTGGCTTTGAACCGCGATCCTCAGATCTCAGCCTCCCGAGTAGCTAGGATTACAGGCGTGAGCCACCAGTGCCCAGCCTTTTTTTTGTTGTTGTTTTGGTTTTTTTGGGTTTTTTTTTTTTTTTTTGGCGTGGGGCCTGAGCTCTGGGCCTGGGCGTTGTCCCTCAGCTCAGCTCAAGGCTAGCGCTCTACCACTTGAGCCACAGTGCCACTTCGGCTTTTTTTTCCTGCTTATATGGTGCTGAGGATTCCAACCCAGGGCCTCATGCATGTAAGGCAAGCGCTCTTCCACTGAGCCACCTTCCCAGCCCCTAGTGTGTCATCAATTCTTATAAGATAATGCTTATTAAAATTGGTATGTAATTAACTTAGCTGTGATTTAAATACTGATGTAAAACTAGCATGTCATTCTCTATGTCCATGTAAAGTCAAGTGTCTTTAACTAGACTGTAAATTTGTAAGCAACTAAGCAGGAGATTTGACAATTCATCTGAGGGACGCAGTCTAGCCCAGATCCTGCCTGGACCATCCTGCCTCCACCATGGTAGATTGGACTCCTGCCTGACTCCATCACACACAGCTGATTCTTGGTAAAAGACTGCTTTAGATTTACAAAAACTAACACTCTTGTGGGACACTCTCTGTAAACCTTACCCAGCCTGACCTAAAAGCCAGCTATGTTGTTATCCTGTTGAAACATGTGTAGGCCAGGAGAGCCTCTTGTAAACTTTGGTTATCAGGTTTTCCAGGCAGCCAAGCTATGCTCAAACTCTCATCCCATCTATTGAGTTTAGTCATTGCAGAGTTCTGGCAAGTATTTGTTGATCAATTCTTTTTTTCTTTTTTCTTTTTTCCAGGGCTGAGGACCAAACCCAGGGCCTTGTGCGCGCCGGGTGGGGGCCCTTCCGCTGGGCTAAACCCCCAGCCCCTGTTGATCAATTCTTGAGAAGGTACACGTAAGCTCTACTTGTTCCCATTGATCTCCTTGTTGCTTTAATTGGAAACAATAAAGCATTTTTGTGGCAAAGATTGCAGTTCAAAGCCAGGCCAGGCAGAAAAATCCCTCTGAGACTCCATCTCCCAACTAACCTGCAAAGAGCCAGGCTGGAAGCATGGCTCAAAATTCAACCAGTGGTCCTGTGACTCAAAGTGGTAGGGCGCTAGCCTCAAGCAGAAGTGCTCAGGCCTTGAGTTCAAAACCCATAAATGCCAGCTGGGACAAGTTATCCCAGCAGCAAGCACCTACACCCCCAGACTGAGGTGGAGAAGAGTATGAGGAGATGATGTCACATCAGCCACTTTGTGCCTGCCCTTTCAAAATTAACCAGAGCTGGGAGGCCAATAGAAATAAGTTGAGAAGGTTGTCCATCTTATGTCCACCATATCTGTCTAACTTCTAACTGGACAGGAATTTACATTCTTGCCTTTGTTACCTGCAATTTGTAAGAAATGATCAAGGTCTTACCAGGCCCTTAACCACTCCAATCCAGCCCTAGCTTCTGACTGGTTATGGGCTCATGATCCAAATGGAACTTTTCGGGCTTGTGCCCAGGGTGTGTTTTCCTGTGTCATTCATATCAACTAGTCCTGCCACCTTATCAGCCTTTTGCCTTATCTCAGCTGTTCAAGTTTCTCGCTAACAGGATAACAGCCCTTACTCAGGACCTGGGAACAAGTCAAGGTCATCCTATTACTGCAGACAACCAGGAGCCTTGTTTACACTGCCCTACCCAGCACAGGACCCTGAAGACTCCAGCCCCTGTGACTCCTCAACACCCCCATGCCAGCAGGAAGCAGCAAGAAAACTCCTTCAGGGTTCCAAATGATGGGAATCTGCTTTGTTCTCATAGCTCCAAGCTACTCTCCTCTCAGCCCAATTCTTTATATGTATCCAAAGATCCTACATGAAAAACTTGTCTCTCCCCTCTTGGCCCTATCATTTTATGTATCTAAAGATGGAATATGAAGGATTGACCCCCACCCTATTGTCCCAGGCCCATACAGATGCCAGGCAAAATCTCAGGTATGAAAAAAAAAAATCCTAGGTATGTGTGACCTCCTTTGAAGCGCAGGCAGGGCTATCCACCTAAGCCCAGCTGTAAACATCTCATTGTGGGCCCAACTGAAAGGCCCCCACCTTCCTTGACCTGGTGGCTTCTTCATTAACCTCTACCTCCTTGCTTGAACCTCCTATAAAAACCCAACCCTGGGGGCTGGGAAGGTGGCTCAGTGGTAGAGCGCTTGCCTTGCATGCATGAGACCCTGGTTTGATTCCTCAGCACCACATAAGCAAAAAGAAAAAAGCCGGAAGTGGCGCTGTGGCTCAAGTGGTAGAGCACTAGCCTTGAGCTGAAGAGCTGAGGGACAGTGCCCAGGCCCAGAGCTCAGGCCCCATCATCGGACCCAAAACAAAAACAAAACAAAACCTAACCCTGTCCCAACTCTTTGGCACAACCTCCAAACCTGCGGGAAGGTCTGTGCCCCTCACTGTTCCTCAATAAACAATCCTCACCTGTTGATGATCAAGTCTGGCCTATTCCTTTTGGTTCTCCTCCATTTTCCTAACATCCTTGATCTTAAGGATTATTTTAAGGATTATCTGAAGGAATATCTCCTGTATTTGCTGTTAGCTGACTGTACCTTGTTTTTCCTAGTCCATCTGGCTTCACTACCACTTGAACCACAGCTCCATTTCTGAAGTTTTAGAAGTTCACTGGAGATGAGTCTCACTGACTTTCCTGCCCATGCTGGCTTCAAACTGTGATCCTCAGATTTCAGTCTTCTGAGTAGCTAGGATTATAGTTGTGAGCTGCCAGTGCCTGTCTAATTTATTTAGTTGTAGTAAAATATAAATAGCATAAAATTTGCCATCTTATTCATTTTTGGATGTATAGTTCAGTGACATTAAGTACTTCCACACTGTAATACAAACATTACCACCATCTCCAGAACATTTTCATTTTAACCAAAATGAAAGTTTGTACCCATTGAACGATGCTCCCTGTTCCTTTGTTCTCCTCCCAACCCCATGCAACCCAAACTCTACTTTCTCTTTCTTAATGTGACTACTTAGCTATCTCACATAAGTAGAATCAGACATTATCTGTTCTCTTTTGTGTGGTTTATATCAACTATCCATGTGTAGCAATGCATTTGAATTCTTTTTTTCCTAAGGCTGAATAACATAAAATGTAAATGTGTAATGCAATATGCTTAGCCATTTGTTATGGCTTACATATGAAATGTCGCTCCAAAACGTCACATATTGAGGGATCAATCCCCAGTACAATGTTCAGAGGACTTCGGGGAAGTGATTGGGACATGAGGGCTCTGAAGTAATGAATACATTACTCCATTGGTGGATCCACAATTTCATGCCATTATTGGGAAGAAGTGGGAACAGGGGTTGTGGCCTAATTAGAGGAAGTAGATCCCTAAAGGCTTGCTCTTAAAGAGAATACCTTATATCTGGACCTTCCTAACATTCTGTTTCCTGGCCAATGGGATTAGCAGCTCTGTTCTTTCTTATGCTTTCTACCAGATCACTGCTTTCTACCAGCTCAGAAATACAGACACAGACATAGACACCTCTCCACATACACATACACACACACACACAGACACACACACACACACACACACACACACACACACACGTGCAAACACACCAGGAATAATGGAGTCTAGGGACTTTGGTTGAAACCTCTGAAACTATGAGCCAAATGAAACAACTGGAAACTGAACTTAAAAACAAACCATTTAACTCAACATCAAAGAATATGAGGGGGCTGGGAAGGTGGCTCAATGGTAGAGCGCTTGCCTTGCATGCCTGAGGCCCTGGGTTTGATTCCCTAGCACCACATAAGCAAAAAGCCGGAAGTGGCGCTGTGGCTCAAGTGGTAGAGCGCTAGCCTTGAGCTGAAGAGCTGAGGGACAGCGCCCAGGCCCAGAGTTCAGGCCCCACAACCGGACCAAAAAAAAAAAAAGAATATGAATACTTGGAATAATTTTCACAACAGATAAAGATTGAATACACTGAAAACTACAAAACATTGCTAGAGAAATTACTTAGTCCCTGCCCAACCTACTGGTTCACCTTGTTAGGTAAACACTATCCAACCACATTCCTCTCTCTTTTACTTTTTTGGGTTTTTTTTGGTCATGGGGCTTGAACTCTGGGCCTGGGCGCTGTCTCTGAACTCTTCAGCTCAAGGTGAGCACTCTGCCACTTGAGTCACAGCACCACTTCTGGTTTTCTGATAGTTAATTGGAGGTAAGAGTCTCACAGACTTTCTGCCTGGGCTGGATTTGAACCATGATCCTAGGATCTCCGCCTCCTGAGTAGCTAAAATTACAGTCACGAGCCACAGGTACATGGCTTCCTTTTACTTTTAAGATAAGAGTCTTTAAGATGAGAGCTGGTAGACATCTGTAATCCTAGCTACTCAGAAGGCTGAGATCTGAGGATTGTGGTTTGAAGTCAGTGTGGGCAAGAAAGTCTGTGAGACTCTTGTCTCCAACTAATCACCAAAAAGCTGGAAGTAGAGCTGTTGCTCAAGTGGTAAAGCACTAGGCTTGGGGACAGCACACCTTAGGTTGAGCCCAGGACCAGCAAAAACAACAAGAACAACAAGATAGGCTCTTGATTACTTGGGTCTGGCTGGCCTTGAGAGAGAGGTGTGTGTGTGTGGTGTGTGGTGTGTGTGTGTGTGTGTGTGTGTGTGTGTGTGTGTGTGTGTGTGTGCGTGCGTGCGTGCGTGCGTGCGTGCGTGCGTGTGTGTGTGTGTGTGTGTGTGTGTAGTAGGGCTTGAACTCAGAGCCTTAAGTTCTCACTTAGTTTTTTCACTCAAGGCCATTGCTCTACCTCCTGCACCACAACTCCTATCTCACAGATGTATCTGCCCAGGTTGGATTTGAACCACTATCCACAGCTCTCAACCTCCTGAATGAAGGATTGACCCTGTCTTATTTCTCCAGGTCAAGCAAAACACAAGATGCGCACAGACATGCTTGACTCCAAGCAGGTCATTTTGATCAAGGCCTGGCCAAAAGTTCCTGTCACCCCAGGCGGAATGGGAACATTCCATTCTGGGCCTAACTGAAAGTAACCACCTCATTCCCACTGAGGCAACAGCTTGTTTATTATTATTATTATTTATAATTATTGTTGATTATTATCATTATCATTATTTCTGTTTCCTCATTAAGACTGGAGTTGAAGTAACTCCACTTTGAGGCAGCGGCCATTCTGTCATTTATGTTAAATTATGAGTGACCCAGAGCAAACATAAATTCCAGGAACTGACCTGTCTGTGTTGAAATTAACCAGAGCTCACATAAATCCCAAGGACAGAGTTATCTGTGGCCACAAACTCCCCTCACTTCACAGATACCCCCTGCCCTTTATTGCCCTGGCCCAAATGGTCTGATAACCCCCTATCACCCCTTATCACCCTAGAATGTTCTGTTAACACATCTGGTTGTTGTAACTTTGTAATTTTTACTTTTATAAACCCTGTGAAATTTCAGCTCGGGGCTCTCCTCCTAAGCTCCACTGAGTCGTAGGACCAGGCCCGAGCTGCAGCCCGCCTGAATAAAGCCTTGCTTTTGCATTTCGGAACGTCTGACTCTGGGTGGTCTTCTTGGTGGGGGTCCTGCGATGGGGGGGGGTACAGCCAATATAAACCCAACCCCAACTCTACCTCCTTGAACAACCTCCAATTCCATAGAAAGGTTGCTGCCCCTCACTGTACCTCAAAACATTCCTGTCTGTTGAGATTGAATCCAGCCTGTTCTTTCCCCTTCATTTTCCTAACATATGGTGACAAACCTGTGAGAGATTAGTACTCAGAGTCAACAAACTCCCTTCCGTCAGGGGCTGATCTGCTTCCAGGCCACGTCTCCCTGAACTTCAGCCTCCATTTCTTCTTTATTGTCTTCCTCCATCAGGAGTACACAGCCTACCATGTTTACTGTTTTGGGCTAAACAGCCATCAAATCATGACCTGCGGCCATTGCCTATTTAAGCAGTGGATCCTCATGGGCAGCCACTAAGTGTAGCTTAAGGTATAATTGGTTATCTGTGTTGTTAGCCCAGAAGCCTCCTCCCTCTTGGCTTACCATGCTCTTTCCCTAGGCAACACTAGGTCCTTGTAGTAGAGTCAGAAAATGATCAGCCCCTACCCCTCTTTCTCTGAAAAAGTACCCTGTTGGGATAGCTCTGACCATATAAGGCAGCAAGATCCCTCAGTCCCCGAGGTTATAAAAGGTCACCTTAGACAATAGCTGGCACTTCTCACTTCCTCTCACCTGGTGAGATGGGTTCTTCCTACCTGTATGGCTGCGTGGTTTTCTGGCTGAGTCTAATTTACCCTATAATGTGTAAACCCTGCAGTTGACCAGAGCTCTCTCCTCCTAATCTCTTTTCCTCTCTTCTGTCTCTTAGACTCTTCATCTCCAGATAGGAGGTCCTTTGTTTTATGACCAACCACATCTGTACATACAAACCTTCAGGACAAGGTATTTGTTTAGGATCTGTGGCAGAAGCACCTCAACTCCGATCCAGGGACTCTGGGAGTCTCCTACTTTCAGACTGCAGGGTCTCCAGAGACTTGACAAGCCTCTCACATTTGACTGACCTCTAGGCCCCTCTTAATTAGGACCTTGGGGATGCCCTCTCCTAAGTATTGGGTTTATTCTCTGTCTTTCCTAAGCCATAGGAATGAATATCCTTAGTAACAGGCCAAACTCAAGCCCAAGTTTATTACTTTTGATTTTGACATTCTGACTGATTTAAATGATATGGCAAGGAGTCCAAGGTTCCCTGCACCCAAGCCTTCTTCTGCCTCTGCACCAGACCCTCTCTCTGTTAGTCACACTGTCGCTTCCATCTCCTGGCCACCCCCACTTTAGTTCTTCCATCCCCCTCACTATCCTCCTCTGTCCTCTCCTGTCTCCCTCTGTCTACCTTCACTGCTGTGCCTGTGGATCCTGTGTGGCTAACCTAGGATGTGTTGGGCATAAGCCTCCCAGCTATCTCTAGAAAGATAAATAAGGTAACGTTCCTTGTCTTGTAGCAATCTCTCTCTCTCTCTCATACACACACACACACACACACCATCTCTAGACCAGTGAACATTTGTCATTGGATTGCCTTCATTCCAGCTGAGAGTTCTTGGGTTTGTGCCCTTGAGGATGAGACAGGAGACACAGGCTGGGTCCTGGGGCCTTCCCCTCTAGTTTCGCTCTTGAAGAAGGCTAGCTATCCTGGACTTGCACTTTTGACCCCACATTGCAAGATAAAATTTTTTTCAGTGGAATGGCAAGTGGTCAGAGCCTAAACCTTTTTTCCATCTTTGTTCCTGTAACTACATTCTTTCTCTCTGCAATTTTTTTTCTTTTTCCACCCAATTTGTGTCTGTAGGACCCTGTATTGTCAAATGCCCTGTATTGTCAAAAGTCAAATTCTGACCTTCTCCAGGAATGTGTATTGACTTTCAGATCCCCATAAGTAACTGAATTCATGTCCATGAATACCACTTAACACAGAAGAGGCCTGGCCCATGGTGCTTCAATTCCTCATCTCAGAAAAGAGGCCTAAACATAATGCCTAATGGGAGACCAACACCCATATGCTGTCCCTGGTCAGTAGGAAGTAGTTTCCCAGTCTCCCCTTTCAGCCTCAGTCCAACTTTCCTATGTAGCCAGAGACTAAATATGAAGGTCTGAACCCTGCCTTATTTCCCCATGCCAAGCAAAACACCAGATGTGCATGGTGGATGTGCTTGATCACAGGTGGGGCATTCCAATTTAGGCCCATCTGAAAGTTCCCATCACCCTAGGCAGAACGTTCCATTATGGGCGTAACCAAAAGTAACAACCCCTAACCCCCAAAAGACTACAGCATGTTTTTTGTTTTGTTTTTTTCTGTTTCCTCATTAAGACCAATATAAACCTGATCCCAACTCCACCTCCTCCCACAACCTCCAATTCCAGGGGAAGGTTGCTACCCTTGGCTGTGCCTCAAGAAACAGTCCTTGTGTGTTGAGATCCACTTGGCCTGTTCTTTCTCTCCTCCATTTTCCTAACAGTGAGTAGGAAGTATTGGTGCCTGGCTTGGCTTTGAACTGTTGATTATAGTTCTTGATGATTACACCAGATTATAAGCATAAACTACCACTGCCAGCTTTTATTTAGGTGTTTACCTAAATAAATGAAGTCACAATATAAATACATCATCTTCCCCAAAATTTATCTACAGATTCAAGGTAATTCCAATCAAACTCCTAGCAGATTTTGTTTTGATGGCTGGACCCTAGTGGTTCATGCTAATCAGAAGGCTGAGATCTGAATATATCAGTTCAAAGCCAGCCCAAGTAGCAAAGTCTATGAAACTTATCTCCAATTAGCCACCAACAAGCCAGAAGTGGAGCTGTGGCTCAAGTGGTAGAGCACTAGCCTTGAGCAAAGAAAGCTAAAGGACAATGTCCAGGCCCTAAATTTAACCCCGAGTACTGGCACCAAAAGGAAAAAAGGAAAGAAAGAAAAAGTGAGGAAGGACAAAAGAACAAAAAATATGTTTGGGGTACTGTCTTTGGCATCCCAATCTTACAAGAAACAAAAGGAAATCTAACAATAAAAAAGCTGATTTCAAGGACTCCATTCGACTTATTTGACCCAAGGCCAAGCTGCACAATGAGGAAGACACAAGATGGTTGAGATGGGCTGAAATGCTATCTTCCTGTGGCATATCTAAGCCACATGTGCTGTCTATGCCATGTTTCTTTTCTAATAAACTTTATTATCACCTTCACTTATGTTCATGTCTTACTTGAAGTTTTCTCTTGCCAAATGCAACTAGGGTCAGCTTACTTGTCCTGAACTTAGAGTGACAATATATTCAGTCCAGAACTTCAAATGCTAAACCTCTTTAATTGGAATGATCTAGTTCCTTTTTATAATGCAATCATAATTTCCATACTCAATTCAATATATTCAATTTAATATCAATTCTGTACTCAATTTCAATAATATTACTTTACATAAAAATGAAGATGCCAGACAGATTTCAGTAAGAATATTATCAATTATTAAATGAGTTTGTTAGCTGGTAGCTGGTGGTTCATGGGTGTAATCCTAGCTATGAAGGAGGCTGAGATCTGATGACCCCAGTTGGAAGCTAACGTGGGTAAGAAAGTCCATGAAATTCTTACCTCAATTAGCCACCAAAAAGCTGAAAGTGAGCTGTGGCTCAAGTGGTAGGAAAATAAAACAAAATTTAGGGACATGAAGGCCTAAGTTCAAGTCCCAGTATCGGCACCAAAAAAAGAAAAAAAAAATTTTGTTACAATTTAAGAGCAGAAAAAAAAAGTCAAAGCTGAATTTTTATAGAAGTCTTTATTTACAACCTAACAACTGTACACTTTTTGCAACCTTGAAAACATTTTTGTACTTGAATGGGAAAAATATAGTTTGACCAAGTCTTAACATTTTCTTCATATATATATATATATATACATATACATATATGCATACATATAAACACATACATAATACCGTAACAAGTTGGCACTATTAAAATTAAAATGAGTGATACCAAAAAGGAAATATAAGTCATCTACCTCAGAAAAGTGGTAAGAAAGTCCAGCAATTTCAATAAAGTTGTTGGTAAATTCAGTAAGCAGATGGAAAAATGCTTGAGCATTATGTATAGTGTTGCTTTATTTGTGTTGTATTTTGGTTTGTAAAGTGAGAAATTTAAAATCCTATGTGGGGATCATTGTGATGTTTCTAGATTTTGCTGACAAGGAATAGCACTATGCAATTATAAATTCAATAGTCAACCAAAAACAAGAATCTACTTTCTTTCTTTTGTCAGTCATGGGGCTTGAACTCTAGGCCTGGGTGCAGTCCCTGAGCTCTTCACCTCAAGGCCAGCACTCTACCACTTGAGCCACAGTGCCACTTCTGGCTTTGTTTATGTGGTGCTGAGGAATCAAATCCAGAGCATGTGAGGCAAGCACTCTACCACTGGGCTACATTCCCAGCCCAAGAATCTACTTTTTGCAAAGGCTAAAATGCAAGGTAAATAACTACAATGTTAAATACAAAGCTAACAATTCATGGTATTTAAGACATGAGTATAAGGCTTTAGAGCCAGGATTATATGAATGCAATTCTAGTTCCAATGCACTACAGTGTTTCACTACTTGCTTGAAAAGTTCTTCTGAAATATTATGGAGGGAAAAGCCTTTTTGTTTCCAAATTTCTGGTATTTTCAATGTTAAAATAAGGCAAATCATTCAATATATCTGAATTTTACCATTTATTACATAATAAAAGATTGGATGCTCTGAAGGATGGGCAATTATCAAAACGTGAAAATTCAAAACCAGACAAACCTAGAAATTATTTTCTGGAGTACAAAGCATTATGAATTTTGCAGAACTTGTAAAAAAGCAAAATTAATGATAGCACTGATATTATATTTAAATAAGTAAGGCTATTACAAAAAATAGCTGGACTCCAGAGGCTCACGTCTATAATCCTAGCTACTCAGGAGGCTGAGACCTAAAGAATCAAGGTTTGAAGCCAAGCTAGCCAGAAAAGTCTGAGAGAGTCCTCTCCAATTAACCACCACAAAGTCAGGCTGGAGATTTAACTCAATTAGTTAAGCACCAACTGTGACCAAGCAAGCTGAGCGAGAGTAAGTTTCCTGAGTTCAAACCATGAAACAGTTCCAAAAGAAAAAAAAAAGTTAAAAAATTAAAAGGTCCAAAATCATTGACCAGCAATTTATGTAAGTAATTTCCTGTAATCATACTAAAAAAATTCTATTTCTTATTTTAAGCATATTGAAATTGTCCTTAAGTAGTAAGTATTTGTGGAATACACATAAATTGGGTCAGTAAGAAGACAACAGAAACTCAAAGATACCATTTCTCATTTGATTTTTTGGTTTTTTTTTTTTTTTTGGTTGGTTGTGGGGCTTGAACTCTGGGCCTGGGCGCTGTCCCTCAGCTCTTCAGCTCAAGGCTAGCGCTCTACCACTTGAGCCACATCACCACTTCTGGCTTTTTCTGCTTATGTGGTGCTGAGGAATCGAACCCAGGGCTTCATGCATGCAAGGCAAGCACTCTACCACTGAGCCACCTTCCCAGCCCCCCATTTCTCATTTGAACTGTAAGAATAGCATAAGCTGCTTGGAATTTTACCTATTTGTCATTTTGATGCCAAATTCCTCTAAAAAACTTTTTGGAAACCATCATGACAATAAAGTTTTAACTAACCATTACGGCTCTATAAAGAATTGTAACTGGTGGCGCTGGGAAGGTGGCTCAGTGGTAGAGTGCTTGCCTTGCTTGCATGAGGCCCTGGGTTTGATTCTTCAGCACCACATAAGCAGAAAAACCTGGAAGTGGGACTAAGAATCAAGTGGTAGAGCCCTGGTCTACAGCTGAAGAGCTGGGGGACAGCGCCCAGGCCCAGAGTTCAGGCCCCACAACCAAAAAAAAAAAAAAAAAAAAAAGATTTGTAACTGGTAGAGTGCTTGCTCTAGCATGCATGAAATCCTGGGTTCAATTCTTTATACTACACACACACACACACACACACACACACACACACACACACACACACACACACACACACACTAGAACAAAAAAGTATTGTTACTTTTATTTTAAAAAAAGGCAAAAACAAACAAAACACTCAACCCTCAAATATGTCAGTACAGATCCTTTTAGTTAAGAAATTTAGAATCAAGCCAAGTTTTGTTTTTGCCAGTCCTGGGGCTTGAACTCAGGGCCTGGCCACTGTCTCTTGAGATTCTTTTGCTCGAAGCTAGCACTCTATTACTTGAACCAAAGCACTGCTTTCGGCTTTTTCTATTAATGTGGTACTAAGGAAGTGAACTCAGGGCTTCATACATGCTAGGCAAGCACTCTTCCACGAATCCACATTTCCAGCCTGGGAATGTTTTAATGTTTAATGTTTGTTTTAATACAGAAAAAATTTACTTAAAAAAGTTAAAATAGTAAGTGATATAGAAAAACTATTTGAATCTTGGTGCGTCTTTGAGGCACAAGACAGTCAAATGTAATTTCAAGAAATATTTAGAGTAACAGGAACAACTTGTTGGCAACTTTCACTAGATCAATATAAATTTATAAGTAATACAAGGATATGATACTTATCAATTTTTATTAGAAAATAGGTTTTATGTTTAAAATGAGTTAGATGTTTATATCAGTTTTTTGCTGATATCAACTTTTAAAAGTGAGAAAAGCATAAAGATATGAACAAATGATTAATGAGCTTAAATTACTGAAATATAAAGTCTTTAGTTTTTGAAAGTATACAGAAAACAGCCTAAATAGGATGGGGATTTGCTTTTTCCAAGGTCATTAAAAAGGGCTGTTAATGATTTTTATTATTTTTTGTTGGTCATGGGACTTGAACTCAGGGTTTGGCCACTGTTTTTGAGCTTTTTTTTTTTTTCCTTTCTTTTCTCAAGGCTGATGCCCTACCACTTTGAGACATAGCTCTACTTAGTTTCTGAGTCTCACAGGGACTTTTCTGCCCTGGCTGGCTTCAAGCCATGATCCTCAGCTTTCAGCCTCCTGAATAAGTAGGATTACTGGCACCCAGCCTGTTAATGATGACTAGAAAAAAGGCTTATTCAATTATGGCTGTAAAACTAAGAGTTGTCTTAAGTTCACTGTTACTGCCTTCCCTTGGGCATCAAAAGTAGATTCATACAGGATTTTCTGCATTGATGGACATGTCCTACACATGAACATCCCATACAGGAACCATCAAAATATAGGACCACTGAGCTCTCAAAACATGCCTAAGTGACCAAGGAACTGAAGTTTAAATTTCATTTAATTAAAACTGCCACATGTGACTGGTGGTAGGTACTGAGTTGGTCCATTGTCTACTATTATCAAGATTAGCAAGAACCCAGAGTAAGGCAGAACACTTAAAAAGATATTTTTATCCTTTCATGTGACTATGATTGAGATATCTTAAATTTATTAACATAACTTCAGAAAACAATGTTTAAAGTGTGTTAGCATTAAGACTGGCTTGCTAGAGATGCAGTTCTATGGTATAATACTTGCCTTGTGTGCATGAGGCCCTGGGCTCCTCCCAAGCATTACACAAAACAAATAAGTTTTTCTTCAAAGTATGTTATAAAAGAGACTTTTAAATGTAACATATAAAACTCAAACTCTCACTCTATTTGCCTCAGTTTCCTAGAGGCCAGGATTTACAGGTGGGCACCACTATGCCTGGCTTTGTAACTTTTTACTTTGGGAAGGAAAAAAGCAGCACTGGCCCTCAAAGGACAGCCTGGACTTCTCTAGAAAAGCAATTCTTTTTTTTTTTTTTTTTTCAGGTGTCCAGCTATAGCAAAATTTATTAGTAGAATATGGTGGTAGGGGATGGGAAGTAAATGTGGAGGATACTACTACAGAAACTACTTGTATATTTGTGGTGTTGGGAGATGTAATAAAGCTTTGTTGTGTGCTAAGCCCACGTTATATCACCTAGTTACACCCTTAGCCCCACTTCAGAAATTATTTACATTACAAGAAACCATATATATCATCTAAAACCAAGATGAAAATAATGCTAGATCCAACAAAAATTGCATGCTATGATTTGAGTATGTTTGTGTTACAAATGGAAACATTTTGCTAACAAAACCTTTTTCTCAATGGAAGGTAAAAACTTGGCGAAGTATAAATTTATTTTTTATTTTTGGGTCCGGTTGTGGGGCCTGAACTCTGGGCCTGGGCGCTGTCCCTCAGTTCTTCAGCTCAAGGCTAGCACTCTACCACTTGAGCCACAGCACCACTTCTGGCTTTTTTTCTTTTTGCTTATGTGGTGCTGGGGAATCGAACCCAGGGCCTCATGCATGCAAGGCAAGCGCTCTACCACTGAGCCACCTTCCCAGTCCCTTGGCGAAGTATAAATTTAAGAAAATAGTTCAAAAAAACATATTCACTGCAGAACTAAAAATATCTTTGTAGCATCCACCTTTTCCTATCACCCCTACCTTTAGGTATTTACAATAACAAATCATTAAGGTGAAGAAGTTTGTACTAAGTATTTTAGGAGACTGTTCCCACAAAATGAAAGCAAGTCTTTTGATTAACCAGAAGACTAGTTTTATTAATACAACTACAGAAAACAATTTTAGAACTTCAGTTCTTTTTATATTTATTTGCCTGGAGTGCATGGACCTTACATTCCACCTCTTAGCACCACAAAAAGGAGTCTGTTTTCAAGGTATTATAAGAGACATGTGTGTGTGCCCACATACACATGCACAGGAACTATACGTAGAACATATAGAACTCCGGACCTCATGGTCTCATTGATTCTCAAATCTCAGCCTCCTCTTGAGATGCTAGGACTACAGGTGTGAGACACTAATATCCAACTCTTAATGTGATATATCAGAACTAATCCGTTCCTAGTAGTCCAACCTAGCTGTAAACCAATTTCTATACTTAAGAGCTGCAGGATCCTGACTTCAAGATATTGCTAGAGAATGCCACAGAAAAATAAAAAGGAAACTAATTATATTAGTAAAGTGTTATAAATATTGCAGTATAAACAATCTGAACTGTTAGAGTAGTAATATGAAGACACATTTCTCTAACACTGACATATGTAAAATAAGCATACTATACTGTAGGAAGTATTACATAGTAATCATTGTACACTAATAAATACATCAAGAAACATGGGTCCGGGCTGGGAAGGTGGCTCAGTGGTAGAGAGCTTGCCTTGCATGCATGAGGCCCTGGGTTTGATTCTTCAGCACCATATAAGCAATAAGCCGGAAGTGGTGCTGTGGCTCAAGTGGTAGAGCCCTAGCCTTGAGCTGAAGAGCTGAGGGACAGTGCCCAGGCCCAGAGTTCAGGCCCATGACTGGACCCAAAAAACAAACAAACAAACAAACAAAAAGAAACATGGGTCCTTTCGATTAACTTTAGAACACAATTGCTAAGCTACTTTGTCAACTTATAACAATCATAAATGACAAAGCCTGCTCAGTTGTCTCTTGTATACACATTAAAGACAGAATGTATTGATAGGTTTTTTTTTTTTCCTTCTCACTTTGAGGTGGTTCTTACATTTACATTATCTCTTCAAGTCCAAAGTAGATACATGTAACTCAGCATTTTACAGCCCTATTGGTCTAAAATTTTGGAACTGTGGATACTCTGATTTTATCTTCAGATCCTGATTCCAAGCTTGGTGGTAATGTGTCAGATATATTAAAGCTCATTATACTTGTGCTTTAAAATATCTACATCTGCTGGGCACTAGTGGCTCTTACCTGTAATCCTACTTACTCAGGAGGATGAGATCTGAGGATTGCAGTTAAAGCCAGCCCAGGCAGGAAAGTCCACAGACTCTTTTCTCTTTTTTTTCAAAAAGCTGGAAGTGAAGTGAAGTAGAACACTAGAACATGCACAAAAGCTTAGGGACAGCACCCAGGCCCTGAGCTCAAGCCCCAGGACTGGCATACCTTTGTCTTCATTTTAAACCCTCTTTGTGGGGCTGTATAGTTAAAGGGGATATAAAATTTAGGCCTATGGTTTGTAAACTAGATAAAGTAGCATACTTAGATAACTGTTGGCAAGTTGGTCATGATTTTTGACCACTGTGGACTGATTTTTTCCCCCTTATTTCTATTTCACCATATCATAGGAATTTTAACTGGGCTAAAATTACTATTACAGACTTACTAATGGCAAACAGTTTCAAAATGAAATGGTTTCTTCTCCACTAATAAACAGTTTTATTATGAATCTAGTCAATATTCATTGAAAGGAAACACAACTAGAAACTAGATCTTTGTCTGCTCTTATCAAATGAATGTATAATACCAAATACTAACAGTATTTTATGAGAGCTATTAATTCAGGATCATTTGTTAAGATAGAGCTTTGAAATGTTTTCATTGTATGAATAATTTCATCTGCCTACATATTAATACTTTTTATCCCAATGTCCACTCCACTCTTAAGACTGGATCTTCATCCTTAATAACCTTCTTCCTTTGATTTCTAGTCTCACTTACACATTGCATGTAAACTTACTACATGTATTTCTTACACAATATTAGAAAATATAAACAGAAAAATTCTGAGATTGCAGGTATGAATAAATCATACATATACACATATATAAATAAATATAGGAAGATATAAAAATCTTAAGATTGTTAAAATTCATATACTTGCCATAATTAAGTTCAGGTCTCTTTTTTTTTTTTGTCGGTCGTGGGGCTTGAACTCTGGGCCTGGGCGCTGTCCCTCAGCTCTTCAGCTCAAGGCGAGCGCTCTACCACTTGAGCTACAGCGCCACTTCCGGTTTTCTGGTGGTTTATTGGAGATAGGAGTCTCACGGTCTCTCCTGCCCGGGCTGGCTTTGAACTGCGATCCTCAGATCTCAGCCTCCTGAGTAGCTAGGATTACAGGCGTGAGCCACCAGCGCCCGGCTCAGGTCTTTTTCTTAAACTAATGTCCCTTCTCTATTATTTCAGTGCAATGGGAAAAATGGAAAGATTCATATTTAGAGACATTAAATGTAGATTTTAACTTTGTATTAATACACATAATACATGTGAGTTGGGCTAATGAAAGGCTGCTAAAAATTACCAGTCTGTACTTCCCAAGGGCACATCACAGTGACTTAAAAAAGAGATAAGCAATCATCATATTTGTGCTGTTTTTCATTTTATAATACTTTCATAATTTGTGGGAATAGGAAAGAGCAGACAGCTATGTAAATAGCAAAGTATTTGATGAATTTTCAAAAAACCAAATAAGATTTATAACAAAGGTTTAACATATTATTGTACTAAAATTGGACAATAAAATATTTTAATTTCTTTAAAAAAGAAAAATAACACTATTTAAATGTACCTTATACAAAGAACATTGGTTATGCCTAGAATAGCCTGTCTCTGTTTTTTTTTTACAACATATTCGAGTCATTTATAACAAGCTTTGAAATCATTTTCTAAATGCAGTAAAATTGGAGAACTTCCAAAATAAGCTGCAATTATGAAAGGCTTATAGGAAAACAGATCATCTTTACTGAATGGAAAACCTTATATGAAAAAATAATGAAAATTAATAAAATGATTTTCACAGATTCTAATATCTTATTTTATTCTCATCAGCACATTCTTTATCTTTGTCTTTTTAACACAGAGTCAGCTGTCCTGTTTCAGGACTGTTAAGAACTATAAGGCAACAGTAACAATGAAAATCCCTCCGTACTATGAAGATAAACTGTCAAAACAGCCAGGCACTAGTGGCTCACACCTGTAATCTTAGCTAAACAGAAGGCTGAGATCTGAGGTTCATGGTTTGGAGCCAACCCTGGTAGGAAATGTTTGAGAGACTCTTATCTCCAATTAATCATAGAAAAGGACAGAAGTGGTGCTATGGCTCAAGTGGTAGAGTGCTAGACATGAGCAAAAGGAGCAAGGATAGTGTCCAAACCCAGAGTTAAAGCCCCAGGACTGGCACACACACACACAAAAAAAATCAAAATATTCGCCACTATTTTTCCTGTAGGAAAAAGCAAGATTTTATTGTTATTCTTTCCTCAGTATAAAGCTAAAGATCAAAGAGACTATTGTCAAAATGGCTGCAAACTCGTTAGGGTTAGGTTTCTGCTCCCTGTGATCTTTGAATTTTTTTCCAGATAAACCTCACTTCTCTCTCTCTCTCCTCTCTCTTTCTGTCAATCACAGGGCCTGAACTCTGGGCCTGGGCCCTGTCCCTCAGTTCTCCAGCAAAAGGCTAGCATTACAGCGCCACTTCCGGCTTTTTCTGCTTATGTGGTGCTGAGAATCGAACCAGGGCCTCATATATGCAAGGTAACCACTCTACCACCTTCCCAGCCCCAAACCTTACATTTTTCAATAGGCATTCTTCTAACATTCCTGGAATGTGAAATCAGGATAACTGAAGATGAATTATAGGAGTTAAGGTTAAATTTTTCTTTTCTTTTCTTTTTGTTTAAAGGTAATTCTTACATTGGGAAACAATTTTAAAGTTGTCATTTCATTAAAACAATAGATGAATGCTTGTATGGAAATGGAAACATGAAAAAAATAGTTGATGTCCTAGTTTACAAGATGAAGCCAAACTACTACCAAATGATAAAAAATGTCTCATTCATCACTACAATCCATTTGCACAGGGTGAACTTTTTTTGTTTGTAAGAATTAATGAAGTAGATTATGTTTCTCACTGGATAACATTTATCTTGATTTTGTACAATTAAGCTTTTCTTGTATTGATAAGAAAATTCCAAGAAAATTAAAGACTACAGTATCACCTTTACTACAACCATTTCATTAAGCCAATTTTATCACGCTAAGGATATCTAACAGAAATAACTCAAGCTTTATACATTTTGGAATGTGGGTCACTTATTTAGGGACTTTTTCTTGATTATCAGTAAATAATTAGATAAATGGTAAGAAGCTATCCAGTTCTTGAGAGTTTATTTAAAATATGTCCAACTGTATTATTTGTTCTCACTTTAGATGTATAAGCTATATATGAAATACATTATTTTCCTATTATAGCTTTCTTAAACATGGACCATCTAACATAAATGTTAATATTCTTTAGTAATTTACTTTTATTTTCTGGCTAGAAAGAACATAGAAACAAATATGCTTTTTGTTTATGAAAATTCAGGCACTGTGGTGACAGCTCATCATAGCAAGTAATGAGGCTCAGTCCTCTGCAGATGCCAGGACTAGTGAGTACACAGGTATCACAAAACTGTTGCTTGTAAGAGTTCTTGAAAATACAGCATAGTATTACTCTTCTCTAAATCAAGCTCCAAATGTTTCCAAACTTCTTAGAGACCATAAATGATCATAGCCCATCTGAGATATTACTAATCACAACTAGACATAAATCCTGTCCAAAGCTAGACAAAGGGAGTCACTACTGCTATTTGTTTGTAAGTAACATAAAATGTTTAGAAATGTAATTTCTTTTTTTTTTTATTTTTTTGTTGGTCGTGGGGCTTGAACTCTGGGCCTGGGTGCTGTTCCTGAGCTCTTCAGCTCAAGGTGAGCACTCTACCACTTACAGCTTCTTCTGCTTATGTGGTGCTGAGGAATTGAACCCAGGGCCTCATGCATGCAAGGCAAGCACTCTACCACTGAGCCACTTTCCCAGCCCTAGAAATGTAATTTCTTTTGTGTAATAAAGGTATTATGCCAAATTCAAAGGTAGCAAAGGAGTAAAAGTTATGAATCTAAACTCACAGCATACAACAGACAAAGAAAGTAAGAAGTAAAACTTGCTCCTAAAAGCCTGATACATTTTCAACCCATCTAGAGAAAAATATCTAGGTAGGTAAGTGGGAAGGACTGGACATTTCATAGAGAATGAAAATGAAAACCTAGCCTTATGGAAATACTTTCATTTGAATACTGGGAGAATCTCTTGTTTTCATCCACCTTATTCTGTAGGTATAATTTCCTGATAATTTTAATTTTACCAAGATTGGGCCTTCATCCTAATTTATTTTAAAAACAGTTGAAACTTTATGCTATTTCTGAAATAAAGGTGATTGTGAGAACTGTCTTAAGTTGTTTTTAGTCTTTATTGTTAAAACTTAATTCATAAACTGGGCAAGGTGCTACAAGCGTATTTTGTTGTTTAGGAGGCTGAAGAAAGAGTGCAGAGGTTTGGAGCCAGAACTGAAAACAGTGAGACCATCTGGAAAGAAGGAAGGAAGGAAGGAAGGTAGGAGGGAGAGAGGGAAGGAGGGAGGGAGGGAAAGGAAAAAGAAAGGGAAAAAGGAAGGACTTAATATGTTGACCAAGTCAGCTATCTACTCACATGACTCACTTTATTAATTCTTGTTGTTTTATAGTCATAGCAAGAAGAAGCAGTCTTAGACTTTTTTGCTTGATATAAAACAAACCACATTATGACAGCCAGGGATGGTGGTGTAAACCTGTAATCACTCAGGAGGCTGAGGCAGAAGGATTGCAAATTGAAGGCCAGCCTAGACCACATAGTAAAACTCTGTCTTTAAAACATGAAGTAGGGGGCTGGGAAGGTGGCTCAGTGGTAGAGAGCTTGCCTTGCATACATGAGGCCCTGGGTTCGATTCCTCAATACCACATAAGCAAAAAGAAAAATAGCCAGAAGAGGCACTGTGGCTCAAGTGGTAGAGCGCTAGCCTTGAGCTGAAGAGCTGAGGGACAGTGCCCAGGCCCAGAGTTCAGGCCCCGCGACTGGACTCCCCCCCCAAAAAAAACAAAAACAAAAACAAAAAAACCCCATAAAGTAGGATAAAATGGCTGAACGGTTAAAGTGATGGGCTGTGTTGTGTGTGTGTGTGTGTGTGTGTGTGTGTGTTAAAGCACTACAGATTTTAGGTCAACCTTAAAAGATGAAGTATGAATGTAAAATCAAACACATGAACACAGATTCTGAAAATTCTTAATTATACTAAACATGATTTAAAGTTACTTATATGTAACACAAAAAACTGAATAAAATCTGAATTTTCAAACTGTGAGTATATAAAATAACATCCTATTAGATAACCCATGTAAAACAAATAAACAAAAAAAATCGAAGCTAATTTCAGAATTTTCATAATTTTTTTGTCAGTCATGGGGCTTGAATGAATTTTCTTTTTTTTTTTTTTTGCTTTAAAAAGTATGCTATGGTAGAATAAAAAGGTTGGAGGTGAACTTAAATATTATATGGTACCGAATTTGTCATTAAACAGAAGGCAGTTCATTTTCAAATGAATACTCTTTTTTATATAGCACCTTATAGACAAAGTGCTTCATAATGATTACTTGACAGTATTAAGCAATGTAAGAAACATGTCTTAAAAGGTAAGCACTTTGAGGCAAAATATCCAAGAAAATCTATTCAGTAACAGAGTCCTGGAATAGTAGGTAAGACTTCAGAAAGAATTAAGATAGAAATCATAATAATACATACAAGAAGTCATGTGTATTAAGATGTAAGTAATGCAAAATATTGAGAAAGGAAGTTTATATTAAGGAATAAACAAAACAAATGAGATACAAGACCACTAACTGCCCAAAGAGTAACATTACCTATTACTTGTAAGTATATGAAAAATAAATCTTTTATATGTGTAGAACTGAATGTATACATGTCAAGCACATAACTAGAATCTGATTCTTAGTTACTAAAATGATATTTCAGAGAAAGAAAAAAAGACAGACTGCCTGAATTTTTCTTGTGTAATTTCTCCCCAAATAACCTTATCAATGTACTCAAGTTATCAATGTACTCAAGATAGCACAAAACAATGAGTTTTCTGTTTATGTTTTACAAATTGTCTCTAAATATTCAAACAAATTTAATTTCCTATAAAACAATGTGAAAACCATTTTTCTCCCTCTAAATCATTCCCCTATGTGCCTTAGGAGATTTGATTAGCACTTCTGTCACTGTATTTAAGTTTCTGCAAAAAGTGCGCTTGCTAACCACTTTTTGTAGTATGTATGTTATTTGAAGAGCATCTGGAAAACAATTGAAAATAGACTAATATCATAAAAAGATTAAGTTCCTTTCAAACAGACATTCATATAAAGCATGATAACACATAGGCACAATAAAGAATACAAAGTGTGTATCAATTATTGGCAGAAAATCTAATTCATAACAAAGCCTACACCATTGGGGAAAAGGACATATTCATACAAAGTAAAGTATTACACTATTATACAACACTTAAAATTGTACATTTACAAATTTTTGGCACATTAAAAGGAACTGAAAGGACTACAAAATAAAGGACAAAGAAACTGAAACAAAGATATAAGACAGAGAGAAAGCCCTCCAATGAGCAACATTAAATATTGACTTTTGGTGAACTTCCTGAAATGTTGCTATATGTGACACAAGTATGCTTTGATGCAGGTTATTTCCGGCTTCTCTACCTTGCTGTTGCTGGTTGGACATGGCCTGGGTAGGATCTTCTTGCGCTGGTGGCTTGTCTTTGTCTAGCTAAAAATGACTGCCCTGAACCTGTGCTAGCCAGTCTATCTTCAGCTGCTTTTTTATGCAGAGTCATTCCCTTCAACATTAAAAACAAAGAAGAACAAGGAATCAATGAAAGTACAATATAAGTACAGTACATGCTCACAAAAGAAAATTTCATCATGCAAGATTTAATACATTATACAGCAAAGCACAAGTAATTACAAATATTAATTCAACTCTATAGATTAAAATGTTAAAAGAAGCATTTTTAGTTCTAAAATTAAGAATAAATCTTGCTTTGGCAAAACTGAGACTTAATTTTTTGGATTTATATTAACCAAAACAACAGATAATGCAAACAGATTTTTGTAATACATTACTTATATTCTATCATATTTCTCTTTTAAATCAAATGTATAGTGATTTTCCAAGAAAAAAGTGCAATTGATTAACAGCAGTTGATTTACATTGGCTTTAGAAATCATAGGGCATATTCAGAAAAGCAAAATGTACTTATTTCTTAAGATGGAAAGCCAATCTAAGTATACATACCATACTTTGTTGTTTTTCTTCACTTCAAGGCAGACTTATATTCTTAAATTAAGCAAAATTCTCAATAGCCACAAAAGAAGACCCAACTACGATCCTTTCCTTGAAGACAAAAGGATCTGTACCTCTAAGGAGAAAGGCGGCACAATTGGTGGGTGAAAGCCCTTAAAAAAGTCAAGTTATCTCCAGGTGCTTCCAGAATGTGGAGGAAAAACAATAGTGACAAAAAGGGCTTGAATTTACTAAAGAGAAGGTTAGGAAAAGAACAGTTCTGATATTTAAAAAAAAAATTGATGAACATAGCTGGGTGCTGGTGGCTTATGCCTGTAATCCTAGCTACTCAGGAGGCTGAGATCTGAGGAATGCGGTTCAAAGACAGCCTGGGCAAGAAAGTTCGTGAGACTCTTACCTCCAATTAACCACCACAAAACTAGAAGTGGTGTTGTGGTTCAAGTGGTAGAGTGCCTGCCTTGAGCTGAAGAGCTGAAGGACAGTGCCCAGGCCCAGTGTTGAAGACCCACCACCACCAACAATAAATAAATAAATAAAAAAATTGATGAGCATTTCTAGCCAGAGAAACTTTAAGAACTGAACATAGGTAAAATGGGAAGAACTGGAGGTTGACAACAAAGGAAAATCCAATCTTTATTTGAGACAGGGTTCCACTATGTACTCTAAGTTGGCCTTGAATCTGAAATGTAGCTCAGGTAGGTCTTGAACTCACATTCTTTCTTCCTCAGCTTTTTCCCTAGTGCTGGAGATAGAGATGTGCACAAACATATCTGATACAAGTTAAAAATTTTTTTTTTCTTTTGCTGGGTTTGAACTCCCATTTGCTGGGCAGGAACTCTACCACTTCAGACATACTTCAAGCCCTTTTATTTTAGTGATTTTTCAGATAATGGTCTCAGTTTTTTGAAAGAGGTTGGACTCTGACTGTCATCCTCTAAATCACATAGCTGGAATTACAGACGAAAACTACCACACTCAGCTTGTTGGCTGAGATGAGGTCTTACTAGATTCTTGCTTCCAGTAGCCTTGAACAGAGAGGAAGAAGAGAGAGAGAGAGAAAGAGAGCGAGAGAGGGAGGGAGGGAGGGAGGGAGGCAGGGAGGCAGGGAGGCAGGGAGGCAGGGAGGGAGGGGGAGGGGGAGGGGGAGGGGGAGAGGGAGAGGGAGAAGGAGAGGGAGAGAAGGAGATGGAAAGAATGAGAATACTAGGACTTGGACCCAGGGCCTGGGCATTGTCCATTAGCTTTTTTGCTCAAGGCTGATGTTCACTTGAGCCACAGCTCCACTTTTAGCTTTTTGGTGATTAACTGAAGAGAGTCTCATGGACTTTCCTACCTTGGCTGGCTTCAAACCACAATCTTCATATCTCAGCCTCCTGAGTAGCTAGGACATACAGGTGTGAACCACATCCTAGCTTCCATCAAATCATTTGAGGATTTGAACAAAAATCTACAAATAAACTTAATCTATTAATTTAGATAAATACATCTTATTTATAATACTATAACTGCCAGGCACCGGTGGTTCATGCCTGTAATCCTAGCTACTCAGCAGGCCGAGATCTGAGGATTGCAGTTCAAAGCCAGCAGGGGCAGGAAAGTCCGTGAGACTCTTATCTCCAATAAACCACTCAGAAACCTGAAAGTGGCACTGTGGCACTTGCCTTGAGCTGAAGATCTGAGGGACAGCATCCAGGCCCAGAGTTCATGCCCCACAAGGGACAAAAAAACAAAACAAAACAAAACAAAAACAAAATACCATGACTTGTCACATTTCAACAATTCATTAAAATTTTTTGTATACTTTTTTTTTGGTGTAACTTGTATACTGTGATTCAGAGTTCTACTATATCTCAAGTCCTCTACTCATTTTTTTTCTTTCTGCAGGTATGCGAATCAAGTGCTGTATCATTAAGCTACATCCCCAGAACCCCTTTATACACTATCCTATCCAAGGCCATTCTTGAGCTACTGAATACCTCTTCCTAGTACTCATCATCATTTCTATTAAAACTGTGTAGATGCTGACATTCCTTTTTTTTTTTTTTGCCAGTCCTGGTGCCTGAACTCTGGGCCTGGGCACTGTCCCTCAGCTCTTTAGCTCAAGGCTAGTGCTCTACTACTTGAGCCACAGCACCACTTCCAGCTTTTTCTGCTTATGTGGTGCTGAGGAATCGAACCCAGGGCCTCATGCATGCAAGGCAAGCACTCTACCACTGAGCCACCTTCCCAGCCCCGATGCTGACATTTCTGAATGTAACTCTGAAGTATTCAAAACTAGGACTATTATTAGTACTAAGTTACAGAACAAATAATATGTAAAACTATATGAAATTACTAATATATGCAAAAATAGTTAAAACTATATGAAATTACTAATAAAAACTAAAATGCAAAGCTATTAAGACTGAGAATACTAAGCTTTGAGAAGACAAGAGATAAAACAGGAGTCAGGATTAACTCCCAGAAAACTTCTTTAATTATGTAGCGCACCCCGCCCCCCCTTTTTTCCTTTTGTGTGCTGGTACTGAGGCTTGAACTCAGGCCTCACACTCTTACTTGACTTTTTTTGCTCAAGGCTGGCACTCTACCACGTGAGCCACAACTTCAATTCTAATTTTTTGGTGGTTAATTGGAGATGAATCTCATAGATTTTTCTGCTTGGGCAGTCTTTGAACTGTCATCCTCAGATTTCAGACTCCTGAGTGTCTAGGCTAGGATTACAGATGTGAATCACTAATGCCTGGCAAGTTTTCTTTCATTTTTAAAATTGAAATTTCAAGAAATCAGTATTTGATAAAAGAATACTATAAACCTCAAACTTTCTCCTTTAGAAATTGTGATAAATTCTTAAATATGTAATTTTGACCAAGCCAGGTATAAGTATGGACATGTCATAAAATTTTTAGCAATAGGTCAAATCATATTAGGCCAGGGGCACTAGCCTTTAAGATGCAGTATAATTTTAACAGTAAAACAAAACCATGGCAGTGTACTGATGGCTCATGACTGTAATCCTAGCTACTCAGGAGGCTGAGATCTGAAGACTGTGGTTAAAAACCAGCCTGGGCAGGGAAGTCTGCTGAGACTCTTTAATTCCAATTAACTACCAAAATGTCAGAAGTGGAGCTGTGGCTCAAATGTTAGTGTGCTAGCCGTGAGAAAAAATGCTCATGGACAGCACCAAGGCCCAGAGGTCAAGCTCCAGAATCTGTACACATACACCACCACCCACCATAAAAAAAAAAAAAACCAATGTCTTTATGCCAACAGTGGAGATCAGAAGTTGAAAAAAATTTGAACTTGTTGGAAACTAGCTGTCATTTCAGAAAACTTTTGAAAAGGCAGTTTTTTCAATGGGAAGAAAAAAAAAGATGACAACAAGAGTTGGGATAAAGTACTGAAAAAATGCAGCATTCCCTATAAAATTCATGGCTAGTCTAATCCACAACAGAATGCTATGAGTATTAGTGTCCTTGCCAAGAAGTTTTGTTGTGTTGGAATATTCAGGATCTGACACTGTTAACATCTTCTATATCCCCTGAGAAAGTAAACTATCCCATCCTGAAAAGGTTACAACAAAGTAGAGCTACTACTTCTTTGTGTGCCTTCCTACAGCAAACGGCTCTGAGGAACAAAAACTACGCTGACATTTGTCTTTATGTTTCTGGGAATTATGAATGATACTTTCACAATACCATTCTGTTTGTGGGTTATATCTTCTTTGCTGTCAGCAGGGAAGCTTTGTTAGTGTGTTAGGGTAATATTTACTTTCAAGTTCTTTTGTTAAAATTGCTTCTTCAGAAAAGGCAATCTAGTAATTTGATAAACTAGTATTTGGTAAATGTTGCATTATGTTCTGAAGCATTATTTTCTTACCATATTGTACCAGGCACTAACTATGTATTTCTCTTCCATCTCTCTTTGACTCTTCGTTTTCTCATATTCTTTCTAAAATTAAGAACATGTAAATATGTAAAAATACAATCAATATAAGGAATAATTAAGTATGTAAACCAATGGATACAAAGCTTACAATATAACAAGGATCTCAGAAATCAGAACCCAGAATTTTATGGCCCATCACAGTGCAGTGAACTACCTCTAATGAATGGAACAGCCGCTCTCGTTCCTGGAGTTGATTTTTAAGAGCTTGTATTTCTGGTGCTGCTCCTTGATTCTGTTTAGGATCTAAAGTCCGGATAACCTGCCAACAGTAATAAGAAGTCTCAAACTCAAAGAATATAACCTTTAAAAATCAATTAAAGCAAGGGCTGGGAAAGTGGCTCAGTGGTAGAGTGCTTGCCTTGCATGCATGAGGCCCTGGGTTCGATTCCTCAGCACCACATAAGCAAAAAGAAAAAAGCCGGAAGTGGTGCTGTGGCTCAAGTGGTAGAGTGCTAGTCTTGAGCTGAAGAGCTGAGGGACAGTGCTTAGGCCCAGAGTTCAGGCCCCACGACTGGACCCAAAAAATTTAAAAAAAAAAAAAATCAATTAAAGCCAACTGCTGGTGGCTCAGGACTGTAATCTTACCTACTCAGGAGGCTGAGATCTGAGGATTTTGTGGTTTGAGGACAGTCTGGGCAAAAAAGTCCATGAGACTCTTATGTCTAATTAATCACAGGAAAAATGCCAGAAGTGGGGCCTGGGAAGTTGGCTCAGTGGTAGAGTGCTTGCTTCGCATGCACGAGGCCCTGGGCTCAATTCCTCAACACCACGTAAGTGGCACTGTGGTTCAAGTGGTAGGGTGTGAGCCTTGAGCTGAAGAGCTGAGGGACAGCGTGCAGGCCAAGTTCAGTCCGCATGACCGACAAAAAAAAGCCAGAAGTAGAGAGCTAGCTAGCTTTGAGCAAAAGAAGTGCTCAGACCCTCAGTTCAAGCCCCAAGACTGGCAAAAAATAAATAAAATAAAAAAAACCTAACCCTGAAAAGGATAGAGTTGGGTATATAACTTAGTGGTAGGGCACCTACCTAATCAATGCCTGAGGCCCTGTGTTTCATACCTAGCAACACAACATAGCTAAACAAGAACCAAAAAAGGCACAAAAAGGAAAGTTATAAGATCAAAGGCTATTTTAAAAAGCACTTTAAAATAAAAATGTATAAAATAATATTACTTTTTCAACTTTTGAATATATAAAGAATTATATAGAAGAATCAATTATAAAAGCTAATTCTGGCTTACATCAATAAATACAATTAAGCAGACACGACGGACAGCTCTCTCCTCTCCCTGCCTCTTCTTTGTTTCAGCTCACCATGGCTTCTAAGGAGTTAGGTACTTGAGAGTGTGTCCTAAAGAGCACAAACATACGACTGTGTCCCTGTTGCCTCCTCTGCTCATATGTGGTTTGGGCATGAGTGGTGGCAGTGGGGTCAATACTCGCTCAACAAATGGAAGACTTACAGGGAAGACATTTTTTAACTCCTCCTTTCCACTTTACTATCAAAATGTTCAAAGCTATAGAAAGCTTAAACAACAAAAAGGCCATTTACATTGAACATAGATTCACCTATTGCTACAATGCCCTATCTAATATATCCTCTTTCTCCTTAATACACAAGAGCAAATACACATACTTGCTTTGGCAACTAATGACCTCATGATATATAACCCTTCAATTCCTGAGCATGCACATCTTTAAATTAAAGAGATTATAGCACATAATTGTGATACTAATATCTATTAGAAAATTTCTTTAAAACTGCCATTACTTGGTTCACGCCAAGTCCATACTTTCACAGATGTCTCCAAAATGCCTTTTTTCCTTTTGATTACATTTTCTTTTAGTGCTAGTACTGGGGCTTGAACTAGGGGCCTGGGTGCTGCTCTTTAGCCTTTTCATGCAACGTTGGCACTCTGTCACCTTAGCCACCCTTCCACTTCTAGACTTCTGGTGGTTGATTGGTTAAAAGCCCCTATCTGGGCTGGCTTTGAACTTCAGATTTCAGTCTCCCAAGTAACTAGGATTACAGACATGAGCCACTGATGCCAGGGCCCAAAATGTCTTTCACACTGACTCTTTCTGCTACCACTCCAGAACTCAAAAGATGAATGTTGGCAGTTAGTAAGGGCTCTTTTAAAGTAGTAATAGCCTGTCTCCTAGTGCTACCAACACTCCACTGTCTATTTTGTTTTCATGATACTTTTATCTTCCAAGTTATCTGACAGCTTAAAGGTATTAATTTGTTCCAATATCTATTATCTATAGATATATAGAGAACCTTATTTCCTTTGACATGGAAGCTGGTTACAGATAACTGCTGGATTCAGGTTGATTGTCACAGACAGGGATATCTTATCAGGAAGCTATAGGGATTGTTTGTAAGACCATGTGTTGCTCATCTAATTACTGGCTAAATTGGTAATGGTCACTTTTTTTTTTTTTGGGTCTGGTCGTGGGGCCTGAACTCTGGGCCTAGTCACTGTCCTTCAGCTCTTCAGCTCAAGGCTAGCGCTCTACCACTTGAGCCATAGCGCCACTTCTGGCTTTTTTCTTTTTGCTTGTGTGGTGCTGAGGAATCGAATCCAGGGCCTCATGCATGCAAAGCAAGCGCTCTACCACTGAGCTACCTTCCCAGCCCTGGTCACTTGCTTTCTATTAAGTTAAATTTTCTCCTTGTTAATTACTAAGTAATTCTGATCACAATATTTTGTTCAGGATTCTTTCTTTTTTTGTTGGTCATGGGACTTGAACTCTGGGCCTGAATGCTGTCCCTCAGCTCTCAGCTCAAGGCTAGTGCTCTACCAATTGAGCCGCTGGGCCACTTCCAGTTTTCTGAGTGGTTTATTGGAGATAAGAGTCTCACGGGGGCCGGGAAGGTGGCTCAGTGCTTGCATTGCAATCATGAGGCCCTGGGTTCCATTCCTCAGCACAGTGTAAACAGAAAAAGCTGGAAGTGCTGTGTGTGGTTCAAGTGGTAGAGCTCTAGCCTTGAGCTGAAGAGCTGAGGGGCAGCACCCAGGCCCAGAATTCAGGCCACGACAGGCAGGAAAAAAAAAAAAAGTCTCAGAGACTTTCTTGCCTGGACTGGCTTTGAACTTCGATCCTCAGACTTCAGGCTCCTGGGTAGCTAGGATTACAGGTGTGAGCCACCAGTGCTCGGTTTAATAGATTTCTTTTTGTGTTTGTGTGTGTGTGTGTGTGTGTGTGTCAGTTGTGGGGCCCTGACCTCGAGCCACAGCGCCACTTCCAGCTTTTTCTGCTTATGTGGTACTGAGGAATCGAACCCAGGGCCTCATGCATGCAAGGCAAGCACTACAACCACTGAGTCGCTTTCCCAGCCAGGTTTAATAGATTTCTTAGTATATCTTTATCACAAGGTTTCCTCATTAGATGTTAATTTAAGTATGTATATGGAATGTGTGTGTATTTGGGTGTGTTTTGGTGGTACTGGGTTTTGAACTAAGGCTTTGTTCTTGCTAGGCTAGAAATTCTTTCACTTACACCATACATCTAGCCTATGGGCACTATATTTAGGAATCCAATAAAATATGTCCAGAAAGTAGAGTAAGATACCTACAAATGCATACTTACACTTTTGGCTTTCTCTAAGTATTTTTTATATCGTTCTTCCATTTGCTTCATTTCTTCTTCTTTCTTCCGTAAAGCTTCTTGTAATTCTTCAATTTTTAAGGCTGTGGATGAGACAGTAAAATTTTAAAAGAAATTATTGAGATTACAAAGGTGATATACAGAGGGATTACACCTAAGTGAGGTAAAGAACACTTTCTCTTTGGACAGTTACTAACCCTTCCCTCACTCTCTTTTTCCCCCCTGTTCCCAACTACAAGTTGTACAGTTCATTTTCAACACAGTGAGACAGTGAAATTTTGATAACATCTTTAATATATATATATATATATATTTTTTTTTTTTTGGTGCTGATCCTATGGCTTGAACTGCTGTCCCTGAGCTTTTTTGCTTAAAGTTTGTGCTCTACCTCTAGAGTCACAGCTATACTTCCAACTTTTTGGTGGTTAACTGGCAAAAAAGAGTCTTGAGGACTTTACTATGTGGGACCGCTTTGAACCGAGATCCTCAGACTTCAACCTCCTGAGAAGCTAGGATTACAGGTGTGAAACACCAACACCTATCTTATTTTAATTGCTAAATAATTAACAGGTTTGAGAGACTGTTTAGTCTATTCTTTTTTTTTTTTTTTTTGGTTGGTCATGGGGCTTGAACTCTGGGCTTGGGCATTGTCCCTGCACTCTTCAATCAAGGCGAGCACTCTACCACTTGAGCCACAGTGCCACTTCCGGTTTTCTAGTGCTTTATTGGAGATAAGAGTTTCGGGCCGGGCGCCGGTGGCTCACGCCTGTAATCCTAGCTACTCAGGAGGCTGAGATCTGAGGATCGCGGTTCAAAGCCAGCCCGGGCAGGAGAGACTGTGAGACTCCTATCTCCAATAAACCACCAGAAAACCGGAAGTGATGCTGTAGCTCAAGTGGTAGAGCGCTCGCCTTGAGCTGAAGAGCTGAGGGATAGCGCCCAGGCCCAGAGTTCAAGCCCCACGACCGACAAAAAAAAAAAAAAAAAGTTTCATGGAGTTTCCTGCCCAGGCTGGCTTTGAAGGCAATCCTCAGATCTCAGCCTCCTGAGTAGCTAGGATTACAGGCCTGAGCCACTGGCGCCTGGCTGTTTAGTCTATTCTTATAGATAATTTTCTTCTTCCTCTTGCTCCCTCCTTTTTTTTCTTCCTCTGCCTCTTCCTTGTCTTTTCTTTTCCCTCTCCCCCCTCTTCTCTTCCTTCTTCTGTCGTGCTGGTTCTGGGGCGTCAACTCAGGGCCTCAGTGCTGTCTTGAAGCTTTTTTTTGTTCAAAGCTACTGTTCTATTACTTGAGCTATACAGCACCACCTCTGCCTTTTCTTTTTTGTTTTTTGGGTTTTTTTTTTTTTTTTTTTTGGTAGTTAATTGGAGATAAAAGTTATACAAGCTTTCCTGCTTGAGCTGTTTTTGAACTGAGATACTTAGATCCTCCTAAGTAGTTAGGATTAAAGACATGAGTTACCAGTACCAGCTATACTTTTGTTTTGTTTTATAGTATTGGGGATTGAGCTTGTGGACTTGAATTTCTCAGGCAAGGATTTTGTAACTTAAGCTATATTCCCTAGTTCTTTTTGCTTTAGTTACTTTTTCAATTGGGTCTCTCACATTTATGCTCAGGCCATCTGGCCTAGCCTGTGATTCTATTTTTGGGTCTTGGTCGTGGGGCCTGAACTCTGGGCCTGGGTGCTGTTCTTCAGCTCTTCAGCTCAAGGCCTACCACTTGAGCCACAGCGCCATTTCCGGCTTTTTTCTTTTTGCTTATGGGGTGCTGAGGAATCGAACCCAGGGCATCATGCATGCAAGGCAAGCATTCTACCACTGACCCACCTTCTCAGCCGCAGCTTTTTATTAGTTGAGAAGTTTCTGACCCTATGCTGGCTTTGATCCTTGATACTCTTGATCTCTACCATCAGAGAGCTGGGTATGACTATCATGTCTCACTCATGATTTTTCTTTAAAAACCAACTAATAATTTATTTTCTTATAAACAAGAACTCAAATATTAGAAAGTAAAAAACTATCCTTTGACAGATGAATGAACAAAATGAATATTTATATAATGCAATATTATTCAGACTTAATTCTAATACATGATACAAAATAGACATTATGTTAAATGGAAAGTATGCTAAGTAAAGGCATTATGCTAAGTAAAATAAACCAGACAGGAAAGGATAAATGTCCTATGGTTCTACCAATGAGTTGCCTAAAATAGTTAATTCAGAGACAGAAAGTAGAGTTGTGATTACCATAGGTTAGGAAGAAAGGAATGGCAAGTTATTATTTAATGTATGTGGACTTCTACTTGGTAATGAGAAAAGTATTTAGCTAAGTACTGCTGATGGCTATACAATAATGTATATGTACTTACAGTTACTGAACTACACATTTCAAATGATTATTTACATATTTGCTGTATTTTTTAAAAAGCAGAAGCCTGTCCTCTCACTTGCATAAAGAAGTACAAGCCATTCATAGGTTTAAATATCAATGAAAGTGCAAGTTTGTCAAACTTACACTATGAAAATATCTTACTTCACAGGCATTAGATTCTATTTTTTTTTGGGGGGGGGAGGGTCCGGTTGTGGGGCCTGAACTCTGGGCCTGGGCGCCGGCCCTCAGCTCTTCAGCTCAAGGCTAGCACTCTACCACTTGAGCCACAGCGCCACTTCCAGCTTTTTTTTTTTTTTTTGCTTATGTGGTGCTGAGGAATCGAACCCAGGGCCTCATGCATGCAAGGCAAGTGCTCTATCACTGAGCCACCTTCCCCGCCCAGCTATAATTTATTACAAAGCCTATTTCTAAAGTTATATTACCAAATTCACTATCAGTAAGATAGTTTTTAGTTAATGATGCTAATTAGGAAAAAAAACTCACAGCTGTTATTAAATCTTGGTTCAAGATCTTCGATAATGGCTCTCTTCTTCTGTAGTTCATTATTGGCTTCATGCAGCTTCTCTCTATAACAAAATACATAACACTATCATACCCACTTTTGTTTTTGTTTTTCACTTCACATTAAAGATTCATATTCTTTATTCTTGGAATACACTTGCATTACCTAGAAGTGCTATAAGAAACCCAAATCAGGGCTGGGAAGGTGGCTCAGTGGTAGAGTGCTTGCCTTGCATGCATGAGGCCCTGGGTTCAATTCCTCAGTACCACATAAGCAGAAAAAGTCAGAAGTGGCTCTGTGGTTCAAGTGGTAGAGTGCTAGCCTTGAGCAGAAGAGCTAAGGGACAGTGCCCAGGCCCAGAGTTCAGGCCCCACAACCGTCAAAAAAAAAGAAAGAAACCCAAATCAACATGAATTTACTGTATAACTAAATAAATTTAAAGACAAAAATATCTCTTTTGGACTGAAAAAGTAGTTAGTTCTTCTACATAAATGTATATGAGGGTACAGATTGGTTTTTTCCCCCCTAGGAATGAAGGTATAAAATAAAAAATTTAAACTTTTAGGAAGTTAAAAGGAAAACCTTTTTCCAAAAGCAAAGTTCTAAAAATCAGGAATAACAAGGGACACTACACATCAATAAAAAGAATGAACAGGAAACCATTTAAATAAATTTTACAGAACCAAAGTATGTCAGGGGATTAATACATGATGTCATTTATACAAGGTTGCAGAAGTGTCAAGACTTTAAAAAGTAATAATGATCAGTATTGTGTCTGGTTTAGGGATGTAATCAATCATCTGGGAGGGAGAAGGAAAAATCCTGTTAGGTGGCTATATTGATATGTCACTTAAATATGGAGGTAAACACTCATCAAGTTGTTCTGTTAGGAGCTTAGGATATGAACTATCCTGTATGCATGCTATATTCCAAGATAAAAGAAAGAATTAACAGAAGATATTTTCCTGGTCTTTATATGATATATAGTAATTTGCATAATATGTATAATTCTCTGCAGTATTTAATTCTGATACTAAATAATAGGAATAGGAAAAAGGGCTGTAAAGGTGAAAGATAGAGAAAAAACATTGATAAAAATGGAAAACTTTGTTGTTTAATTCTCATAGTTTTCATGCATATTACTATATTAAAGCCTTTCACGTGTGTGTGTGTGTGTGTGTGTGTGTATTTGCTGCTGTTGTTGTTGTTGTTAGTTGTGGAGCTTGAACTAGATAGGGGCTTGGGTGCTGTCCCTGAGCTATCTTGCTCAAGGCTAGTGCTACTGTTTTGAGCCACAGTGCCAATAATTAGTTTTTGAAGATGTGACATATACAATACAAATATATGCAGCTTAAAGAAGTACAAAAACCACTGAGAATCAGTAGTAGGTTGACATCTGTAATTCTAGCTAGTTAGGAGTCTGAGATCAGAGGATCACAATTCAAAGATAGCTTGGGCAGACATCTCCAGATTGGAAAATCTAAATTTTGTCTCTAACCAGCAAAAAGTAAGAATTGGAGGTATGGCTCAAGTGGTAGAGAGCTAGCATGAGTGAAAAAGCTGAGAGCACAGGTTAGAGTTTAAGCCCCTATTGGCACAAAAAAGAAAAAGAAAAGAAAAAAGAAAAAGAAAAACAAAAAAAATGGTCCGGTGAATTACCACTAGGTTCCAAACAAAACTCATCCAAAAACTTTAGAAGTCATACATCTCTATGTTCTTCCCAGGGGTAACCAAACACCAAACTTTTTAATCAGTCCTATGATTTTTCTTTTTGCCAGTCCAGAGGACTGAACTCTGGGCCTGGGCACTGTCCCTGAGTTTCTTTTACTCAAGGCTAGCACTCTACCACTTGAGCCACAGCACCAGAATCGAACCCAGGGCTTCATGCATGGTAGGCAAGCACTCTACCACCAGGCCACATTCCCAGCCCCAAGTCCTATGATTTTTATGATGCTTTTATTACTCCTAGACAATATAGTTTAATTTCTCCAAACTTCTGCTTTATATTTTACTTATTATGTATATGTCTTCTACATGATACCTATTACGCATGGATAACAGTCATCTCCAGAAATCTCAGATATAGATAGTGGAACTGATATGTCAAATAAAGTATTGTGAATGAAAATCACCATTGTGTAACATCTTTAGTAACACTAGTTGTGATTTTTAAAAAAAATTTATGCGAGCTAGGAATGTGGCTTAGTGGTACTGCTTGCCTAGCATGCATGAGGCCCTAGGTTTGATTCCTTGGTACCACAGAAACAAAAATAAATAAATGAAAATTAAAAAAAAGAAGTACATTGGAGATTTTCAATGGATACATTTTAAAAAAGAAAAAAAATTCTATGAGATTGACCATTGTTTGAGATGTAAAGAAGCCCTGTAGTGAGTTAAATTGTGTCTCTCAAATATAAGTTAAAGTTCTAACCTCTAGTACTATTTGGAAATTGAGTCTTTATATGACCTCATCAACAAGAGGTCATACTGGACTAAGTTGGACACTAATCTAATCCCTAGTGTCCTCACAGAAAGGCTATGAGAGGGGGCTGGGAAGGTAGCTCAGTGGTAGAGTGCTGGCCTTGCATGCACAAGGCCCTGGGTTCGTTTCATCAGGACCTTATACGCAGAAAAAACCAGAAGTGGTGCTGTGGCTCAAGTGGTAGAGCGCTCGCCTTGAGCTGAAGAGCTGAGGGACAGTGCCCAGGCCCAGAGTTCAGGCCCCACACTGGAAAAATTTAAAAAAAAAAGGCCATTAGAGGACACAAACATGTATAATTCATCCTTTTATTCTTTTGGTTTTGCTTTTTTCTTTCAATTTTTACTTTTTTATTGTTATTATAAAGATGATGCACAGAGGACTTTTAGTTACATATGTCCTTTGGGACAATGTTGCCCCTTCCCTCACTCTCTCCTAGTTTCTTTTATTCTTTATTTATGTACTTATTTTTGTGCTGGTTCTGGGCAGGTTCAGTGCCTGGGTGCTATCCTTGAGCTGTTTTGCTCAAGGCTAACATTGTACCACTTGTGCCATGGTTCCACTTCTGGCTTCTTGGTAGTTAACTGGAAATAAGAGTCTCATGGGGGCTGGGAAGGTGGCTCTGTGGTAGAGCACTTGCCTTGCATGCCTGGGGCCCTGGGTTCTATTCCTCAGCACCACATAAGCAAAAAGAAAAAAGCCGGAAGTGGCGCTGTGGCTCAAGTGGTAGAGCGCTAGCCTTGAGCTGAAGAGCTGAAGGACAGCGCCCAGGCCCAGAGTTCAGGCCTCACGACTGGGACCCCCCCCCCCACCCCCAAAAAAAAAAGTCTCATGGACTTTCATGTCCAGACTGGCTTCCTAATTGCGGTCTTCAGGTCTCACATTCCTGAGTAGCTAGGGTTACAAGGCAGAGCTACAGGCACATGACCAGTAGTTCTTCCTTATCTGTGGTTTTCCATCCAATCATTGTAGTTGTTCATGGTCAATGATGGTCCAAAATGTTAAATGGAAACATCCAGAAATAAACAATACATAAATGATGTGCTGAGTAGCATGATGCAGTTTCCTGTGGTTCTCTATGATAATTCTCTATGGATAATACTGGGTTCAGTACATCCACACTGTGTAGGCTACTTCCTATTAGTCAATTAGTGGATCTTGGTTGTCAGATACAGTGTCAGTGAATCAGTATATGGTTACATTGTCCTATTTTTTTTATTATTGCATATTGTTGTTAATCTCTTACAGGGCTTAGTTTATAAACCTTATTACAGGCACAGAAGCATAGGAAAAAACATAGTATGTAAGATTCAGAAGTAATCCTGGTTTTCCACATGCCCTGAAGATGGAAGATCAGCATTTGAAGATGGAGTGGACCTTTAAGGAACACCAAGGATTGTCAGCAGCCTCCAGAAGCTAGGAACAGACATGGAAGATTCTCCTTCTGAGCTTCTAGATTTTGATTCACAGCTTCCTTAGGTATGTGTCACTAGTTTTTTGTTGTCTTTATGGTAATTTTTATGACAGTCATATGAAACTAATAAGTCTCCATCTTCAGCAATAAATCCATCCTAATGAAGGTATTTTTACCATGTAAATGACTAATACAGAACAATGACTCTTTGGTAAGCTAATTTGTCATAAAATAATGATGGAAACAACAACAAGAAAAACACAAAAACAAAAACAGAATGCTCATCCTATGTGTACCAAATTCTTATCCTTTACAAAGACAGGAAAGGGGCTGGGAAGGTAGCTCAGTGGTAGAGCGCTTGCCTTGCATGCATGAGGCCCTGAGTTCGATTCCTCAGCACCGCATAAACAAAAAAAGCCAGAAGTGGCACTGTGGCTCAAGTGGTAGAGCACTAGCCTTCAGCTGAAGAGCTGAGGGATAGCGCGTAGGCCCAGAGTTCAGGCCCTATGACCAGACCCCCCCCCCCCCAAAAAAAAAAAAAGGAATACAAAGACAGGAAAAATACTCTTTGTTTTTCTAATATATAAAGAATCTACTTATTGTTAGTTATCATAAGTCTCATTTACTAGGTATATTGTACATATATCTCCCATATTTAAAAACATTGGACTAGAAGGGAGGCAAACAAGCAGAGGGGGAAGGAGGTCAAATATAATAATTTATCCTGTGTGAAAGTGGAACAAAGAAACTCAGTGAGACTGGTTGAGGAAGTGGGTTATAGGGAAGAAAGAGAAGGATGGTGGTGATTGATCAAGATGTATTTATGGATATGAACAACATATTCATAAATGGACGTGTTAAAATGAAATACCCTTGTACAACTAGTTGATGCTAATAAAAACCTGAATAGTACAAGTAAAATTTTCAGGGTATAGACTGTCATTCAAATCATAGTGTAACAAGTTAAAATCATCTTTGTGGTGAAGGTGTTTGGTTTGTGCAGTGTAACATTTAACACTCCAACAGACCATCAATGCATGATAATCACATGTTTATTTCCTGCAAGGAGTTTTGCTACAAAGTGATAAAAAGAATTAAGGTTATTACTGGGTGTCAGAAAAATTATTAACGTCCCTAAAATTGTGAATAAAGATAGATAGATGAAAATTTCTTTATGAAATATCAGAGTTAATTCATCTTTTTGTTTTTGTTACAGAACTGGGGCTTGAACTCAGGGCCTAAGCACTGTCCCTCAGGCTCTTACCTCAAGGCTGGTGTTATACCACTTGTGTCATTGCTCTACTTCTGGCTTTTTTGGTGATTAATTGGAGAAAAGAGTCTCATTGACTCCTTACTCTGGGCTTACTCTGAACTGTGATCCTTACATCTTAAACCTCCAGAGTTGAGTTGCTAGGATTAAAGAGGTGAGGAAGTGGTGCTATGGCTCAAGTGCAAAGGGGTACAGTGCAGGCTGTGAGTTCAAGCCCCATGATCGATTAAAAAAAAAAAAAGGATGTGAGCCCTAGCACCCAGCTAAAAATATTCATCTTTTGTAACTTAAGGAAATATTTGAAAATGTTACTGGTAAGTTTTATATTTAAATTTGTTAACTCTAAGTAGTTGTACAATGGGTTTTAATTCAACATGTCAGTTAAGGTATGTACTATTAAAAACATTGAAAAAGGAATCTTCAGGTAGCTACCCTTTAGGGTTGATAAACTGCAGCTTGTAGTCTTATAGGCAGTTGAATACCTATCTTTGTATATGAAATTTTATTAGAATATAGTCACTAATGCATTTGATACTGTGCATGACTACTTTCAAGCTACCATGCAGACTATAGGGACAGAGGCCAGGACCAAAGTAATTATTACATAGCCCTTCAAAGGAAAAAGCTCTTTGGCTGGGAAGGTGGCTCAGTGGTAGAGCGCTTGCCTTGCATGCATGAGGCCCTGGGTTCGATTCCTTAGCACCACATAAGCAAAAAGAAAAAAGCCAGAAGTGGCGCTGTGGCTCAAGTGGTAGAGCGCTAGCCTTGAGCTGAAGAGCTGAGGGACAGCGCCCAGACCCAGAGTTCAGGTCCCACAACTGGACCCCCCCCCAAAAAAAAGGAAAAAATTCTTGCCTTTTTTGTTTAGCATCAAAATTCCTAACTATGATTATAAAGATTTCAACAAGATATGAAGCATAAAATGTGAGAAAATAGTTCAAACAGTCACTGTTCAGAGCTATAGATGTTGGATGGAAATGACACTGTAAACACTATTAATATGCAGCAGAATTACCTTTATCATCAAGGACACACATGCCATTGCCTAAGACCTCTCCAGCCCTAACACAAAGACCTTATTCCCAGAATAGAATGAGTTTTGACAACTTTTCTACTTACAGATGTTCTTCAAGCTTCTTTTTTAGAAGTATTGACTGAAAATGAAAAATAAAAATTAATTACTTGAAAATTTTAACCAACAAATTATTTTTAAAAATTTAAGAATATAGTAGAAACAAAGTTTGCTCTCAGTAATTTCTTTGGTCAAAGAGCTCAAAAAGCAATGTATTCCAGTTTACTTCTCTTGAATAAAAGAAGAGAGCTGTCCGTAAGTGCAGGTGATTAGTATAAAATACCTAGAAATGGAATATTTAACTCCTTTATTGATAGTCAGATAAGGACTTTCAAAGTAACTTTCATAAAGACTCAACATTCCTGGACTCAATAGGCCAATAAATACCCTAATAATAGACTTATCCTAAGATAGACTTATCTTCTGTATTTTTATCCTTGAATCATAATAAGATCTTGGATCAATTTCTATATATGTACAGAACTATGTACATTTTCACTTATGCACAGTTATAAATAATTTACAAGATGGTATGGGAAATGTGGAAAATGGCAATTATGCACAGATTTTAATTTGGTAGTGAATGCAGCTTAGACTTGATTTTTAAAAAAAACTTTCTCCTGCTAGGCACCAGTTGCTCATGTCTGTAATTTCAGCTACTCAGGAGGCTGGTATATAAGGACCATGGTTTAAAGCCAGCCCAGGCAGGAAATTCTGTGAAACTCTTATCTCCAATTAACTAGCCTTGAGCAAAATAGATCAGGGACAGCACCCAAGACAGCCCCAGGACTAGTAGACACACACAGACAGACAGACAGACAGACAGACAGACAGACAGACAGACAGACAGACACACACACACAGACAGACACACAGACACACACACAGACACACAGACACACAGACACACACTCTTCCTGAAAAGCATATTAAAAACAAAAAGACAATAACTTCACTACTTTTGATTATTGCTTATTTTCTTTAGTACAGAGGATACAATGTAATTTTTAAAAAAGTTTAATTATGTACAAAATGTATATGTACAAATTAATTAAACTCTAACAAAGTTAATTTTAACTCTTAGTTGATGTTATAATAATTAAATATGCCAAGCACTATGGTAGAGCATGTCATGTACAAATGCCTTGTATATATATCTGACAACACTGTAATATTAGCCCCATCTTACAAAGGAGTAAGATATGACTGAAAATATTTGCTAGCTTTTAAGTAGCAGATCTCAATTTAAAACCTAGGTTTTTCTAGTCTCCATAGTCTGCTCTCTCATCTTTTCTTTGCTACAAGGTCTCTCCAAAGGGAACACTGGTACTGTTAAAATGTGTGCAAGAGGGCTGGGAAGGTGGCTCAGTGGTAGAGCGCTTGCCTTGCATGCAGGAGGCCCTGGGTTCGATTCCTCAGCACCACATAAGCAAAAAGAAAAAAGCTGGAAGTGGCGCTGTGGTTCAAGTGGTAGAGTGCTAGCCTTGAGCTGAAGAGCTGAAGGACAGCGCCCAGGCCCAGAGTTCAGGCCCCATAACTGGACCCTCCCCCCCGCCCCCCAAAAAAAATGTGTGCAAGAAGAGGCAGATTGCAATTGGAAGCTATTATCAAAGTAACTTACATAAATAAACTATCGAAACAGCAAGGTATGGGTGAGATGTGGGAAGAGACCCACATCTCAAGAACAGACTTTTCTAGGGTTTAACTTTTTATAACTTTGTTTTTGTGTGCTGGTTCTGGGGCTTGAACTCAGGGCCTGAGTGATGTCCCTGACCTCTTTAGCTCAAGGGTAGTGCTCTACTTCTTGAGCCACAGCTCCACTTCCAGATTTTTGGTGGTTAACCAGCGATAAGAGTTTCATTGACTTTCTTGTCCTGGCTGACTTCAAAGGAGGATCCTTAGATCTCAGCCTCCTGAGTAACTAGGATATAGGCATGTACTACCATCACCTGGCTTTTGCTAAAAGATTCATTTTGCATACAATTGTCTTAATTTAAAATGTCAGTATTGTCACCTATGATATCAGATAAATATATAAATCTAAGAAGTAGTAAATACATGAAAACAAGCAGAAAGCCATACTTACAATAGCCTTGAGCAGAAACCATGCCAAGAGACAGAGAAGACATATTAGTATGAAGCAAACACAGCAATCAAGAGAAATAACAATTTAGTAATTTATGAACATTAAGTAAAAGATACATTTTTTTCCCGCAGAACTGTACATTTTCATTCTTCTATGGATTCCTCATCCTGTCTTGTTCTCTGGAGTTTTATATACTGTGGCTATCTCAAATTATCCATATGATTAGATCTAACAAGGCTTTTCTGCACCCATACTAAAAGCAAATGACGTAAAAATAATAAAAAATATGCAAAAAAAACCTACTCTGACCTAAGATATGAGAAGACTGTTACAGAAAAAGGTAGAAAATTATGTTGCTCTTCACAGAGGGGACCAATCCATCTGGAAGGTTACTGTTCAGATACAATACTGTAGGTGAGTGAAGAGAAAAGCAAGACAAAAACCATCAAGGCATTTGAAGAAGAGCCTTGAAACAGAGTTTTCACCTGAATCTAGTCTACAGACAGAAAAGAGCTGAGAGGGAACTTCTGCTTAGGTTAGAACCAGATAACATTACCAGATAGGCTGTGGCAAACTTCCTTCCTTCCTTCCTTCCCTCCCTCCTTCCTTCCTTCTTTCTCTCTCTTCTTTCTTTCTTTCTTTTTTTTTTGGGACCAGTCATGGGGCCTGAACTCTGGGGCTGGGCACTGTCCCTCAGCTCTTCAGCTCAAGGCTAGCGCTCTACCACTTGAGCCACAGCGCCACTTCTGGCTTTTTTCTTTTGCTTATGTGGTGCTGAGGAATCGAACCCAGGGCCTCTGGCATGCAAGGCATGCGCTCTGCCACTGAGCCACCTTCCCAGCCCTCTTTCTTTCTCTCTTTTTTTTTTTTTAAAGGAATAAACTCTGCTGGGCTCAAACTGTAATCCTAGCTACTTAGGAGGCTGAGATCTAGACAATTATGGTTCAAAGACAGCCTGGAGATGTGGCATAAGTGGCAGAACACCAGTTTATTTCAATGGAAAAAAGATAAGTAGGTTTATACTCAAATGCCAGAGATTATAGCAACTTACAATTTAACAGGAAAACCAAACAGCTGGCTGAAGCAAAGATGGATCAACAAAATTTGCTTCCCCTCCTACATTATTTTGAGCACTTTATAAGTCTTAGTTATACTTTTCAATAAATGTAAAGGATTTGCCAGTAATAAGTTATTTATACTTTGACTAGAAACTGAGTAACAATGTGCTAGCTAATCCCTGTAAAGGATGGTTTGCATGTAGAAGTGAAGAAAACCATGGATTTCCTGTCTTCAACAGCTCAACACAGTGTTATTTTCCATGGAGTATATGCCATCACAGAAGAGTTGTGCTGTAATATGTAGGGTACTAAAGAAATCTTTAAAACTTCAGCATGGGGAAGTAGACATGTAGGAGGAATTTAAAATTATAGAGATTATTGGCATTCTAGGGATGGCATTATTTTCTTAAACATCAAGTTTGCATTAAAAATTACCAGTGAAACATCCCTCTCTCTCTTTCTGCCCTAGGGTTTGAATGCAGAGCCTCGTGCTTGCTGGACAGGTACTCTACCCCTGAAGCCATATCTCTTTTTTCTCTCTCTCCTTTCCTGCCCGCTTCCTTCTCTTTCTCTCTCTCATATTCTCCTCTCCTACTAAGGCTTCAACTCAGGGCCTCATGCGCTAAGCCACATTTTCAGTCCAGCTTTTCTTCTAGTTAATTGATGATAAAGTCGGGTGAACTTTTCTGCCTGGGCTGTCTCGAAATCAGTTTTGGGCCTCTTGAGTAGGTAGGATTTACAGGCATGCATCATTGGTTCATGGCTCTCTGTCTGTCTGTCTGTCTGTCTGTCTCTCTCTTTTTTTTTGTTTTCATTTTAATCAGAGAAAAAAAATCCCCATATTTTGCCTTGAAGTTGAAATTCAAAACATAAAGTCTCAATTCCTTAGCTGATAATTTTTCAGCAAAGTAAATATGAAAGAGTCAATATAGTCTGGGCCTTTTCACAAGGAATGCTAGTAAAAAGGAAAAAAATGTGTCTTTTTTTATAACTAGTATAACACCAAATTATTCTGATAGAGACCATCTTCCAAAAGAAAAGTTATGCTTTTCTCAACATTTTGAAAATTTTGGACCATGGTAGTGCATATTAAAACTTACATCTTCTGCTTTAGAGCCTTGATCCTGTAAAGATTTTTGTAGTTCTTCAACTTGTGATTGCACTTCTAGAAGTCTTTGATTCACGAGCCTAGAAATCAAATATACATTAATTTTCTAAGTATAGGCTTGTTATACCATTTTTCCTTTGGCTGTCTTTTTTTTTTTTTTGGAATAATAAGTGTCCCTTTATTTGTTGACTGCCATTACAAAAACTGATTTCATTAGCAACAAAAGTCCTTTGGCTGTCTTGTTGATTACAGAGAAAGCATCATTAACAAATGAAAGCCTAATGTTATAAATAGCAGCCTCATTTATGAGTAAAGTTTGTTTTTCATATGCTTCAAATTTCTGTTTTTTTCCTCTTCCTTTTCTTGGTAAAACATAGAGCTATACATACGTACGTACATACATGCACACAATACATATATACACAAAAATACACATATATAGTTCGATTAAAAATGCAGATAAGAAAACAAAACCAAACCAAAATATACACAAAACCTAAAGGTTTTATAAAATTTAGGACACTATAAAGTGTCTGCAATTTCCAATGAGTTGGCTAACTCTAGAGCTAGAATCCCAGTGCCACATGTCTGAAAGCCAGAGACCTATTCTTCTGGCCTTGAGGACATTACAGACTGACTAGCACAGGGCCTCAACAGGCAGGGTGGACTGTAGTTCTAACACACCCTCAGCTTATCAACTTGGGTATGTGCTCTGCCTTTTTACTTGAATCTTAAAAGTGTGACTGGTACTACCTCACAGTGTTTGTTACAGTGCTTGGGATTTTGAATGATGATTCCAAATGTAATGTATTGTTAGACAAATTTAAACAAATTATTTCAGTATTTGTCTGAAATTCATTTCAGTGTGTTTATAAAAACTACATGCTCAGCATAGGATGGAGCTATCCCTGCCCCCAAGAAATGTACAGTCAAATGGAGAGGCAAAAAAACTCCCAACCCCCAAAACAAAAAAGAACAACAAATACAATAATATAGTTATTTCAAAGCAGTTTACAGAGACACACAGAAATCATGACTGCTCAGAAAATCAACAACTCCATGGAGGAGGTAGAGTAGGTTTAACTTCAACTGAAACTGTAATAGCAAATAAAATACTTCTGTGGTTAAGGTTGAGAGATAATTCAAGACACTTAAGATTATGTCCAGAGATGCATAGAAAAAACAAAATTCAAGAATGGTATGAGGAAAAAAAAGAATGGTATGAGGAAAAGGCTGAAATCAGAAGAGGAACAATCAGACAATATCCTTTTCACTTAATATCAAATACTAAGTATGTGCAATATATCACATAATCAACAATTCTCAAATTTGGCGCAAACAGGAATAACCAAAACAAACTTTAATAATGGCAATCACACAAACTCCTAAGTTCTCCAGCTTACTGTGCTGTGTTCTCTATTAGATCAGTTCTACTTCCTAGGTTTTGGGTTGATATTAAAGACTTGCAAGAAGAGGAAAATATAAAAATTTAGAATACACACACTGCATTTTAGACTGTGAACTATTACTAAAAAGGTCAGCCATGCCAAATACAGTGGCTCACATCTGAAATTTTTGCTATTCAGGAGGGAGAAATTAAATGCCAGGAAAGAAGTTCAAGAGACTACCCATTTTAACCAATAAAACTCTGAGAGTGTAGTAATCAAAACAGCTTGGTACTGGCACAAGAACAGATCTGAGGGCCAATGGAATAGAACCAAAGACCCAGAAATGAATCCACAGACCTATAGCCATCTAATCTTCGATAAGAGAGCTAAAAAAAAAAAAAAATAGACTTGAACGAAGACAGCCTCTTCAGTAAATGGTGCTGACAAAACTGGTTAAACACCTGTAGAAAACTAAAGCTAGATCCTTATATATCACCTGCACCAGAATCAACTCCAAATAGATCAAAGACCTCGAAGTCAAAGCAGATACCCTGAAAACATTATGAGAAGGAATAGGAGAAACTCTAGGGCTCTTTGGCACAGGCTGAATTTTTCTAAATAAAGACCCAGAAACACAACAAAGAAAGTTTGGACAAATGGGATTGCATGAAACTGCAGTTTCTGCATGGCAAAGGACATAGCTAGCAAGATCAACAGAAAGCCCACGGATTGGGAGAAGATCTTCACTACCAACACAACGGACAAGGGTCTCTAAAATATAGACACATGAAGAAATACTCAACTTTTCTGGCCATAAAAGAAATACAAATTAAACAAAATTGAGATTCCACCTTACCCCAGTTAGAATGGCTCTAATCAAGAAATCTAGTAACAATAGATGCTGGAGGGGAGGTGGCCAAAAGGGAACCCTAATGCATTGTTGGTGGGAGTGTAAACTTGTTCAACCACTTTGGAAAGCAGTATGGAAGTTCCTCAAAAAACTACACATAGAGCTCCCCTATGACCCAGCAATCCCACTTTTAGTCATTTCCCCGAACAATCACAAACAAGGCTATACTAAAGCTACCAGCACAACTGTGTTTATCGCAGCATTATTTACCATAGCTAAGATATGGAACCAACTCAGATGCCCCTCAGTAAGTAGATGAGTGAAGAAAATGTGGTATATATACACAATGGAATTCTATGCCTCCATCAGAAAGAATGACATTGCCCCATTTGTTAGGGAATGGAAAGACTTGGAAAAAATTATACTAAGTGAAGTATGCCAGGCCTAAAGAAACATAGGTCCATGGTTTCTCTTATTTGCAATAACTAGAACAAGCCGAAAAAGTAAAAAACTATGTACATATGACCATATAAGATGATGCTAAGCGAAATGAACCCCAAGATATGGACACAAGTGGTTTTATCTTTCTTGCTGTTGTTTTTAATGTATTTATAATGTACCATGTGATTTTTTTTTTGTTTCTTTTGTATGTTCTTTCCCCATGGTATAATTCCTGTTTTCTCTGTATTTGATTCCAGTGCTCTGCATCTTGTATATACATTTTACTAATTTGGAGAGCGGTAGGGAAATAACAAAATGCTGAAATAAGGATACAGGTTGACCCATTGTAACAATGTGATATACAAGATACTATGCTGAAAACTTACTTTACAACTTGGGGATGGCGGAAAGGAGTTGGGGAGGTGGGGAGGGAAGGAATGGCAAGGGAAAAACAAAGGAGGGCGTAACAATGCTTGATAGGAAATGTACTCATTACCTTACTCATGTAACTGTAACCCCTCTGTACAGTATTTTTACAATTAAAATCTATACAAAAAAATCGGAAAGTGATGGCATTTCAATTGTAATAATAAAGAGACAGGTAGTATAAAGAGGAGGCACACAGTCCAGGAAAACCCTGGCAAAAACAGAGTATTTGAAAAATAGCTACAACCAAAAAGTAATATGGGTGTACTTCCTGTACTCCAGGACCAGAACAAAAAAAAAGAAAAAAGGAAAAGAGAAGAAAAGAAACCTAAAAAAAGAGCAATAAATGAATGATTTAGTGATAGAATACCTGCCTAGCAAGAACAAAGGTCCTGAGTTCAGACCACCAAAATTAAATACATACATACAGACAGAAAATGGCCATACCATCTAAACAATTTATAGATTCAATGCAATCCCCAAATCCCAATAACATTCCTCATATAAAAAAAGAATAATCCTAAAATTCATGTACCAAAGATTTTGAATGGTCAAAGCAATCATGAAGAAGATGACCAGTGCTAAAGGAACCACAATCATACTTGATTACAAAAGATAGCAGAGTATAATAACAGATCCATAGGCCAAAGGAACAGTATGGAGAAGCTGGAAAATAAATCCACTCCTTTTAAGCCAACTGATTTTTGGAAGAGGTGCCAAAAAACATCCACTGAAGAAAAGATAGCCTCTTTAACAAATGGTGCTTGAAAAATCCCTAAGTAGAAGGGTTTTACTCTTAAGTAAACCATAATTTCTCACCATATAAAAAAATCAACTCAAAATGGACCAAAATCCTTAATTTAAGCCTAGAAACTTTGAAACTATGAGAAGAAAACACAAAAGCAAACACTTCAAGATAATGGCATAGGCAGTAATTTCCTAGATAGGAATTCAGTAGCTCAGGAAACAAAAGCTAGAACTGACAAATGAAATTATAGACATAGAAAAAAATGCTCATGGGCTGGGAAGGTGGCTCAGTGATAGAGCGCTTGCCTTGCATGCTCGAGGCCCTGGTTCGATTCCTCAGCACCACATAAGCAAAAAAAGAAAAAAGCTGGAAGTGGCGCTCTGGCTCAAGTGGTAGAGCGCTAGCTTTGAGCTGAAGAGCTGAGGGACAGCGCCCATGCCCAGAGCTCAGGCCCCACGACCGGACTCCCCCCAAAAAAAAGAAAAGAAAAAAATGCTCAATATCTCTAGCTATCAGGGAAACTAAACAAATGGAAACTACAATGAGATGTCATCTCATCCTGGTTAGAGTATCTATTACTTAGAAGGTAAAAATGCTGGCAAGGACATAGAGATGAAGGAATTCTATTATACTTCTGAAGGAAATACAAATTAGAGCCACTAAAGAATCAGCAAAGGGATTCACCAAAATACTAAAAATTAGAATTATCATATGATCCAGCTGAAGTCAGCATACAATACAGATAGCTACATACTCATGTTTATTACAGCACTATTCACAACAGCCAACTAATGGAATCGGCCTAGAATGACTGAATTTTAAAAAATACGGTATGTATAAACAATGAAGTTTTATTTAACTGTTAAGAGCATAATCCTACCATTTGCAGAAAAGTGATGGGAACTGAAAGGTCAACATGTTAAGTTGAAATAAGTCAGACAGACAAAGACAAGCAGTTGCATATTTCATATTAGAACCCTAGGTTAAAAAAAAAGGAAAAGTCTGCAAATAAAAGAGGGATTATTAGGGTCTGGGTCTCTTATTTCCAATTAACCATCAAAAAGCCACAAGAGGAGCTGTGGCTCAAGTGATAGAGCCACAGCACAAAATCTCAGGGACAGCACCTAGGCCCTGCCAGGACTGGCAAAAAAAGAAAAAAAAAAAAGCATCCCAGAGGCAAAAACTAGTAAGGGGCACCCACAAAATACCCAAAGCAGAGACTGTAAGACTACTGGATGCTATAACCTTTCTTTCTCCATCTTCTCTAATTTTAATTCTTTTTTTTTTTTTTTTTTGGGTCCGGTCATGGGGCCTGAACTCTGGGCCTGGGCGCTGTCCCTCAGCTCTTCAGCTCAAGGCTAGCACTCTACCACTTGAGCCACAGTGCCACTTGCGGCTTTTTTCTTTTTGCTTATGTGGTGCTGAGGAATCGAACCCAGAGTCTCATGCATGCAAGGCAAGCGCTCTACCACTGAGCCACCTTCCCAGCCCCTCTAATTTTAATTCTTATCCATTTCTTTTTGGCCTGGCTGGACATTGTAATTTTATTTTTTATTTTTAAAATAGTTTATTGCTGTTACAGAGGTGATATACAGAGGGACTGCAATTACATGAGTCAGGTAATGAATATATTTCCTTTCATATAGTGTCTTCTGTTCCCTCATCCTCTCCCAGTCCCTCATTCTCTTCCAGTCCCTCCCTCCTGTCTCATGATGTATAGTTCACTTTCATCAGTGTCCAGTGAGCTCCGCTGCTATACTTATTCAACCTTTTTCTCTTCAGTTCTCTCTCTCTCCTCTCTCTCTCTCTCTTGCTGGTCCTAGGGCTTGAACTTAGGACCTGGGCAATGTCCCTAAGCTTCTTTGTACTCAAGTGCTCTACCACTTGAGCCACAGCACCACGTAAGGCTTTTTTTAGAAGTTCATTGGAGATAAGAGTCTCATGGGGACTTTACTGCCTGGGCTAGCTTCAAACTGCAATCCTTAGATCTTAGCCTCCTGAGTAGCTAGGATTACAGATGTGAGCCACCAGTGCTCTGCTCCAAGTATTTTTTTTTTTTTTTTTGGGTCCGGTGGTGGGGCCTGAACTCTGGGCCTGGGCACCGTCCCTCAGCTCTTCAGCTCAAGGCTAGCGCTCTACCACTTGAGCCACAGCGCTCAAGTGTGGTGCTGAGGCATCGAACCCAGGGCCTCAGGCATGCAAGGCAAGCGCTCTACCACTGAGCCACCTTCCCAGCCCCATCCAAGTATTTTTTTTAAAGGCACTCATTCACTATATTTCTAAGAGTTCATGTACAAAAATGTTTTCCAGTTCATGCTCAATGATATTCTTTTAATCAGTTTCATATCTCCACAGCTTGAGAACTTAAACCTACAGGAAGAATGGAAAGATACAGAAAAGTCACAATTGTTACTTGAGGGCTGGGAAGATGGCTCAGTGGTAGACCGTTTGCCTTGCATGCATGAGGCCCTGGGTTCAATTCCTCAGCACCAAAGAAGCAAAAAAGAAAAAAAGCCGGAAGTGGCGCTGTGGCTCAAGTGGTAGAGTGCTAGCCTTGAGCTGAAGAGCTGAGGGACAGCGCCCAGGCCCAGAGTTCAGGCCCCACAACCAGGTTACTTGAGAAGATTGACTCCTACCTGAGAAATATAAAGTCAAGCATAAAAGAACACAGATCTGTCATAACAGAAAATTATTAATAAAAATGACAAATCTACTGGTGCTGGTGGCCATGCCTATAATACTAGCTATTAAGGAGGCTGAGATTTGAGGATCTTAGAGCAGAAAAATTCACCAGACTATATCTCCAAGTAGTCAGCAAAATGATGGACTGCAGATATATCTCAAGTAGAAACAGGGCACCAACTGTGAGTGAACATAGCTGAGCACAAGGCCCTGAGTTCAAGCCCCACAAAAAAATGTTCAAATCCCTAAAAAGAAGAATATATTATGGCCATGAGAAAAAAGACTATGTGATTACAATTGTTATCTGTAAAGGATTTCAGAAACAGAAATGTGCTGAGACAAGTCAAACAAAATATGAAAAGTAACCTGTCAGAGAAAACTACTGATTTTAATATAATTGGCTTTAAAAGAATGTATTAACCCAAACACACCAAAAAACATTTGAGTAGAATAGTGATTGCTTGGTTAAACTTCTATATTCTTTTTTGTTTTTTTTTTTTTTGGTTGTTAGTCATGGGGCTTCAACTCTGGGCTTGGGCATTGTTCTTGCGCTCTTCAGCTCAAGGCGAGCGCTCTATCACTTGAGCCACAGTGCCACTTCCGGTTTTCTGGTAGTTAATTGGCAATAATGAGTCTCATGGACTTTCCTGCCTGGGCTGGCTTTGAACTGTGATCCTCATATATCAGCATTCTGAGTAGCTAGCAGTACAGGCTTGAGCCACCAGTGCTGGCCTAGAGTAATCTTTTTAAACAGTCAGTGAGAAAGGGATAGGGTTTAACCTGATCATAAACTATAAAATACAATTGTAAAAGATTGGAATTGAAGATTAGCTTGCTATTTATTTATTTTTGTTGGTCATGGCAGCTGAACTCTGGGCCCAGGAGCTGTTCCTCAGCTCCTCAACTCAAGGCTAGCACCCTACCATTTGAGCCACAGCTCCACTTTCGGCTTTTTTCTGCTTATGTAGTGCTGAGGAATCGAACCCAGGGCCTCATGCATTCGAGGCAAGCACTCTACCACTGAGCCCACTTCCCAGACCCTAGCTTGCTTTTTAATTATCTTTTTTTTTTTTTTTTTACTTTTTGGGGAGAAGTATAGATTGAATTGAGAACCATCATGCTAAGCAAAACACTGTAACTTGAGCTATTCTACTAGCTCTTTTTAAAACAATTTGTTTTGGAGATGGAGTCTTGATACTTTGGGCTGGCCTTGGCCTCAAGATCTTCCTGCTTCTATTTCCAAAGTAGTGGGATTATAGGCACAAACCACCATATATAGATAATCCTCTAGATAATCTTATTAGAAAGACTACAGCTTTGGTATCATCTTGAAGAAATTAAGAGGATAATGTTGCTATAAAGAGTATGAGTAGGGATGGGGTGGGGAAAGAAGGAAAACAGTGGAAGGGGTGACACTGATCAAGATTCATTGTATTTAGATATACTGCTTTGTTGAATAGTAACTCCTTTGTATAACTACTTAGAGATAAAAATAAAATTAAACAGGAAAAAGAGCATGAGAAGGCCTGAAATGGGGAAAAATAAGGGAGCACAATGGAAAGGGTGACACTGATCAAGATGCACTGTACTTCTAACCTGATATGTGAAATTACAACTCCTTTGTACAATTACTTAATTTTTAAAAAAAGCATGCTACTCTTTGGTAAGTCCAAAAGCAAAGAAATAGATTACTGTCAAAAGGAAGTACAATAGCCATTTAAAAAATACAATTCAAATCTCTGTTTAAGGGAATTACAATCAAGGCAAAGAAGGAGAAGCTGTGCTGAAGCTGACTCATATATACTATACCTATTCTCTGTCTCCAGTTCATTCTTGCGTAAGTTTGCATCATCTAGAAGGCTCTGCAATAAGGCAATTTTTTCATTGTCTGAACCCTCTTGATGAATTTTTAGCATCTTATTCTCATGTTGGAGCCGAATAAGTTTCTCCCTGAAGGAGAAAAATAAAAACCGATTACCTGATACATTAATTCAATACAGGTATCAAAATAAGCCATACATAGTTACAGATTCAATAAACAGACTACAAATGAAAAATAATGAAGTACCTGCGATAAGTTCTTTTCAAAATGAATAATTTGAGATTATAAAAATCAATTTTCTAAACATTATTATTTATTTTGTCCATTGTGGGACTTGAGAACACTGGGTCTGGGCGCTGTCCCTCAGCTCTTCAGCTCAAGGCTAGTTCTACCACTTGAACCACAGTGCCACTTCAGGTTTTCTGGTAGTTTATTGGAGATAAGTCTCATGGACTTTCCTTCCTGGGCTGGCTTTGAACTGTGATCCTCAGATCTAGCCTCCTTAGCATAAGCCACCGGTGCCCAGCTATATTATGACTTTTAATGAAGGAATTTCCAAATTTTACTTCCTTCCTGACTCTAATATTTAAGATATGATTAATATATTTGTTCTTTGGTTCTCATGGGAAAACATGATCTCTAAATACATGCTCTTGAATGACCAAAATATACTCTTCCTGGTAAAATACACTCAGTGAGGACTGTCTTTGAATATACAGTATGCCCACTCCTACATATATATGTAAAACTATTCTTACAAGTCAGAGTAGTAAAATCAGGTCACTGAATTGTATCATTTGTGCTACTGCCACACAACATTTACTCAGAACTTGTCAACACATGTACTGCAGGAAAAGTATAACTGAAAATTAACTTGTTTTAACGATATAATCCACTCTTTTCTTTCCAGAGGAAAGAGCCTTATAGAGACAGTACTATCAGATACCAGACAATATGAAAAAACTGTCCTTACTATGTAAAACAAACAAAAAACCCAAAATGAAAAAACAGAAAAAATACTTCTAATTTTGTGAACACCATAAGTTTTATAAAACATTTTCACTTTTGCTATTAAAATGATTCATGTTTGTGATTCAATTCAAAAAATTAAGGTTCTTCTTCTTTTTTTTTTTTTGTTAGTCCTGGGGTGCTGCCCCTGAGCTTTTATACTCAAGCCCAGTGCACTACCACTTTAAGCCATAGTGCCATTTCCAGAATTTTGGTAGTTAATTGGAGATAAGAGTCTCATGGACTTTCCTGCCTGGGCTGACTTTGAGCCTAGGTCTTCACCTCTCAGCCTCTTGAGTAACTAGGATTATAGACATGAATTAACCAATGCCTAGGTAGAAGTTAATATATTTTATATGTAGGAAACATTGACTTTATATTGCTCAATTATAAAGTAAATACATTTGCTGTATAAATAAAAGTATAAAAAAGTATAAATAAAAAGAAAATCCCTTTAACTCAATGTTGCAAAATAATTGTTGAAACATAGCCTCTTAATTCTGTTCTGATACAATTTTTTTTTTCTTTTTTGGTGCTGGTCCTGGGGTTTGAACTCAAAGCTTGTGTGCTGTATAACTGAGTTTCTGTGCTCAAGGCTAGCATTTTCTCACTTGAGCCATAGCTCTGTATCTGACCTTTTTGTGGCTAATTGGAGGTAAAGTATCTCACAAACATTCCTGCCTGAGCTGGCTGGCTTTGAGCCATGAGTCTCAGATCTCAACCTCCTGAGTAGCAAGAACTATAGGCCTTGGCACTTGGTTGATACAATTTTTTATTCAAAAAAAGTGACCAACAAATACACTGCACATACAAATGGACATGTTAAATTGGACACCTCCTTTACAACTATTTAAAGATAACAATTAAAAAGACTGATAATACAATATATGTTGCATTGGAACTTGTCACTTAAGTTAAAAAAATCTCATAATCTTTTCATACTATCAATTATTCTTCAGTATTTTAAACCATATATTAGGATATATAAAATAATTATTATTTAATCATGCTTTTAATTATTTAATAATTAAAATATAAATATTATTATTTAATAATGCCTAATTATTAAATATTTATTATCAATTATGAACTTTATAGGTTGATGATGATTAGCTTTATACTACTTGTATATATATTTGATTAGTTTGTTAAGATTAATATCCAGAAAAGTAATTCTCTTAGACAAGAAAAATATACTGGTTATTTGCTCTGGAGTTATACCACTTTTATCTTTTATCCTAAAGTTGAGGCTCCTAATTTTTAATGTCCTTACTATCAATGTAAAATATCTAACATTAACCTAATATCTATGACATATGTTAAGAAATTTTCATCAGTATTTACCATTTCATTTTGTTGATAGCTCTTTTTGGATATAGGAAAATTATGACTTTTGATGATATAAAATAGTGCTTCAAAGCACAGAAATATACAGTAAAAGATAAGATGTTCCTAGTCTTGATGCTGCATTATACTCCTTATGTTTGCTAAGCTTAAATACTAATCAATCAAATTATCTTTATTCCTTCAATGAGTACTTGAATAGTTATTTCAATTTTTCAAGATAAAAAGCTCATATAACAATTACTCATTTAAAATTTCAAAAATGTTATCAAAAAAGAATCAAAACTAGTGACCATTTTAGAAAGGGACACACAGATCCAAAAAAAGGTAAAAGCCATGCTCAGGATGGTTCATTTTTCTGGCTGCTTGGTTCCCTCCTCCATTTTTCATTCATATACACAAAAGGTAGGAAATGAATTTTTTAAATGCTATGGCTAGCTGGGCACCTGGTGGCTCATGCCTGTAATCCTAACTACTCAGGAGGCTGAGATCTGAGGATTGCAATTCAAAGCCCGCCTGGCAGGAAAGTCCTTCAGGCTCTTATCTCCAATAAGCCACTCAGAATCCCAGAACTGGCACTGTGGCTCAAGTGCTCTAGCCTTGAGCTGAAGAGCTGAGGGACAGGGCCCAGGACCAGATTTCAAGCCCCATGACTGACAAAAACAAAAACAAAACAAAACAAAAATGCTATGGCTGATAGAGTGCTTGCCTCGAATGCATGAGGCCCTGGGATCAGCACCACATAAACTGAAAAAGCCCCAAGTGGTGCCGTGGCTCAAGTGGTAGAGCGCTAGCCTTGAGCTGAAGAGCTGAGGGACAGCGCCCAGAGTTCAAGCCCCATGACCAACAACAACAAAAAATGCTATGGCTAAATAAAAAAGTTAGGTACTATGGAAGAGTACAGATAGGAAGATTTTCTTTGATCTACAGCACTGTATCTTTCCCAGATTATTCTAAGAGATTAGTAGAAAAAAAAACTCAATTATTTTACAGGCTAATAACTCTTATCTTTGAAACAGGTATTTTCATTGCTAAATGTTCACTGAGGTTATCCAAGCTTAGGATATATTAGTGTGCTATGTATGTCTTAAATCAAAATGAGAAAAATGTCTGTTGGATGCCAGAGAAGAAAATGCACTGAAAAACTGAAAATTCAATATGGAGTTCATTTTAAAGTTTCACTAATAAAGGAATTCATGCTATTTTTTGGAGGGGTCGGTTGTGGGGCTTTAACTCAGGGGCCTGCACTGTCCCTGATCCTCTCTGTGCTCAAGGCTAGCACTCTACCACTTGAGCCACAGTGTCACTTCTGGTTTTTGAGTGGTTTATTGCCCAGTCTGGATTCAAACTGTGATCCTCAGATCTCAGCCTCCTGAGTAGCTAGGATTACAGGTATTAACCACCAGTGTGCCTGGCCAAACTTGTGCTTTTTATATTGTAAATTTTCTCCAGAAATACTGTGTAAGGTGACTGTAAACATCACCACTTCCTTACCTGATTTCAGGTGTAATAATTTCTGCTGCAAGGCTGTCTGAAGATTCCTGACTTCCCAGGGGTATTAACCCTATAAATAGAGACATGAATACAAGGTTAATGAAAACCCATCTTTCAGTCACGTGATTCAAATTTCTGTAGAAATCCCTACCTTGAGCTATTTTAATAGCTAAAAGCACCAGTATTTTTTTTTAAAATGTACCAAGAAACCTATGCCTCATATAGGAAAAATAAGTAATTTTTCTCAAATAAAAAAACCATGCCACAGTAGTCTTAGAAAGTTATTTAACATTATAACCATTTCTTTTCAGTTGAAGATGAAATAATTATTCATTTTTCTTTTTTTTTTTGGTCTGGTCGTAGGGCCTGAAACTCTGGGCCTGGGCACTGTCCCTCAGCCCTTCATCTCAAGGTTAGCACTCTACCACTTGAGCCACAGTGTCACTTCCAGCTTTTTTTTTTCTTCTGCTTATGTGGTGTTGAGGAATCGAATTCAGGGCCTCATGCATGCAAGGCAAGCACTTTACCACTGAGCCACCTTCCCAGCCCTCTTTTTTCTTTTGAAATATTGTATTGGGGTTTGAACTCAGGACCTTGCCCTTGTTTGGCAGGCCATCACTTATAGGATCTCATATTTAGGAAGTGGCGCTGTAGCTCAAGTGGTAGAGCGCTCACTTTGAGCTGAAGAGCTGAGGGACAGCGCCCAGGCCCAGAGTTCAAGCCCCACGGCCGACAAAAAAAAAAAAAAAGGATCTCATATTTATAGCTGGCTGGCCTGGACTATGATTCTCTTAGTTCACTTGCTGTGTAGCTGAGATTTGTACCACCATGACTAGCTTTTTATTGGTTGAGATGGACCTCAAACTGTATTCCTTCCATTCTCATTCTCCTAAGGATTACAGGTATGAGCCACTGCTCTCAGCTCATTTTAACCATTTTTATGAGTACAGCTGTATAGCATTCTTTTTTTCCCAACTCAAGCTTTATCTATATTATCTTAATTTGTCACAGTGACATTGGATGCCTTGAAAGGGTACACATTTTAAAGTATTTTTGAAATTTAAACAAGAAGAGGGAAAAAACAAGTCAGAGAGAAATGCAACATAGCCACAGTCTTAGAAACTTCTTGGTAACTGTCTGGAGACAGGTGTGTAACATTCTTAATGCTGTGACATTCATAAGGCTATGTTGGTAAGAATTACCACTATTTTCAACACCCATATCAGAAATTCACTATCATTAGTCAATAACTATCTATACATAACTGTAACTATATAACTATAACTATATATATGTTACTTCTCCAAAGTAATCTTTCTACTTTGTCTCAATGATTTGTTCATTCTAGACATCTCATATAGGTGGAATCATACAATATTTGCCTTTTTTTTTTTCCCGGTTGGTTGTGGGGCTTGAACTCTGGGCTTGGGCGCTGTCCCTCAGCTCTTCAGCTCAAGGCAAGCACTCTACCGCTTGAACCACAGCACCACTTCCAGTTTTTGAGTTGTTTTTATTGGAGATAAGAGTCTCATGGACTTTCCTGCTTGGGCTGGCTTTGAACCGCAATCCTCAGATTTCAGCCTCCTAAGTAGCTAGGATTACAGGCATGAGCCACCGGCGCCCGGCAATATTTGCCTTTTTGTGTCTGACTTACTTAATGTTTTAAAGACTGATCCATACTCTGGGTGCTGGTAACTCACACACCAGTAATCCTAGCCTCTCTGGAGGCTGAGATCTAGGGATCATGGTTTGAAGCCAGCCTGGGCACTAAAAGCTGGTAGTGGAGGTATAGCTGAAGAGCCAGAATGCTAGTCCTGAACACAAAGGCTCAAGGACGGTGCCCAGGCTCTGTGTTTAAGCCCAGGACCGGCATAAAATACAAACAACCAAAAAAAGTTTCATCCATGTTACAGAATATATTGGAATTCCCTTCTCTTTATGGTGGAATAACATTCTATTGCATGTATATGTCATATTTTGTTTATTCATCTGAGTCTTGGGTTGTTTCCACCTTTTGGTAATTGCGAAGAATGCTGCTATTAACATCTGTACATAATACTGGTTTGAGCCATAACTATCAATTTTTTTGAGTATAACAGAATTAGAAGTGGAAACACTAAATCACATCATAATTTTATTTTTAACTTCTTAAAGACACACCAAACTATTTCCAAAGCACTGCCTCTTCCCCTCCCTGGTATTGAACCTATGGACTCCTACAATTCCAAGTTTATATCAGTGAGTTACTCTAAGGCCCCATGTATTTTATTTTATATTTCATTTCAGATAGGGTCTCCTTATGCAGCTCAGGCTAGCCTCAAAATCATGATCTTTTTGTCTTAGCCTCTCAAGTACTGAAATTACAGACCATGTCTGGTCCTTGCATTTTATTCCTGTTTGATACTATTGTAATTTCACCTGTAGAAGGTTCACTAGTAATGCTGACAGGTAGCTCTCTGGTAGAGTGCTTGTGTAGCATGCACAAGGCCCTGTGTTTGAACCTCAGCAAAAAAAGAAAAAAAAAGGGAGGGGGGAAGGATAAGGAAGTTTCAATAGATACCTTCCTGGGACCCTTTTGAACTGTAATACTAAAATCTCAGCCTTTTGAGTAGATAGGATTATAGGTATAAGCCACTAGCATCAGCCTAAAGTTTGATATACAGCCTTTAAAAAGTCTTGAGAGGGGCTGGGAAGGTGGCTCAGTCGTAGAGCGCTTGCCTTGCATGCATGAGGCCCTGGGTTCGATTCCTCAACACCACATAAGAAAAAAGAAAAAAGCCGGAAGTGGCGCTGTGGCTCAAGTGGTAGAGTGCTAGCCTTGAGCTGAAGAGCTGAGGGACAGTGCCCAGGCCCAGAGTTCAGGCCTCACGACCGGACCCAAAAAAAAATGAAAAATAAAAAGTCTTGAGAGGGGGAAACTAGGGGAAAGCAAAGGAAGGGTGATACTGTCCAAAAAGAAACTCATTATCTACTTATGAAATGGTAATACCTGTGTACAAGATATTAATAACAATAAAACTATATTCAAAATAAAAAAACAAAGGTTCTGAAAATCTTTTCAGAGTTGAGTTTCTAAGTTAAGAGAGATAAATTAATATAACTTTTTGGGCTAATACAACTAAGATGTTTACATTTTTATTTTTTTAAGGTGGCAAATTAATTATGCTAAAGTAAATCTAATACTTTTACTGTTATCATTAAAATACATGATCTTGTTTAGATGTTTTACCTTGAGTGGTAAGCTGCCCTTCTTGTGCCTGTACACAACGAAGCTCTTCAATAGTTTCCTTCAGAGAATCTCTTTCTGTTCTTAGCCTCTGGAGGGATACAAAACCAAGAAGGGTTAGCTTCAAGTTTTATGAAGTAAGTAATCAGTGCTCTTTACTTTCTAACAAAACAGTAAACAATAGTCAATATGGAACATATTTTTTTTATCCATGGATTGTTTTATTTTCAACATAGAGCTTTATCTTTTGTTCCCTCTTTTTTTAAAAATAAGTTTTTTATTGTAAAAATACTGTACAGAGGGGTTACAGTTACATGAGCAAGGTAATGAGCACATTTCCCATCAAGCATTGTTGTCTCCTCCTTTGTATTTTCCCTACCATCCCTTCCCTCCCACCTCCACAACTACACTCCTCCACCCCACCATGGACATATTTTATCTTTTGATCTTTTATGGAAAGATCACAGAAGCTGAAAAAGATACAATATCTTCTATTACAAGGTAACATGGAATCTACACTTAGACACAAGAAACAAATCTATGTACTCCATTTTTTGACAATAAGTAATTAACATAGTTTTCATAAAAATAAAATGATGATTTCATATTCACAAATCATGGAAATAAAAATATCTTTAACATTCAAACTATGTTGAATGATAAAAAATTGTCTTCTCTATTAATTCTAAGAAGTAGAAAAGCTACACAATTTTACAGAGTAACACAATTTGAAAGGGTCAACAATGGTGTATTAAAAGGAATCTGAATAAATGCAAAATATGCTTTGTATCTTTTTTTTTGAGTCCGGTCGTGGGGCCTGAATTCTGGGCCTGGGCACAGTCCCTCAGCTCTTCAGCTCAAGGCTAGTGCTCTACCACTTGAGTCACAGCATCACTTCTGGCTTTTTTTCTTTTTGATTATGTGGTGCTGGGGAATCGAACCCAGGGCCTCATGCATGCAAGGCAAGCGCTCTACCACTGAGCCACCTTCCCAGCCCCTGCTTTGTATCTTTTAATTAGTTATTTCTGAAGTTTAAAAATAGAATTTTTAATTTTATTTATATAGAAAAAGGAATTAATATAATGAAAACATAATTATCATTGTGTTAATTTCAGCAATTCTGAAAACAAAAATACCTACTACATATACTCACATCCTTTTCTTTTTGAAGACTGTCTACTTTCTCTTTTAGTCGCTTGTATTCAAAATCTAATTTATCTGCTTTCTTTGATTCTTCAGATAATCTATTTTGTAGTTCTACTACCTGATACAGAAAGACACAATTAATTTATATAAATCGAAACATTAGAATTATCATTATTGGGCTCAATGTATACAGTGATAGAGTATGCTTGAGACTCTAGCGTTAGTCCTCAGAGGAGGAAAAATTATTATTATTTTCTTCTACAAGGCTATAAAAAACCCCTCCACCTATAAGCAAATAAATTTATATGATCCAATAGCTTAATATACAAGAAAGAACTAGTAATAATGGTATGTCTATGCTGGGCATCAGGTGGCAAATGCCTGTAATTCTAGTTAGTCAGGAGGCTAAGATCTGAGGATTGGGGTTCAAAGCTATTCCAAGCAGGAAAGTCTGTGAGACTCTGATTTCCAATTAATCATCAAAAAAGCCATAGTGAAATTGGCAGACCTTTAGCTAAGGTGATGAAAACAAGGAGAGAAGAGATTCAAATCAACAAAATTAGAGATGACAAAGGAAACACCACAACACATCCAAGAAATGCAAAAGACTATGAGGTACTACATTCAAAACCTATACTAAAATAAGATGGAACATATAGCAGAAATGGATAAATTCCAAGACATACATGCTGCCTTACCTGAACCAAGAAGATACAAACTATTTAAATAGAACAATAACAAGCAATGAGATTAAGAAAGTAATAGTCTTTCCGCAAGGAAAACTCCAGGTCCCAATGGATTCACAGCTGAATTCCATGCGACTCTACCACTTGAGCTACAGCGCCACTTCCGGTTTTCTGGTGGTTTATTGGAGATAGGAGTCTCACTCTCTCCTGCCCAGGCTGGCTTTGAACCGAGATCCTAAGATCTCAGCTTCCTGAGTAGCTAGGATTACAGGCGTGAGCCACCAGCGCCCGGCCACAAAGTTTCTTAATGAAGTTCTTGCCATCAGAATTCAATAACCAATCAAAAAATTATACACTATGATCAAGTGGATTTTATCCCAGAGATGAAAGCCTTGTTTAATATATGTAAATCAATAAACATAATACACAACATAGACAGAGCCAAAGACAAGAATCACATGATCATCTTAACAGATGCTTTTGAGAAAATTGAATATCCATTCCTGTTAAAATTTCTGGTGAAGCTAGGAATAGAAGGAACATACCTCAACTTAATAAAGGCTATCTATGACATACCAACAGCCAATATCATAATAAACTAAACTAAAACACTTTCCTCTAAAATCAGGAACAAGGCAAGATGTCCACTCTCTCCACTCTTTTCCAGTGTAATTCCAGAACTCCTAGCCAGGCCAAAAATAATAAATCAAAGGAATTCACCTAGAAGAAGTCAAACTATTCCCATTTGCAGACAACATGATTTTATATCTAAAGAACCCAAGAGACTCCACCTCCCAAGTTCCTAGAGCTGATCCATAACTTTGGCAAACTAGCAGGATACAAAATCAACCTACAAAAACCAGTAGTTTTTCTGTACACTAATAATGTGCAATCAGAGATAGTAATCAGGAAAACAATTCCATTTGCAGTAGCCTAAAAGAAACAGAACATTAAAGAATAAACCTAACCAAGGATGTGAAAGATGTCTAACGTGAAACTATAAAAATCTGAAGAAAGAAATCTGAGACAACATCAGGGTATGAAAAGGCCTCCCATGTTCAAGAATAGGCAGGATTAATATTGTGAAGATGGCATGCTGCCAAAGGTGATCTACAAGTTCAATGCACTCTCCATCAAAAGCTCAACGACATTCTTCACCACAATAGAGAAAAGAACCCAAAATTCACATGTAATAACAAGAAAACCTTCAATGGCCAAAGCAATTTTAGGCTAAATCAGCAATCCTGGTGGTATCCCGATGTCAGACCTCATTATCTACTACAGAGCTATAATAACTAAACAGTTTGGTACTGGTACAAAAATGGCCCCGAAGATCAATGAAATAGAAGACCCAGAAATAAAGTCATATGCCATATACTTACAGTTATCTGGTATTTGACAAGGGAGTCAAAGATATACAGTGGGAATATATCTTATAATTATGAACATATCTTAATAATTATGTTGGGAAAACTGGACATCTATATAAAGAAAACTAAAAGTGGATGTTTGTCACCATGTACTAGTATCAACTCAAAGTGGATCAAAGACCTCAACCTTAATATATTTTCTTTCATATGCTGAAGCCAGATCTAAAATATACTAGGACATGATAAATTATCCAGGATTCTAGGCATTCACATATAGTAAGAAGAACAGTGAGTAGAACACAGAAGTGCAATACCTATGGTGCCTCTGATCATATAAAAGAATATTTATCAAAATGAACTCCAGGAAATGAAAACAAGAGGATTTTTCTTTGCTGTTTTGGTTTTCTTTTCATCATCTGCCTTTGGGAGGGCAAGGGGAGCACAGAAATAGAGGGACAAAAGTGAACAAATGCAGCAATGGTACTCACTAGACATTATGTTAAAAATGAACTATACAACATGTGGGTGGGGTCAGAAGGGAAAAAGTGGGAGAGTATAAGGGAAGGGGTGACACTGTTAGAAAAGAAATGTACTTTTTACCTAACATATATAACTGTAACAACTCGGTGTATCACCTTTATAATAACAATAAAATTGTTTAAAAATGTACTCAATATCTGACTTATGTAACTGTAACCCCTCTGTGCTCCATCTTTACAATGACATTTAAAAAGGTAAAATTTAAAAAAAGACCTCAATATTAGACCTGAAACTTTGAAACGATTACAAGGAATATAGACAGAAACATTTGGAAGAGTTCTGGGGGCAGAAAAGATAGGAGAGACTTGACAAACAGTATTACATCAAATCAAAAAGTTTCTGCACAGCAAAGGACATAGTTACTAAACTAAAAAAAAAATCAATAGACTGGGAGATCTTTACTAGCAATTCTACTGACAAAGGCCTAATATCCAAAACATACAGGAGCTCAAGAAATGGACCCGTCCCCAAACTAATAAATATATAAATAAATGGACAAAGGAGCTCAAGAGAGGCTTCTCAGAAGAACACATAAAGAAATGCTCACCATCCCTGGCCATAAATGAAATGCAAATCAAAAAAACTTTGAGATTCCATCTCATTCCAGTTAGATTGGCCAACATGGAGAATGAGAACAACAAATGCTGGCGGCAATGTAGGAAAAAAGGAATCTTACTGCATTGTTGGTAGGAATGTAAACTTAGTACAGCCACTCTAGAAGGCAGTTTGGAGGTTCCTCAAATCTAAACATAGCACTTCCTTATGACTCAGTCATACCACTCTTGGGCATCTACCTGTACAAGTCAGGACAAGGTAAAAGCAGAATGATAGAGGAGATGAGAGTAATTAGCATATATTATAAACATGTATGGAAATGTAACACTGAAATTCCCTTGTATATACTAACAAAAAATAAAAATAGCCAGGCACCCAGTGGCTCACACCTGAATTCCTAGCTACACAGAAGTATGAGATCTGAACATTTTAGCTTGAGCCAGCCAGGGCAAGAAAGTCCATTAACACTCTTACCTATAACTATTCACCAAAAAAGGCTGAAACTGAGACTCAAGTGGCAGTCCCAGGCTTGAGTAGTAAAAGCATAGGGTCAGTATCAAGACTCTGAGTCTTGATACCCAGTAGCAGCACAAAAATAATATAAAACTAACTAAATAAACAATTAAAAAAACCTGTCTAGACACTATGGATTCCTAAAGTTTTAGAAATCTATTTAGCAGGAACAAGAGTGTTCGAGATTACAAAATAATCTATAAGACTTACATTTCCATCAGTACAGATAACTGCATAATCTGAAACCTTTTCTATACAAGAGCACAGAAGGAACAGAGAGGTGGGGAAGTGGGAGGAAGGGAAAGTGTAGGAGGGAATGGAGGGAAAAAAGAAGGATGCTGAGAAGCATCTAATCATATAACTAAATTTTTAAGAAACGTTTTAAAACCAATGTGGAAAATTCAGGAAGAAGCTGTAGGTACCAAGAGGCACCTGCTGCCAGTACATGAACATAGGGCTTTTGAGTTTAACAGGAGTCAAGAAGTTATTAAGCCCACTTGGACTCTAAAAGTTAGTTAAGTGAGCAATAAACAAGAGGATTATAAAAATAAAATCTCTCAGGTGACAAGATAAACTGAGTGCCTTGAGTTTAAAAGAATATACATATGGATTTGTGTTTATATTTTAATACTTGCCTTGTCTGGGGAAACCTAAGCTATCCTAGTTAAAGCTATCCTAGTTAGTTATACTATAGAAAATCCAGCATGAGAAAATAAACACATTGTCCAAAGAAACAAAACCACAACTTATAACCCTTAGTTATAACAAAGGAAAAACAAAACTACAACCTTGTACCCTTAGTTATCCTTTCTAATTTATTAAAATGATGTTCAGCTCATTAAAGAGAAAAATCCAAAATTTTATAGGCCACATGAAAAAGAAAAGTCATGAAAATGAGAATCAGCAAAAAATATCAATAGCAACTGAATAGTAGAATAAGATCTACTAGGGATTTCAGATTGGAATTAACAGACATTTATATATTTATATACTATAGTTTTATAACTGATATATGTAATATATAATACTATAGTATATATATTACATATTAGGTTTAAAATTTTAGTGCTTAACTATAATCCCATCAGTAAAGTGGTAGAGGGAGGAGGATCACAAGTTTCAGACCAGCCAAAACCCTACAGTAAAACCATGTCTAGTTAAAAAACAAAAAAGATTTTGGAGGGTGGAGTGGGACAGTTCAATGGTAGATCACTTGTCTAGTACATCGAGTCCAAGGCCGTCAGTTTGATCCCTACCACCATAAAGAATCTAAATTAGGGCTTGGAAGGTGGCTCAGTGGTAGAGCGCTTGCCTTGCATGCCTGAGGCACTGGGTTCCATTCCTCAGCACCACATAAGCAAAAAGAAAAAACTCGGAAGTGGTGCTGTGACTCAAGTGGTAGAGCGCTAGCCTTGAGCTGAAGAGCTGAAGGACAGTGACTAGGCCCAGAGTTCAGGCCCCACGACTGGACCCCCAAAAAATAAATAAAAAAAAAAAAAGAGTCTCACAGGCTGGCTTTGAACTTTGATCCTCGATCTCAGTCTCCTGAGTAGCTAGGATTACAGGGTGAGGCACTGGCACTGGCTATTAACCTTTTTTTTTTTTTTTTGGTGCTGACACTAGGGCTTGAGCTCAGTGTCTCTCATTCACCTTTTTTTTTAAAATCTAAGAGAGACCATTCTTCAACTCTGTTTATAAGATAGTATAAGTCAAGGTAAGAGAAGTATAGCATAGAAAATTTAAAGTGAATAAGAGGCAAAACATTCTAGGTAAAATAAGTGAACCTAACAATGTGAAAAATAAATAAAATGTAACCAAGCTAAGTTTATCTCACAAATCCAAGAAGAGTTTAAGCTCTGAAAATCCCTACTTATAAAACTCACTACGTTAATAAAGGAGAAGCATAAGAAGTTCTCAACATATATGGGAAAAATAATTGATAACGTTCAATATCCATTTTAGGTAGAAAAATCAGGAATACAGTAGAATTTCTCTCTCTTAATTAAAATGTGGCTACAAACCTACAGAAACTTATTATATTGACAAAACACTGAAAACATTCTGAACATAATGAACAATATAAAATGGCTTCCCACTGTTGTGATTTCTTCACAAAGTTATTTTGAAGGTCAGATATACTGATTAAGAAGAAACAAATACAGAGCAGAAAGAAACAAAACTTCTTTCTTCCTTTGTATGGCCCCCTTTCTGGTTTACTCCCCTGTCCCCAGAACATGTCTCAGCTTCCTGGTATTTATGTTATTAAGTGAGTTGTTAGTTGTTCAGAGGAGTTAAACCATTGAGCTTGTCCCCTAAGTATACAATTTTATTTTTCTTTTGTTGGTCATGGGGCTTGAACTCTGGGCCTGGGCGCTGTCCCTCAGCATTTCAGCTCAAGGCAAGCGCTCTACCACTTGAGCCACAGCACCACTTCCATTTTTCTGGGTGGTTTATTGAAGTCTCATGGACTTTCTGGCCCTGGCTGGCTTTGACCCATGATCCTTAGATCTCAGCCTTCTGGGTAGCTAGGATTACAGGCATGAGCCACCGGCGCCCAGCTAAGTATAGAGTTTTTAATATTACCACATGTCTGTTTGTATTTTAGATCTAACGTCCACATATGAGATAAAACATGTATCATTTGTTTCTCTGGGCCTGACTTTTTCCCTGCAAATGACATAATATTATTCTTTCTGATAGATGATTAAAATTGTACATATGTACCAAATTTGTGTGTGTGTGTGTTTGTGTGTGTGTGCAGGCCTTGGGGCTTGAACTTAGGGCCTGTGTGTGCTTCTTGAGCTTTTTTTGCTCAAAGGTAGCATTCTAACATTTGAGCTACAGCTCCAATTCTGGCTTTTTGCTAGTTAATTGGAGCTGAGACTCTCATGGACTTTCCTGCCTAGGCTGGCTTCAAACTATGATCTTCAGGTCTCAGCTTCCTGAATAGCTAGGATTATTGGCATGAGCTACTAATGACTAGCTTGTATCATATTTTCTTGAGCCACTCATCTTGTGGGGCATCTGAGCTGTTTCCGTTATATCCAATGTACATTACATAAAAATTGAACTACCTAACTTGAGGGTAGGAATGGGATGGGGAAAATGGGAGCGAATAATGTAAGGAGTAACATTGATCAAGATACATTGTACTCGTAACCTGACTTCTGGAATCAAAACCCCTTTGTACAACTACTTAATAAAAATAAATATTTTTAAAAGTGTGAAAAAACAGGTCATGGACATACAGCAAATAAAAAATGTGTCAGTGATGAAAAATTAACACCTAGAATATATAAGGAACTTATATAATCAGTAATTCCATTTTTAAAATGGGTAAAAGATAAAAGTAGGTAATTCAAAAAAGAAACATGGTAAGTAGATACATTTGTAATCTGGGTAATAAGAAGCCATACTTTCTGTTCATCTAATTGGCAAAATATAACCTTTGACAATACTATGTGTTGGTGATGACAGAAACAAATAACTCATATTAGTGCTTGTTGGAAATAAAATCAGTTTAGAAATATAATCCAGAAATAATCTAAACACATTGAAGATACAATAAGAAATCCCATAAGGCTGCAAAATCTCCACACATGTATAAAAGACAACATGATCAATGTTACCATAGTGGCATTTGTGTGTGTGTTCTGGTCTTGGGCTTGAAAGCAGGGCCTGGGCACTATCCCTTATCTTTTATGTTCAAGGCTAAAGCTCTACCACTCGAGCCATTAATCCACTTCTGACTTTTTGTTATTAATTGGAGATGAGAGTATCATAGAATTTCCTGTCCCAGCTGACTTTGAACTGTGATCCTCAGCTCTCAGCTTCCTAAGTAGCTAGGATTACAGTCACTGGTGCCAGGTTTGGCATTTCTATTATATATATATATATATATGTATATACATACATATATATATATATATATATATGCATACACAGCAGAATCAATTTACATACCTTTCAACAACAAAATGGATTTGGAATCAGTCACTCAAAGGGATACAGCAATGAAAATAGATTTTTATCAACCAAGATAAAACCTTCAAATATTCAACTGACAAAAAAAGTAAAATATTTTCACTAAATCATTTATATAAAGATCTAGAACATGTCAAAATGTTATACATTCTTAAAAATAATTATGCATGTAGCAAAAGTATAGAACTGAACTGGGCTGGGCACTGGTGGCTCACGCCCGTAATCGTAGCTACTCAGGAGGCTGAGAGCTGAGGATCACAGTTCAAAGCCAGCCCGGGCAGAAAAGTCCATGAGACTCTTATCTCCAATAAACCACTAGACAACCGGAAGTGGTGCTGTGGCTCAAATGGTAGAGTGCTTGCCTTGAGCTGAAGAGTGCAGGGACAGCACCCAAGTCCAAAGTTCAAGCCCCACACCCAACAAAAATAAATAAATAAATAATAAATAAAATACAAAAAATTATATTTAAAAAAACAAAGAAATGAGCTGTGCACCAGTGGCTCATGCCTATAATTCTAACTACTCAGAAGGCTGAGATCTGAAGATCCCAGTTCAAAGTTTGCACGTAGGAAGGTGTGAAAAATTATCTCCAATTAACAGCCACCAAAAAGCTGAAGTGAAGCTATGACTCAAGTGCAGAGTGCTAGAATTGAGCAGAAAAGTTCAGGGATAGTGCCCAAATCCTGAGTTCAAACCCTAGGATTAGCACAGAAAAAAGAAAAACAAAGGGAGTGAAAACCACAAAACAACACAAAAGTCAACAGTAAGGAGGCAAGAGTCATTTACTTTCCTTTTGTGTTTTTAAACTGAGGAGCCTGAGTACTGTGCCAGAGCTTTTGTGCTCAAAGCTAGATTCTACCACTTGAGCCAAAGCACCATTCCCAGCCTGGACTGGCTTCAAGTCTCAATCTTCAGCTCTCAGCCTCCTGAGAACCTGGGATTTTAAGTGTGAGCCACCAGTACCTAGTTTGGTTTATTTTTGAAGCACAAAAACTTACCATACTATTTTTTTGCAGACGTGTTGTATTTTTCTAAACTAGGATATAATAAATCTTAAGACTTTTTTTTTAAAAAAGGGATCTACTATAGAGAGACCAATTAATTTTCTGATAGGCCTATGTTTAAATGTGTTTATTGTTTGTGGCAAGGTTTGTGCTCAAGCCCTAACATGTGATATGCAGATACTACTCTAAGACTTGAACCACGCCTACAGCTCATGTCTTGCACTGGTTATATTAAGATAAATTCTCACTTTTTGCTGGGAATCCTAGTCCTATTCACACTTTCCATCATAGCTGGGATGGTACAGGCCAGCTCAGCTTCTCACTTTTTTACCCAGGCTGACCTAAAACCACAGTCCTCCCAATCTGTCTTTCACATAATTGGTTAACATATACACACCACTGTACCCAGCAATTGTTTGAGAATGGATCTCACTTATATGCTAGGCTGGCTCAAATAGCAATCTTCCTAATCTAAGCCTTCTAAGTAGCTAGGATTTAGGCATACACTACTAGTGCTCAACTTTAAATTTTTTAAATTGTAAGAAAAATAGAAATAAATATAATGAAGAAAAGGTTAATAGTTGTGAAAAGACAAGTTGGCAGTCTTGCTTATATGCAGTTGCTTGCTGTAATGAACAACTTTGTCTCTGTTCTTTTACCTGTCTCTTATATGTCTCAAGTTGACCTCGAGCTGCATTGGCTTTCCTCAACTCCTCCTCTAGACTGACAGTATTTTGCATATACATAGTATTCTTTTCTTCTAAGAGTTTAACCTGTCGTCTCAAATCACCGAGGTCTTCCAACTTCTTTTTATAAGATTCCACTTGACCTTCTAGTTTAGACACTTTATCAGAAGAATGTCTAGAATGAGATATGAAATTTTAAAGTCAGAAATATAGTTAAAAACTGTTTCAATGTCAAAGCAAGAAAAATGATAAGGTAAAATATGTAATAATGAAATTATAAGACCAAAGTAATTCTAGGTTAATATTTTACTTAGGATAAAAATATAACCAAACTTACAGAAAGTTCATTTAGAATGTTATATAGTTTAAGAAAAGTAAATAGCAAAGGGAGCTCACGTTTAACACAAAAGTAAAATAAAATTGTACAGTGTCTAATGATTTGTCACTAGTGACAACAGGGGCATAGGTTTCAATGTACAAGTGTGGATAGACACACAAAGATAGTGAGGGAAAATGTAAATTTTATTTTATGTAGTGTAAGCTTGGTTTTAGAAGGGTTGATAAGTACCTCTCTCTTTTCTCTCATAAGATTAAAGTGACCTATCCAGGTGCCAGAGACTCAAACCTGTTACCCTTACTACTCAGGAGACCAGAGAATCATGGTTCAAAGCCAGCTTGGGCAGAAAAGTCTACAAACCTCCATCTCCAATTAATAAGCAAAACGTCAAACTGGAGATGTGGTTTAAGTGGCAGAGCACAAGCTATAAGCAAGCAAACTGAGTGACAGTGCAAGGCCCCAATTTAAGCCATGGTACCAGCATGCACACTTGGGTACATACACACACACATATGTGTGGTGTGTGTTCACATGCACTTAAAGAGAATTAAGTGAGTGTGTGTTGTGTGTGTGTCTGTGAAAGACTGAGATTCAAGATAAGAAGATAAATGATAATTGTGTAACACAGTCCTTACATAGGCAAGGAATACTTAATATAGATGAAAGTGTTAATACCCAACAGGCAAAATAATAATAGGTACAGAAGCAAAAACGGAAAAAGATGGGTGGGAATGCAGAGAAGTATAGAGAGCACAAAGGATATAGAATGTCAAACAGTTCATTACTTCTTTCTTCTACACAGTAGGAAATAAGGTCATCTACTGAGATGAAGGCATGATAGTGGCAGACAGATGAGAACAACTATGAAAATGTAAGAACTACGAAAGAAATGGAAGATAAAGGTATGTAACAGTGAGGAATAGAATGGTGGACAGAGATAGGGGCCTAATTTATACTAGGAAAAGCCTAATTTATACTAGGAAAATATCATGGAACGGTGTGATTTTTATCTGTACACTCAGTGTTCAAAGAACAAAAGATAGAAAACATAGACAGTCAGAATGAACCATCAAGTGACAAAAGATTGTGCAAGAATTAAATGGTGGAACAGTGAGGTGAGATAGAGTGAGAAAACTAGAGGAAAAGTAACTAAAGAAAGATGCTTTCCAAAGACACACCTTGTCTGGTATGCTAGTAATTAAGAAAAAGGAAGACCAGAACTAAGAGCTCAGGAAAGAAGAAGGAAGAAGAAAGAGTACAAAGGAAGAAGAAAGAAGAAGAAAAAGGAACAAGAAGAAACTAGAAGGAAGAAGGAACGGGGAGGAGTAGGAGGAGGAGCATCAGTGCTATGCAAGTGTAAAGTGATGGCTACAGGTAAAATTGTATTTAACAAATACTTTATGACACTTATTTGGCAGGTATCATTCTGAATGCTTGCAAATATAAACTCATTTAATTCCTCATAGCAACTTGAGTAAGTGTACACTATTTTTTTTTTTTTTTTGGGTCAGTCATGAAGCTTGAACTCTGGGCCTGAGCACTGTCCCTCAGCTCTTCAGCTCAAGGCTAGTACTCTACCACTTGAGCCACAGCACCACTTCTGGTTTTCTGGTGGTTTATTGAAGATAAGAGTCTCACAGACTTTCCTGCCCCAGCTGGCTTTAAACCGTGATCCTCAGATCTCAGCCTCCTTAGTAGCCAGGATTACAGGTGTGAGCCACCAGTGCCTGGCTTGTGTACACTATTTTTTGAAAAAAAAAGAAAAAAGAAAAGAAAAAGAAAAAAATGGTTACATATCCATTAAGTAAATGGTCCTGGGATTAGAACCCAGGTGATTTGGTTCTTAAAAGATATTGGTGTGCTCAGAAAGGCCAGAATTTCAACATCAGAGATAGACGGGTGACAATGGGCCTGAAATTTCACAAACATACCTAAGAACATCTATTTCATCTTTTAGAGATTGAGCTTCATCTGCCAGAGTGGTTAGTTCATCATTCTGTTGCCGAAGTTCAGAGATTTCCTTTTCTAATTCTTCACAGCGTATTCGATAATCATCTTTGGCTGCTTCTAGTCTGTAACCAAATCAAAATAGATTTGAAAAGCCCTTCTTGTAGTCTCATAATTCTCCTTAGAAGAGTAAAAGAAAATAAAAACATGTAACGTGGGAAATAAACTTTTCTTGAAAATGTCTCTGGCTTGTGGCTACATTTGTCATGGAAACAGATACAACTGCTCCAGGAGTGGCATGGATAGTAAGCTCAGGGAAGTACCCAGGTGACTTTATTACTGTCAAAAAGCTAGACATCATGGAGTAGACATCTCCAAAAACTGCAGATATACTTTATTTTTTTTTTTTACTAAAAATTATTTTCCTTCTTGAAAATTAGCAAATTCAAGGAAATTAAGAAAATAAAAGTCATTTAATTTTAATTAAAATTTGTCAGTTGTGGGGCTTGAACTCAAGGCCTGGGTGCTGTCCCTGAGCTGTTTTGCTCAAGGCTAGTGCTTTACCACTTTAAGCCACAGCTCTACTTCTGATTTTTAAGTGGTTACTTGGAGATAAAAGTCTCTGCCAAGGTTGGCTTTGAACCATGATCCTCAGATCTCAGCCTCCTTAGTACCGAGGATTACAAGTGTGAGCCTCTGGTGCCCAGCTATAAAAGCCATTTTAATTCAGACAGATAAATACTGTAGATATAATTTAAAGTTTAAACTTTTTATTTGTTTACTTGCCGGTCCTGGTGCTTGAACTCTTGGCCTGGGTAATGTCCCTGAGCCTCTTTGTGCTCAAGGTTAGTGATCTCCCAATTGAGCCACAGCTCCACTTTTGGCTTTTTTGAGCCTGGGTTGGTGTTGAACTGTGTTCCTCAGATCTCAGCCACCAATGCCTGGCATTAAACGCTTTCATTAGAAAATTAAAATCTATTACTTTTAGAGTGGGTTCTAATGGCTGAGATATAAGGATCACAGTTCAAAGCCAGCTCAGGCAGGAAAGTCCATGAGCCTCTTAACTACAATTAACCACCAAAAAGCTGAAAGTGGAGTTACAGCTCAAGTGGAATAGTGTTAGCTTTAAGCAAAAAGCTCAGGATCAAAGCTCAGGCCCTGGGTTCAAGCTCCAGAACTGGGCCCCCAAAACAAAACAAAAAAACCTGCTACTTGTTGAAAATTTGCAAAAGACAAAGAGGCAAAGGAAATAGACAAACAAAAAATCTGTTGACAGTTTTAGAGTATATCCTATAGTTTGAATTCTTTTCATATTTTTCCAAACTAGAATTAATATTATTCTTACTTGTAAATAACCAGATTTGTTTATTTAACATACATATATTCTTTCCTTAATTTGCAAGGCTATTTGTCTCTCTTGTCAAATATTTTATGCAGTTGATTATTTATTTTTAATTTTACTTATATAATACATAGAATTAGTTTTATTTAATTCAATTGATTGATTTTATACCTCATAGTTTCTGCTTTTAACGCAAGTTTTGAAAGTTCTTTTTTTGTGTGTGCTGGTACTGGGGCTTGAACTTAGGGCTTCACATTTTTTTTTTTTTTTGTGGATCGTGGGGCTTAAACTCTGGGCCTGGGCACTGTCCCTCAGCTTTTCAGCTCAAGGACAGTGCTCTACCACTTGAGCCACAGTGCCACTTCTGGTTTTCTGGTGGTTTATTGGAGATAAGAGTCTCATGGACTTTCCTGCCCAGGCGAGCTTTGAACCATGATCCTCAGATCTTAGCCTCCTGAGTAGCTAGGATTACAGGCGTGAGCCACTGGCGCCTGGCTAATTTAATTTTTAAAATTATCTTTAAGTAGTTGTATGGAGCAGTTTCAATTCAACACATCTATTTATGAATACCATGCATCTTAATCCATATTTACCTCTCTATCCTCAGATCTCAGCCTCCTGAGTAGCTAGGATTACAGGCATGAGCCACTGGTGCACTGGCCCTGGAGCTCTTTTAGCTCAAGGCTAGTGCTCTACCACTTGAGTCACAGAGACATTTCTAGTTTTCATTTCTAGTTTTCTGGTGATTAGCTAGAGATAAGAGTCTCATGGCCTTTGCTGCATGGGCCTACTTTGAACCTTGATCCTCAGATCTCAGCCTCCTGCGTAGCTAGGATCATGGACATGAGCCACTGGCACCTGGCAGGGCTTCACATTCTTTGCTATCACTTGAGCCACTTCTGGCTTTTTGCTGGGCTCCAACCCAGGACCACATACACACACAAATGCCCACACAAAGAGACCAAACAAACAAGGAAAATCTCTACTATAAATCCCTGTCCATGCCCAATTGTTTGTTTTATTGAAAGTGTTTTAGATTTTAGATGAAGATCATTGTTTTGAAGTTCTCAGGACCCTGCACTATCATTTTTCTATTTTTATTTTTTTTATTTTTTTTTGGGTCCAGTCGTGGGGCCTGAACTCTGGGCCTGGGCGCTGTCCCTCAGCGCTTCAGCTCAAGGCTAGCGCTCTACCACTTGAGTCACAGCACCACTTCCGGCTTTTTTCTTTTTGCTTATGTGGTGCTGAGGAATCGAACCCAGGCCTCAGGCATGCAAGGCAAGCGCTCTACCACTGAGCCATCTTCCCAGCCCCCCTGCACTATCATTTTTCCTATCTTCTTTTTTTTTTCAATCTACTTTTGCTACAAAGCTCCAAAGCAGGTAGAGGTGTGATAGGTGTATGGGATTGGCTGATACATGGTTTCTTCCCTTTACTCATTTATTCTGCAGCTGCAACATTCCCTCTAGATGTATACTTATTTCATATTGAAATAAGAATTGGATGGGCTGGGAAGGTGGCTCAGTGGTAGAGCACTTGCCTTGCATGCATGAGGCCCTGGGTTCGATTCCTCAGCACCACATAAGCAGAAAAAGCTGGAAGTGGCACTGTGGCTCAAGTGGTAGAGCGCTGGCCTTGAGCTGAAGAGCTGAGGGACAGTGCCCAGGCCCGGAGTTCAAGCCCCACTACCGACCAAAAAAAAAAAAGAATTGGAGATGCTAGTTATTATATAGACTTTGTTCTTCATTTGCCCCAAAGTTCCTTATACCATATTCTTTTTTTTTTTGGGTCCGGTTGTGGGGCCTGAACTCTGGGCTTCAACGCTGTCCCTCAGCTCTTCAGCTCAAGGCTAGTGCTCTACCACTTGAGCCACAGTGCCACCTACGGCTTTCTTCTTTTTGCTTATGTGGTGCTGAGGAATCCAACCCAGGGCCTCAGGCATGCAAGGCAAGCGTTCTACCACTAAGCCACCTTCCCAGCCCCCCTTATACCATATTTTTAACGTTAAATAACATTTACCAAATTAAAAAAATTAAGATCTTAATGAATAGTCTTTTACCTGAATGTTTCTTCTTGTAGCTGCTCTAATTGAGTTTGGAGCTGCAAGTGTCTTCTTCCTGCTGGACTATTGGGATCTTCTATGGAATCAGATTGATTGAGTCTTTCCATTAATATCTGATTCTCTGCTAACAAACTACTCTTCTCCTCTTGCAATGCTGCAACCTGATAGAATATGAGAAAACAGCAGTTATTTCCTCTAATTACCCTGGTATCAGCTCAAAGACTATTTTCAAGGGCGTTCAATCAATCTCTACTTAAAACATTTCCATTAGAATATTGCACATGTAGAACAATATAAAAAAGTAAGAATTCATTCTTTTTATTAATTATTTTACTTATTTTGAGATGAAATTTTACTATGTAACCCAGGCACCTCAAACTCCTAGGCCCATTCTATCTTCCTGCCTCAGTCTCCCAAGTAGGCAAGGACTCCCAAGGACTACAGGCAAATGTCTCAACATCTGGTTTTATTCCATATTTGAAAAGATACTTCTTTCTTTCTGTATTCTTTGAAGAAGAATACATTTAAGAATACAGAAAGATTATTATCATTAGTCACCAAGGAAATGGAAACTTAAATCAGTGTTATTATATTGTCACGACAATGGATAAAATTCAAACTGACTATACCAAGTATTGTCAAAGGTAAGTACAAACTTGAGTCTCTGATAAGAATATAAAATATCTCAAAACTTTGGAAAAAAGCTTAGCAATTTCTTAGTATACTAAACATATGACTATAAAGTAAATCTGAAAGCCATTAATTTCCTAGGTATTCACGCAAAAGAAATAAAAGCATATGCCTACACATCTTACACAGATTTTTAGCAGCTTCACTTGTAATAGGGAAACACTAGAAATGATTCAAATCTATCAACTGGTGAATAAATGTCAACTGCAGTACGTCCATTCTAAAAGAATACCATTTGGCATTGAAGAAAGTCACCTATTGATAGTGACAGCATGATGAATTTCAAAATAAAGAAAGAAACTAAACCAAAAATAGAGCAAATGTACTGTGTTCTTATTTATTTATTTAGTTGTTCCTGGGCTTCACCTCAGGGCCTGGGCATTCAGCCTCTTGAATAGCCTGGTTGTATGATTCCTTATTATTATTATTATTTTTTGGGGGGGGGGGGGCTAGTCTTGGGCAGAACTCAGGGCCTGAGCACTGTCACTGAGCTTCTTTTTTCTCAAGGCTAGCACTCTACCACTTGAGCCACAGTGCCATTTCTGGCTTTTTCTGTTTATGTGGTGCTGAGGAATCGAACCCAGGGCTTCATGCATGCTAGGCAAGCACTCTACCACTAAGCCACATTCCCAGCCTCTGTATGATTCCTTTGTATTTTTGTGCTGGTCCTGGGGCTTAAACTCAGGGACCAGGCATTGTTCTTGCGTTTCTTTTGCTTAAGACTAGTGTTCTAGCACTTGAGCCATAGCTCCACTTGAGGTTTTTGTTGTTGTTTTATAGTTTGTTGGTGATAAGAGTCTCTTAGACTTTCCTGCCTGGGGCTAGCTTTGAACTCTGATCCACAGATCTCAGCATCCTGAATAGCTAGGATTACAGATTTTAGCAACCAGCAACTGGCTTGTATGATTCTTCTGATATGCTTCTATAAAACAAAAAGTTAACCCATAGTGACAGAATATATAGACCTGAGGACTGGTGTGGGGATTATAAAAATGAAAAGGAAACTTTTAGACTGATGGCTTAATTATCTTAATTATCTTGATTGGCAATGGCTTCACATGATTATTGTAAATCAAAATGCATTAAAATTATGCATGTTAAATTTAAGTTAATCCTAGCTACTCAGGAGGCTGAGATCTGAGGATCACACTTCGAAGCTGGCCTGGGCATGGAAGTCCATCAGACTCTTACCTCCAATTAACCACCAAAAAATGCTGGCAATGAAGCTTGCCTCAAATGGTAGAGTACCAGCCTTGAGTGAAAAACACTCAAGGAACAGGCTGGGAATGTGGCTTACTGGTAGAGTGCATGCATGAAGCCCTAGGTTCAATTCCTCAGTAGCATATAAACAGAAAAAGCCAGAAGTGGCACTGTGGCTCAAGTTGTAGAGCACTAGTCTTGAGCATAAAGAAGTTCAGAGATAGTGCTCAGGCCCTGAGTTCAAGTTCCAAGTCTGGCAACCCCCCCCCCCCCAAACAAAAAAACCCCCAAAAGTCACAAAAAAAAACTCCAAACCCCCTCCCCCCACAAAACCCTAAAGGACAATGTCCAGACCCTGAGGAGTTCAAGTACTGCTGTTCACATGCACACATGCATATAAATACACACACACACACACATACACACAAGTAATTTACTATTTATCAATTATGTCTCACAAAGGTAAAAAAAAAAAGTTTTTATACCTCCTTTCTTTTTAGCCACTTTCTCTTGAACATGTTCTATTCAAGCTATGGCCCTCCCATTCTACTACTCTCGGGGCTTTTAAAGACCTCCATATCACCAAGATCTACAACATTTGATAAACTGATTGTTTGTTTCTGCTGAACTATTTGTCTTATGTTTTATTTTCCTCAGCTGATTCCTCTCCATTTCCTTGCTACTGCAATGTCTACATATAGAATGGCTTCCAGTTTTGTGGTTGTAAACAATCTATTTTCTAACATCTCAAAATTCCCGTTTCTAGTCAAGAACCATAAACTGACTAACATTTCCACTTGCATGTCTTAGTAGGAATCTCAAATCTAGTCTTCCCAGATGGACATTTTAAAAAAATCCTTTTATAAACTGACATATAATAGTATGTATTTCTGGGATAGCATGATTGATATGTGTATTCTACCTTAAAAAAAATACCCACCTATTTCTTCCTAACAAATTCCTTTATTTTTCAAGTAAATTCTAGACAAAAGATCTCACTTTTTATTTAACATTAAGATATTTTTACAACCTTAACTGTTCTATTAAATTTTTAATTTTGACAGTTCCAGACTTGGACTACTAACTCCCTATTTTTACCTCCCATGTATCTGGGATTACACATACATTTCCCTAGCTTGTTTGTTTAGATGTGTATCACTCACTATCTTTTTGCTTCAATTTGTCCTGATTTGTAGTCCTCCCCATCTCTACCTCTTGAGTAGCTGGGATTATAGGCATGTGCTACTGAACCTGACATTCTATGCCTTTATTTCATAGAACAATATCTTCACTGAGGTGTTAAACAAATTGGAAATAAAAACTTCAAGTTTCTCCAAATTTCTTTACTATCTGCATAGCTAATTTTCTGTTTACTTGGATCCATTCCCTCTATGCTACAGGTTTTCCCTACAGTTAAGATCAGTTAGGCCAGGTGCTGTGCTGATGGTGGCTCACTCCTGTAATCCTAACTATTCAGGAGGCTGAGATCTGAGAATAGTAGTTCAAAGTCAGTCCAGGCAGGAAAGTCTGATGCTCCTATCTCCAATTAGCAACCAGAAAACCAGAAGTGGCTCTGTGGCACAAAGTAGCAGAGTGCTAACCTTGAGCAAAAGCACTCAGTGACAGTGCCCAGGTCTTGAGTTCAAACTCCAGTGCAGAAAAAAAAAAAAAGCCAGGTGCCAGTGGCTCACACCTGTAATCCTAGCTACTAAGGAGGCTGAGATCTGAGGATCGCGATTCAAAACTAGCCCAGGCAGGAAAGTCCATGAGACTCTGATCTCCAATAAACCACCAGAAAACTGGAAGTGGCACTGTGGCTTAAGTGGTAGAGCACTAGCCTTGCGCTGAAGAGCTAAGGGACAGCACCCAGGCCCAGGCCCAGAGTTCAAGCTCCAGGATTGACAAAAAATAAAAAATAATAAAAAAAAAATTAATAGCAAGGTTTCTCCTAGCATTGCATTACATCTTAAGGATATACATTAAGGATATCCCATGAACCGTGACACTGACATTTATGTAGTCAATCATGGGTAACAATTGAAGGCTTGGACTATTTTCTACCTCTAGTTACTACAACCTCAATTTACCCTTTCTCCTATCTGGATCTCTCTGGAATTCTCCCATCACAGTGTCCCCCTCTTTCCCTGCCACCCCAGCTTGGTCCTTATAGGTGCTATTAGCCACTGTATTCTTTGCCCCTTTTAGTCATTTATTACTTCTCTTACTGCCCTTTGGCTTTCAGAAGTTAGTAAAGACTATGTGCTGGAATAGAGTGTTAAACATTACACATTCTGTAAGCTGACTGTTAAACTATCAGTAACTTGAAAGCAGAAGCTGAGAAAACATTTGCAAAACAGTATTCAGCAAATATTAAAAATACGCTTTTTTCCCCCAGCCCTCTGAAAGCCCATTTTATAAGTACACAACAAAGACTGCGCTAATATTTCTCCTGTCTCATAATTTTTTGTGAGTTTATACCATTTTAACTCATTTATTATTACCTTAATGGGTTTGCATTAAAAGAAAATTAATATCTTTATTCAGCCTACCTCAAACAGAAACCTAGCTGGATTTTTATGTTTTTTTTGTCTAATTAAAGTTAAATTATAGCTAAGCTATACCATTTCATAATATATGGTGTATTTAATGTTATATGTGTATTTGATAATATACCTGCATATCCAATTCATGGCATCTCTGAGAAATTTCTTCCTTTGCTGACAAAGCTTCATTCAGCTCCTCTGTAGTTTTTTTCAACTGGTTAAAAACAAATACAAGAAATATTTCAATATGAAACAAGGACAATTTATAGTATACATGTACAACACAAAATTAAGGTATTTTTTTTCTCTTTTATTTCTTGTTGGATGGCATAGGAAGAAAGTAAAAAAACTCTCCACTAAGGCTTTTATCTTTTCTGGCCTTTGAACTTGGTTCTTTCCGTAAACCAATTTTTTTGCACAAATTTTTCTTTATCTGAACTACATGTTCCTGGCAATGCAGGTTCTCTTAATAAATGAGAAATTTTGTTTTGATACAACATGTAAGAGAGGTATAGGGTTTCAATTGTTGAATAGTGTATTTCGACACAAAATTTTAAATCATATTTTAATACTAATTTGCATTACATTTAAAGTTTTTAAATTAATATTAACCAACACCCCCTAGTTGTGTGCCATCATTACACAAAATTCTGTTAGCAAATTATGAAAAGTAATTGAAATAAAGTTTCATCAAAATGCATACAAGGTAAAACATTTAAAAATAAACACTAGACAAAGACAAATTATAGCTTGGGTTAAAATTCTATAACATGCAAAGATCTTACTATAAGACATTTAGAAAACCTGGAAGAACAGGGAGAAATGAGAGAAGACAAAAAACAAAAAACATGGCCAGAGCTGCTCTCCAACTCCAGCACCACCTCTGGTTGCTGAGCTCCAGCTGAGGGAGAAAGGAGTAGTTAGGCCTCTCTGCCATGGCTCCACCGGTAGCAAAGCACCCAGGAAACAACTGGCAACAAAAGTCATGTGCAAGAGCGTGCCCTCCACTGGAGGGGTGAAGAAGCTGCACTGCTACATGCCTGGTACTATGGCACTCCATGAAATTAGGCGCTACCAGAAGTCCACGGAACTTCTGATTGCAAGCTCCCTTTCCAGCATCTGGTGTGAGAAATTTTTCAGGGCTTCAAAACAGACCTGCGCTTCCAAGGCGCAGCTATTGGTGCTTTGCAGGAGGCAAGTGAGGCCTATCTGGTTGGCCTTTTTGAAGATACCAATCTGTGTACTATTCATGCCAAACTTGTGACAATTATGCCAAAAGCTATCCAGCTAGCACACAGCATACGTGGAGAACATGCTTAAGAACCAACTAAAATGGGAGGCATTTCATCCTCAAAGTCCCCCTCCCTTTTCTTGTTATCAGTAGTTCTGAATGTTAGATTTTTTTCCCCATGGGGTCAAAAGGTACCTAAGTATATGATAGCCAGTGGAAAAATAGGGGACAGAAATCAGTTATTGTAGTTTTTCCATTTTCATTTATGTGTAAATTTTTAATATAACTGTGGGGATATAATGCATTAATACAAGTCAAAATGTTTTCAGTGATAAAAGTTTCATTAGTTCAACTTTATAACAACTATAAATAAACCTGTTAAATTTTTCTGGACAATGCCAGCATTTGGATTTAAAAAAAAAAAGTAAATTTCTTATTGATGGCAACTAAATGGTGTTTGTAGTATTTTTATCATACAGTAGATTCCATCTGTTCACTCCATTTTTCTGAGTTGTCCTACATGCAAGTACATATTTTTAATGTTGCCTGTCTTCTGTGCTTTCTGTAAGTTTGCTATTAAAATGTTATAAAAAAAAAACCCACAAAAGTGTCTGTTCATTCATTTCTGTTCATTCTTTCAAACATGTCCCAGAATAGTGCAAACCCGAAAACCAGCAGTGTTCTTAATAGCATTTTTATCAAGTGATAAACTATAAAATAACTTTCCCATTGAAATTATAAAAATACAAACATTCCTTCAGAACATTTAATTTTCTGACAGATTCATCATTACCTCACAGATGAAAAGATACAGGCAACATCTTTAATTGAGGAATAAAATGATTTGAAAGAAAAAATATGTGTATGATAAATAAGCCATAACAGTAAATGCATGCAATTTTCCAGAAATTTATTTATTGTGTTTAAGTGTACACAGAGGTATTACTAATGGAAAAAGAAAAGAAAATAACTAGATAACAAGAATAATAGTAAGTTAAGAGAACTAATGTCATGACATCAATTATAAATGCATATAATTACAGACTTTTATAAACCAAATTATGAGTGTCTATTAACAAAGTAACTTCAGTTCTTAAATTTTAGGTAAAATTAAAAAATACCAATATATTCCAGAGAAACTTTTTTTTTTTTGCTTTATGTGGTGCTGAGGAATCGAACCCAGGGCCTCATGCATACAAGGCAAGCGCTCTACCACTGAGCCAACTTCCCAGCCTCCTCCAGAGAAACTTTTAACTGAAGCATTGTTCTAACATATATGCAGATTATCCCTTGAAGGCATTTGTGTGAATAAAGAAAACGAAAAATTATATACCTGGCGATCAAGGTCAACATAGGCATCATTTCCAGAAGACACGGGAGATTCTTTACTCATTAGCTGAAAGATATAAATAACCACAACAAGATAAAAAAGATATTTTATGTAAGATCCATAACAAAATAAACATCCAACCACTATTGAAATAAAAAAAACTATGTAGAAAACAAAGTAAATACAATGTTTTCTTGTAATTATTTCTTTTGACTCTCCAACTTTCACTCCATTTTAAAGCCTTCATTTAGTTAGAGGTATGTCCAAAATAGGACTGACAAAACTTTGTTTCCATTATCTGTGTATAAGCTATCTAATAGTCAGCTATCTTTGATAATCTATTGTACTCCATTTTGCATTATGACTTTTCCATATAATAAATGATTAAAAAAAATAAAATTAGAGGGACGAATTCTGATGCTCTTTCACTGCAAGCCTAGCTATACAAACATCAAGTATAACTTACTATCACTAAAAAGGCAAGAAAATTAAAAATGAGAGAAGATATTAAAAACCTGCCAAAAGACAGCATTAAGTGCCTATTTGTTTCTAAGAATACATGTGGACATCAGCCAAATTGCATGGATAATATTTATAAAAGCTTGCTTGTATGCACCCATCCCTCTACTTCCTCATTCCCTCCAATTCTTTGTTTCTTTTATCCTTATACTGTCCAGAGAAAGATACAAAGGATATGTGAAAGGTTGGAAGGGAGACATTTTAGACTATTTCTAATTAACAGAATAGTACCCATTATAGAAGACTTAAAAAATAGAACAATTCTACCTAGAAATAACCAGTTTTTAATTAATTGTAAAAGAGTAAGAATTAGCTATTTACACCAACCATGAACCTAGTAAAGTTCAAGTCAGAAAGATACATACAGTATTGTATGATAAAGCTGTGATACACTTCATAGACAGAATGCACCTAATTCAGAGGCGGGCAGAAGAAGGGAATGAAGATGTTTTCTTCCATACTTCTTTCTTTTTCCCCACTGTTACATTTGAGTCCTTACCACAACACAGCAGCACTTCTTGATGAAACTCTACATTTGAGTCCTTACCACAACACAGTAGCACTTCTTGATGAAACTCTTAAGTATCCCTTCATACTGTCTCTCTATTCCAGTCATAGCCCATTAGTCCCGGATCTATTCTCCTACTGAGTGCCTAGACTTCAAAATGAACATGGCTGTTTTCACTTACTAATGTTTACTTAAGTTTTCTTCTGCTAACATCATCAACTTATTATTGGGACTCTCCTCCTCTTTACTTGAGATTCTGTGGTTGGCCCTTTCTTTAACCAATTACATTTTCTATTTAGAATTAGATTTTGTGGCTTATTGTTTCAATAAGCCACAAAATTATTCTCAACTTTGTCTTTCCTCATTATTTCTCAGTGGTTAAAAAAGAAAATCTCAATCCAAGATTAGTCTAACCAAAGGTCAATTCATCTACTTCTTTTTTGGCCATATATACTGACCATTTAAGTACTGAGAGAGCAAAAGAACTGAAACAAACTTAAAACCCCCACAAACTGGTGCTGCTATTAATAGTTTCCAATCTCCATTCTCAAAGCTGTTAAAAAAGAACAGCTATTGTGTTCCCAACCAGTAGCTTTTCTTTTCTTTTTTAAAAATCTCATTAGGGACTATTTTAATTCTTTCCTTCTCCTCAAACCTCATCTATTCCCTACATTTTGTATCAGAAAGTCTTGCTACCAGGTAAGAATTTCCATAATATTCAAGCATACAATTAACACTCATGTCCTTTTTCCTTCTTATTACACTACTCAGCTCTTCTTGTATACAAGGTTCATTCTGCTACCTGTGTGCTCAATTCATTCTTTCCCAATCTTCTCTAATACTCTATTCTATTTATTATCAATCCTCTTGCTTATAATTCAATCTCTATCTTCCTTTTCGTTATGGTTTCTACCTATCAGCCTTTAAATAGTTAAGAAAGCTAGGTTGAGCTGGTTGTCAGTGACTCATGTGAGTAAACATAGCTAATCAGGAGGCTGAGATCTGAAGATCAAAGCCAGCTGGGGCAGGAAAGTCCATGAGGCTCTTATCTCCAATTAAACATCAAAAAGCCAGAAGTGGAGCTGTGGTTCAAGTAGTAGAGCACCAGCTTTGAGCACAAAAACTAAGGGACAGTGCCCAGGCCCAGAGTTCAAGCCCCAGGAGAGGTACCACCAAAAAGAAAAAGGAAAAAAGAAAAAACCTAGTTAGCTCACACCTGTAATCCTAGCTGTTCAGGAGAAAGAGACCAAGAAGACTGAAGTTCAAGACCAGTACAGGCAAAAAATTGAGATTCCACCGCAACCAATAAAATATGGGCACAGTGGTAAATACTAGTCCTTCAAGCTATGTAATAAGTTCAGAGAGAGGGATGAAATCCTAGCTATTTGGGGAGGCTGAGATAGGAGTTTTGAGATTCAAAGTCCACCCTAGCAGAAAAGTCCATGAGACTCTTATCTCCTTTAAGCTACCAAAAAAGCTGGAGGTAGAGCTGTGAACTGTGGCTCAGGTAGTAGAGTGCTAGCCTTAAACAAAAGAAGCTTAGGGAAAGCACCTAGGCCCTGAGTTCAAGCTCTAGGACCAACATACACATACACAAAAACCACTACCAACAAGGTGGGAGGGAAGGGATGGTAGGGGAAAAACAAAGGAGGAGGTAACAATGCTCGATAGGATATGTACTTGTTACATTACTCATTTAACTGTAACCCCTCTGTACACTATTTTTACAATAAAAAACATTTTTAAAAAAGGAACAAAGTATTAATAACCTTGACAACACTATATTAGATGAAAGAGATCGAACATAAGATACCAGAATGTATTATTCCTCTTATAGAAAATATCCAGATTTTAAAAAATATTGAGAGACAGAAAGATTACTGGTTGACTTATTAGAGAAGGAAAAAAATGTGGAATGACTGCCTGTTTAATAAATATGAGGTTTTCTTTTTAGGGTGACAAGTTCTGAACTAAACAGTGACAATGTATAAAAAATACTGTCAATCTATTAAATGTCACTAATAGAAAAGTTTATATTATGTATACTTTAATATAACAATCTAATAATAGTAGTAGCATCTGAATAAAGATGAAAAAAGAGAATGTGTCTTAAAAAGGGATTTTATAACAAATCATTCAATTTCAATAAATTCAATTTCATAAATCTACCCATCTGACCTATCTCCCTATCCCAAGATCCAATGGATCTGCCCACTTTTCTTTGCTCTTGCAGCAACATCATCACTGCATAATTACTAAGGTCTTGTTAGCAGCTCTCCCTCTTTCTAGCCTTGTTTTCCTCTAACCCGTCCTTCCTATTGCACAGATTTTCTCAAATACAGACTTGAATGTATTCTCTCTTTAGAATCTACTTTCTAAAATTGTAATACTTAACACAACTGCACAATGTCTTAATAATTTTGTTTCCTGTTTCATCTCTTGACTACTCTCCTCACAATATTACTATGGGTACTGATTTTTAATTGAATTCCTCTATGTATTGCTTTCTCTTGCTTCCTGGACTCCAAAACCATTCTGCACGTCTCTTATTTTACCTCACCTCACCGTTCAGAATTTAAATCTTCTCCTTAGAGAAGCTTTACTTAACACCAAAACAGTCTTAAATAATTCTTTTTGGATGTTTTTATATTTTCTTCATCATGGTGCTTTCAACTGCGTTTCAACCCTAGTGTCTACTTGTGTCATGGTAACCAATACTAGAATTAATCGGTATCAAACAATTATTTGGTAAATGAATAAAGTATCTATGTAATAGGTATACTTTAAAAATCTAATTGGCATCCTATCATACATACAATTGTGTATCTCATTTCATTCAAATTTGTCCATTCTTTTTTATCATGTTACACATTTTAACATGTTATCAGCTATATAATATTCCATTGGATGGAGTTACAATAATTTAAATACTAGCTAACTAATGGAAACACACCATTTTTATATATTTCTGCTAACAAAATTAGAAAACAGAAATAGTCAAGAGTATGCAACAATCTAGAATGCTAATATGATAAATGTATTTTTACTCATTTTAATTTTGAGGGGTGTGGTACTGTGTTTTAAACTCAGGGTCTTATGTTCTTGCTTGGCTTCTTCACTCAAAGTTGATGCTCTACCACTTGAGTCACATATCCATTTCTGGCTTTTTGTTGGATAACTGGAGAAAAGAACTCACAGATTTATCTGCCCAGGCTGGCTTCGAAAATCTACCTTCAGATCTCAGCTTCTTGAGTATCTAGGATTACAGGTTTAAACCACCAGCATTCGGCTTAATTTTTAACAGAAATGAAACTATACTACTCATGTTTTCTACTTTGGTGTCCTTTTTTTTTTGTATTGCATAGTTTCTTCCATAGCATTAAATATTTTTCAAAAATATGCTTTAATAACTATGCAATAAGCCAATATATACCATAATGAATTTATCCACTGCCATACTGCTGGGTATTTAGGTTATATTTAATGTTTCAATAGTAGGAATAGTACTGAGGTAATTATTGAGGAGATATAGTATCAGAATGGTTATAGGCATGATCTGAGTTCTACCTGCCACTACTTTTTGTGTGAAACTGAGCAAATTACTCACTTCCTATGCTTCAGTTTCTATTTTATAAAATGATGACAATAACTTGTATTTCCCAGGATTATAGTGTAAATGCTTCTTCATTTTATTATTGTGATAAAATATAACAAATTTTTCATCTGAGTAGTAATTACAATTAATTTAAATTAATTAATTAAAATTAATTTAAAATGAGTTAACTGATGACACTGGTTAGTGACTACCAGCACTATCTAGCATATAATAGGTTTTAAAAACATGTTTACTATTATTATTATAGTTTGTCTTTGTATTTCATGTTTCTTTTAGGATAAAGTCTTTATTTTTTAAATTAAAAAAATTTTTTTTTCGCTGGTCGTGGGGCCTGAACTCTGGGTCTGGGCGCTGTCCCTCAGCTTTCAGCTCAAGGCTAGCACTCTACCACCTGTGCCACAGCACCACTTCTGGCTTTTTTTTCCTGCTTATGTGGTGCTGAGGAATTGAACCCAGGGCCTCATGCACGCAAGGCAAGCACTCTACCACTGAGCCACCTTCCCAGCCCAGGATAAGTTCTTTAAAGTACAATTAAAGGATTGGTTGCAGTAAGGTAAATACTGTTCTTTTTCTTTTTCTTATTCTTGTTTAGGAAAAGAATCCTTATAGTCTATGAGCACCAGGAATAAGATCCACATTTTTTCAGTTTTCCTGGATAACTGTGTGACTGATATCTAACTACTGTTGGTGAGAAGCCATACAAGTTTACTAAGAAGTACATTCCCTTCATTCTTCTTACTGGTTGGACTGTGAATGTGAAAGCTGGAGCTTGGGAATCAAGTTGAACCACTGAGTGGGAATTGTGTAAAGATTGCACAGATTTTTTTTTTTTTTTTGGGTTGGTCATGGGGCCTGAACTCTGGGCCTGGGCACTGTCCCTTAGCTCAGCTCAAGGCTAGTGCTCTACCACTTGAGCCATAGCTTTTTCTGCTGATGTGGTGCTGAGGAATCAAACCCAAGGCCTCATGCATGTAACCACTGAGCCACCTTCCCAGCCCAGGATAGCACAGATTTTATTAGGTTGATCTTACAGAAAAAAAAAGCTAGGTCACTGGTAACTAAAGAGAAGCCATACCAATCTAGGACTAAAGTACAAAGCAAGCTGGTATCTTGCTTGGATAGTAGTCATTTTAATCCTCATCTAAAAGCTAATTGTATAGGACTGTAAAAGATTACCTGGATTTACACTCCTGCTACCAGTGCCAAAACATAAATGTGATCAATTTTTCAAAATACTTTGTTGTTTTGAAAGGTAGTGTATAGTAAAAATCTTGGCTGGCCTTTGTCCTCCAGTTCCTAAAAAGTAGTCTCTAAATCTTTGGGATTTTCCTATTGAGAACAGTGTCTATTATTTATAGTCAGTTAAGAAAAATGAATACAGGTTGGGGCAAGCCATGCCAACTAGATCAACTACACAATCTACAAAGTTGGAGCTGGAAACCAATTTCAAGCTCATGGCCAGTGATTCAAATAATCACTTTAAAGTAATAAATTCCTAATGAAGACTCTGGATATAAAATGCCACATGAACTTCCCTGTTTGGGAAAACTCTGTATATTGTCATGAGATAAGCCAGAAAATAACATGTCCAGAGGGAAAAGACAACAAAAGCTTTGCATTTAGAACCATCTCAGATATTTACCTTATGTTTATTTTGCTTAACATTTTAAAAATGCATCCATTTGCTATAATAGAACTATTACCATTCCTGAATTCTAGATCATTTTAGTGAATTATGAAACTTAAGTGTAGTGGGAACCCCTGAATTTAAACCAAATTGTTCAGATGTAAGGTAGTCTGGATACTCCTGAAACTGGAGCTAGTCTCTGAGAGGATGACTGTGTCCTTAAACCGAAATATGGCTCAACTCTGGGTAGTGTCAGAGATAAATGCAAAAATGTATAAGACAACACAATTTATATTTGGCATTTTCCCTGTCATGTAATTTCTTATTAGTTGCATATTCCTATCAAATCTGTAGGTTTCATTTCCTTTAAGATTGTGCCTCATTTCTTTTATGACTGAAAAGATTCTCACATGTTGAGATCAACTAGCTATTAGATATTGTACTTTCATAAGTTTATGCTCTACATATTCAACAGAAATTGCCTGGGATATGACTAGGATTGGACTCACTTTTGTCAAACAGAGAACCAAATATTAAATGTGATGTAGGCAGCTCATTTATAATAGATATTACTTATTATTATATTTGGGAATTAGTCTACAGTTTCTGGCTCATTAAAGATTTTTTTTTTTTGTAGCAATGGGGAGCTCATGCTCTCTCTAGGATATGACAGGATAGCTTGGACTGACCAGAGCAAGTTTCAAATCTGACTCCCTATAGCAAGCACCTCTTATCTTTGACTTCTAGGACCACACAGAACATGCCTGTCTTCTGTATCCCTCAGAACTATATAAGTCTAGGGCTGAGAAGGTGGCTCAGTGGTAGAGTGCTTGCTTTGCATGCCTGAGGCCCTGGGTTCGATTCCTCAGTACCACATAAGCAAAAAGAAAAAAGCCAGAAGTGGTGCTGTGGCTCAAGTGGTAGGGCGCTAGCCTTGAGCTGAAGAGCTGAGGGACAAGCGCCCAGGCCCAGAGTTCAGGCCCCACGACTGGACCCAAAAAAAAACAAACAAAAAACCAAAAAACTATATAAGTCTGTAAGGGGAGGCACAGAAAAAAAAAAAGAGAAATGGAAATCTCTGAAGTCACAAATCCAGGCCAAATAGCAACAGTTCCTCCAACTATTCCTTGGAGATGGGCTCCAAGCCCCTCCTAACATCCTCACTTCCTGTGAGCACATACCAGTATACTTACAATGTATGGGACTGAGAGGTTGAATGTGTATTCCAGAAGACAGAGAAGAGCTGGAATCTGCCTTTGGTCTCTTTACCTCTTACCATTATATCCCAAGTTCACAGTAGCTGACTAGCATTTCTGCTCTGTGCTTCTCTCACTCCTTAGAAGGCCTTTCTCTGCTAGATAGCTCACCTCACTGGGGTCATGAGCCTACTCTGAGCCTAGTTTGGTAGTTGTGTGACCTTGGGGAAGGGTCTAGCTGTCTGAACCAGTCTCTTCATCTGTGCAAAGGATTATCAGAGTACCTATCTTAGATGGTTGGGCAGTTAATGAGATAATAGAAAATGTCTGACACATGGCAAGAACTCAGTATATATTAGCTCTTTTTCCCTTTCCCTACTTCTCAGTCCCAAGGCCTGGCTAACAGCTGGGGCATCTCCAGGCCTGTGTGTGATGAGGAAGCCAATGGGTGGAGTAACACAACAGTAAGCAGATGGCCTGGATTTCCGGGGACAAGCCTAATTTTAAATATTCTGTTCTGTGATCAGATCATGCATTAGACAATCTGGATTGATTTTTTTAGTTGAAAAATATGACCATTAGAGTTGATAATGACATAGATCTGATTCCCTAGTGTAGCTCAGCAAGCTCAAGGACTTTGCTGCCTGGGCTGGCTTCATACAGTGACCATCAGATCCCAGTCTCCTGAGGATCTAGGATCATAGCCTCCTTTTTTTTTTTTTTCATTAAAGATATTTTTAAAAATGAGGGAACAGATACATTTATATTTGTAAAGGAAGCATTTAAAATTTAAATAAAGAGTTGTGAACTGGGCATAGATGGCTCACGCTTATAATCCTAACTACTCAAGAAGTTGAGATGTGAAGTTGTGGTTCCAAGTCAGCCCAGGCAGGAAAGCCTTGTGAGACTTTTATCTCCAATTAACTACTCAAAAAAGCCAGAAGAGGAGCTGTAGCTCAAGTGGTAGAGCATTAACCTGGAGGAAAAATCTCAGGGACACAGATAATGTTAAAGGACTATTTCTTAAAGAATTTTTGGACTGAACAAATGAATTATATGACTCATCAGGATGGAAAAAAAATGTCATTAGCACATTTAAGTTTTCTGCCATTGTTGAATTTCCTTCTTGGCTCAAAACAGGATTTTCCCCTCCATTTTATTGAATATAAATAAAGAACAATAAATTTGGAAAAAAAAATCTCAGGGATACTGCCCAGGCTGAATTTGAGCCAATAGCAAAAAAAAAAAAAAAATTGTTTTAACCAAGTATGATTTTTAAAAAATAAAGTAAGTTCTATCCTAAGTGTAAAGAAAAAGTAGGGGAATGATGATGATGATGATGATAATGATGATAAGAGCTTAAGAGTTTAAGTTATATGAGGCCCTGAACAAAATTTGTCAAAAAATGAGTAGATTCTTTTTCAAAATTTTTAACTTCTATTACTTAAACTTAAAATTTCTATTTTAGTTTGTCACAAAGTATGCACAAACTCCAACATACCTCTTGAATGGCTGTCATGACAACATGTTGAACTGATTCTTCCATCATCATAATGGCTTGAATGTATTCTGTAAACAAGAACAATCTGGAATGTCACTATTCAAGTTAAAAACAGTCCAAGGGGTAAAGGCTAATACTGCATTGATTTTTATAAGTGGTTTCCTATGTGTTGACTCTTCCTACAATCTCTCATACATGGTTAGTGTGCCTCATATACATGCCACAGTAAAGGCTGAAGACGACTGCATTTATCTTCCCTGAAGACATTTTTTCTTCCTTTTACCATTGCTTATAAAGTTGAAGCTCTGCTAAAGATCAGTGAATACAGCATGAGTATAATAAATATGCATCAATGTGAATGATGAAATGGCGAAGTCTAAAGCCAGAAAGAACTTTTCTAAAATCCAAGCATTATTGTTCACATTATTCTTTACTACATTGTTTAAAAAAATTCTGAAGTCTTCATTAATCTTATGTGACATCAAGGGTTGAATGGGGCAAACTCTTAACTTCATATTTTGTACAACAGAGGAAAAATAAAACAATGAAACCGACACCTGCTTAGGACAAAGGAATTTAAGATAGAAACTTAGTACTGCTAATTACTGTATGATTTGGGGTTTAAAATAATGTCCTACTGGGCTGGGAAGGTGGCTGAGTGGTAGAGCGCTTGCCTTGCGTGCATGAGGCCCTGGGTTCGATTCCTCAGCATCACATAAGCAGGAAAAAAAAAAAAAGCCAGAAGTGGCACTGTGGCTCAAGTGGTAGAGTGCTAGCCTTGAGCTGAAGAGCTGAGGCCCAGAGTTCAGGCCCCACGACCGGACCAAAAAATAAAAAATAAAATAAAATGATGTCCCACATCTTTACTATGCTAAAGAAACAACCACTATAGTCTAATTCTTACCAGAACTAAAAAGAGAAAGATTTCTTAGCTGTTACTATTACTAATGTTGAAAAACAATTCCTTTCTTTCTAAAAGCCTTGCTTTAGCCAGGCACTAGTAGCTTATGCCTGTAATCCCAGCTACACAGGAGGCTGAGATCTGAGGATCATGGTTTGCAGCCAGCCTGGGCAGAAAAGTCCCTGTGAACATATCTCCAATTAACCACTCAAGAACTGGAAGTGGCACTGTGGCTCAAGTGGTAGAGTGCTAACCTTGAGCACAAAGAGGCTCAGGGACAATGCTCAGGTCCTGAGTTCAAGCCCCACAACTGACAAAAAAAAAAAAAAGCCTTGTTTTAAATTATTCTCAAATCCAATAATGGATGACAAAAGTACACTGACCATAAAGTATCAACAGGTCAGGTGGATTCCAAAGTAAATATATACTTTACAAGGTAATGAGGAAGTTTTTACCTGAACTTGCCTCTGTGATTCCACATACACAAAAATCAAATACAAAATAATTTCACCACTCCAAATACTTGTTTAGAGAAGTCTTAATGTGAAATTGTCAAAGTAATATTTTCATAAAAGACTCATACATTTGGAAGGCCAATTTGTAATCCTCTGCCAAACAGGTAACTAGTTTTATAAAAAACTAATTTTATATCATTACTAGTTATTAATATTGTAATATTCTAGTTGTAAATGTCAAAGCTTTTAGCTTATCAAAAATATGTTTTTTGTTTTGTTTTTTTGTTGGTGGGGCCTAACTCTGGGTCTGAGTGCTGTCCCTCAGCTCTTCAGCTCAAGGTGAGCACTCTGAGCCACAGCACCACTTCCAGTTTTTATGTTTACATGGTGCTGAGGAATCTAACCCAGGGCCTCATGCATGCAAGGCCAGCACTCTACCACTGAGCCACCTTCTCAGCCCCAAAACCATGTTTTAAGGAACTTGTACCCACTGAAATTTCAGTGTGGTTATGCATACAATATACAAAACACAACTAAATCTTAATCACAAATTTTAGGGCAGAGGATAACTATATTATGACTTAATTACTATTTGGTAAATATAGAATTCTTTTAAGCTGGGGTCAGTGGCTCACACCTGTAATCCTTGCTACTCAAGAGGCTAAGATAAGAGGATTGTGGTTTGAAGACGGACTAAGCAGAAAGTGTGCGAGACTCTTACCTCCAATTAAACACCAAAAAAGTAGGAAATAGAGCTATGGCTCAAGTAATAAGAACACTGAGTGTAAGCTAACAAGCTCAAGGACTTTGCCTAGATGCTGAGTTCAAGCCTCAGGACCAGTGTAAAAACAACCAAAAAAAGAGAATTCCTTTAGCTTGAGCTCAATTTTTATTTAGTTTTCTGAATGATAACCACTATATTACTGAAATACAGCAAGAGAATATTTTTAAGATATTCTACTCTAAGGTATCAAACACAGAAACTAGTGTAGTGAGGATGATTGACCAGCCCTCAAAATGAAAGACTGTGAACATAGAAGAAAGGAAGCAGTGACATGTAATGGGGAAAAGAAGCTTAATGGTAGTTTACCAGAAGCAAAGAAGTAACAGTGGGGCAGGGAGGTCAGGATGTTAGTAGGTGTGAGAGGGGAAGCGTTAGTTAAGAAGCGGTGTTGCCACGTCAAGGCCCTTCCCCGCGAACACCGTAAAATGATAAATGATAAAATGATGATGAGAAATACATTAGTGTGTAATATTTTAAATAGAACATGATTTACATATCTGTGAAGTCTAAAACACAATTACATGTGATTACTGAGTACACATTTATGAAGCAATGTTGGAGAATGAGGTGCACTATGCAAAAGAGTTTACCCTGAATCTTAGCTGTCCAAACTCATAGCCTGGTTTAGCACAAATTAAGCTTAAATGTGGAAGACATTTTTTGTCTTACTTGTCTCTGACAAGTAAGAAATATTGGCACATCAAATATTTATGAGCCCCAACTTCCTAATTTGTAAAACCATTTTTGTTCTATTAGTATCTACCACAATATCAGATAGAAGAGAATCAAACGTTATTGTCAGTGTGTTTTCTACTACTAAACTGCCTTTTCCAACCTGTCATACCTAATTCACCACAATTAGAGAAGTCAGTCAAGAAAAAAGTTAAGTCAGTTAAGTCAAAGCTCTTAGCAACTGCTCCTCATTTCTCATTCTACCTCACAGTACTGGGAATTAACTCAGGACCTTGCAGGCAAATCTTCTATCACTTAAGCCACATCCTCAGTGGAAACAAAATCTCACAAAAGCCCTTTTTGTTTATATAGTGCTTTTACAAAGAAAAACTCAGATGTAATTTCATTCACTCCTGATGACTTCAAGATTTTGCATACTCATTGTGTAGACAAGGAAATAGGCTGAGAACCTCATCAAAAGTTAGATAGAAAAAAAAAAGCAACCCCCCCCAAACAACAAAAGCTCTAAACCCAAACCACTAAAACAAACCCACCTCAAAAGTTAGATAGCAAATGGCTGAAGTAACCAATAAACCTATACATACAAAGTAACAGCTAATACTTAACATTCAGAATTGCAATTATGTATGATTCTTTACTATATTCCTGAGAGCAGAAAATACTCTAAATAAGAATTAGAGAGATGTTAAAATTCTGCTCAACAAGTTTATCATTTATACAATGTCAGGGGGAAAACTAAATCTATGTAACCATACAGAACATTTAGTTTGTGCAAGAAGCTCAATATATATTATTTTATTTTTCCTTAGGAATAGAAATACGGATATAGATAATATCTTTACTGTTTCTAATTCTATTCTGTAATAAGTATGATTACTCAACATGCTAATTTAACAGGTATACATTTTCAAGAACTCTGGAAGACTAGGGCTTGATGAACTTTCTAAGGTTCCCTAAGAAGTCAATATTAGAGATGGGTACTGGTACCTTATGTCTGTTATCCTGGCTGCTCAGGAAGCTGAGATCGAGGATTACAGTTTAAAGTTAGCCCAGGCAGGAAAGTCCATGAGACTCTTATCTCCAATTAGCTACCCCCAAAACAGAAGTGGAGCTGTGGTTCAAAGTGGTAGAGCACTAGCCTTGAGCACAAAAGCTCAGGGATAGTGCCTAGCCACGAGTTCAAGTCTCACAACCAACAACAATAACAAAAATGTCATTATCAGATACTCATAAACAATTAAGCAATTTCTCATCCACTTTAAAGTATATTCTTAATGGGGCTGGGAAGGTGGCTCAGTGGTAGAGCGCTTGCCTTGCATGCCTGAGGCCCTGGGTTCGATTCCTCAGCACCACATAAGCAAAAAGAAAAAAGCCGGAAGTGGCGCTGTGGCTCAAGTGGTAGAGCGCTAGCCTTGAGCTGAAGAGCTGAGGGACAGCGCCCAGGCCCAGAGTTCAGGCCCCAAGACCAGACCCTCCCCCACCCCCCGCCCCAAAAAAACAAAAAGTATATTCTTAAGAGATTTCTCTAAAGTCTTGACAGGAACTTTAAGACATCTTAGTAATATACAAACATTGTGAATGTGGAAAGTTCTGTATTTTAATTCTTGAATTACAAACTATATGAGCATGGTATGATAAAATTTAAAAATAAAAACAGAGATCAAGAATATATGGTTTAAAAAGTCCTGAATGGGGGCCAGAGTTCAGGCCCCAGGACCAAAAAAAAAAAAAAAAAAATCCTGAATGGAAGACTAATAAAACCAGTCAGTTTCAAAGAAACATTAACTATTATTATTAAACTTCTAGACCACTAAAATAGAATAAAAACAAGTTAACAGAAATATAATTCCCATTTTCAGGTTTGAGGAAATAGGAAAATAGAAACATCATTTAGAAGAGCCCCTGTCTACTTATCTCTTTTTCTGATTTGATTTTTTGTTATTATTTAATATCTTTTTCACCAATCAAGCTTCAAGAGAGCAAATATTGTATCTTTTTTTGTCTACTACAAGGTAATCAGCCTGTAATTTATCAATTCAATAAATATTGGTGAAATAAATCAACTAGAGAAGAGGAAAAATTATATTTAAGGTAAAACATATCTATGTATGATAATTTGAAATTGTGAAAATGAAAAACTGTCAATACAGGGAAAAAAAGCTTTACTTAAGATCAGATGAACACTTAAGTATCTAAAAGTTGACCACACTATTATGCAAATATCAATGCTGGTCTTTAATTTAAAAAGTACATATATGTCACCTTGGATTTCTTGGACACATAAAAGCAATATATATTTCTAACAAATTCTGCAAAGTTAATTTAATACAAATAACTTTTTCTAAGTCTACACTTCACTAATTTATATGCCCTATATTCATAGAAAAAACATAAACTATTAAAGACTTCCTTATGATAAGATAGTTTCAAAATTGTGACTATCTGAAAGTTTATAAAAATGCACAAAAGATAGCTTAAATGCATGTTTTAAAAAAATGGTATGTAGGGGGCTGAGAAGGTGGCTCAGTGGTAGAGCGCTTGCCTTGCATGCATGAGGCCCTGGGTTCGATTCTTCAGCACCACATAAGAAAAAAGAAAAAAGCCGGAAGTGGCGCTGTGGCTCAAGTGGTAGAGTGCTAGCCTTGAGCTGAAGAGCTGAGGGACAGCACCCAGGCCCCAGAGTTCAGGCCCCACAACCGGACCCAAAAACTAAATTAAAAAAAAAAAAAGGTCTGTAACAAGTTACATTCCATGTAACTAATATTGTTGGAGCCATTACTATATGCAAACAACTACTGTTTTACATTCATTATCTCATCATTTTAGTCACCAGAGTGACCTTATGAAGTAGGCACTAAATGTTTATTTTACTAAGAAGCTAAAAGGCTGAGATTCAATAACATACCTACCCTCTAATGTACAGCAGTAGAACTGCACTGAACAGTCTAGTTAAATACTATAGCCCATGCTCTTTTTTTTTTTTTTTGTCGGTCGTGGGGCTTGACTCTGGGCCTGGGTGCTGTCCCTCAGCTCTTCAGCTCAAGGCGAGCGCTCTACCACTTGAGCTACAGCGCCACTTCCAGTTTTCTGGTGGTTTATTGGAGATAGGAGTCTCACGGTCTCTCCTGCCCGGGCTGGCTTTGAACCGCGATCCTCAGATCTCAGCCTCCTGAGTAGCTAGGATTACAGGCGTGAGCCACCAGCGCCCGGCTACGAAAAATAATTGATTTACATGGTAGTTCTGACAGCTTTTTAGTATTGAGATATACATAGATAAATCATTAATTTTAAGTCTTTGTCCATCTTCATGAAATGAATCGTGAATGGTTTTTAAACTTTAAGGTTTTCTTGCTAGGGTACATTAATATGAAGTAACTTACAGTTTTCACACACAAAAAAGTAGAATAAAACCATTTTGATAATGTATAATATTATTTCTTCCTTTAAAAGATAGTCAAAGTACCTTTAAAATTTAGGAGGAGGCTCTCTATTAGGGTACTTGCCTTGTATGTACAAAGATCTATGCTCAATTCCAGTATCACTCTCACACACACACACATACACACACAGAGAAGAGATGGTTTCTTGAGAGAATATCTATTAAATTTATAGGTAGGGAACTAAATTCGAAATTTATTTTTATTATTTAGAGAGTATGTACAATGACATTTCCCACTCTTTCCCCCCCTAGCAAAGACAACGTTTCAACGTTTTAAAAATATTTCTAAGACATCTATTATAGACATATGCTGGGCAAGGGGGATCTCAGTCACTCTCATTACACTGCAACTGTTTGCTCATTGAATTTCTAAAGTAATAGATGGACCATGCCCTCTTAACATTAAATTTCATAACCTGTTGTTAAACTGCATTAAAATAATCTACATGATCTGAGCACTGTGGCTCATGCCCATAATCCTAGCAGAGATTGAGGTTCAAAGCCAGTTGAATCATAAAATTCATGAGATTCTATCTCAACCAATGACAGACTGCAGTGGCACCTTTCATCCCAGATACAGAAGAAGCCCAATGGATGGACAAGCTGGCATGTACTTGTCATGCTCCAAGGACAATGGTGAAATATAAGTTAGAGGACTACAGGTCAGCTGGCCCAGGTATAAAGTGAAACATTATCTTGAAAATAAGTAAAATAACTGACACAAAAAGGGGCTGATGGAATGGCTTAAATGGTAGAGCAACTTACCTAGCAAGCTTGAGAACCTGAGTTTAATCCCCCAATACTACAAAGAAAAACAATATGCTCAATGGTAGCATACATGGTTTGGTGTGTATGAGGCCTCAGGTTTCATCCCCAGCACCATAACAAATAAAAAAAACATACTCATAGAATTATGTGGTCTTCAGAAATGGAGGGGCAAAGGGTGAATTAATTCAGCAGTGATACTCACTAGACACTATGTTAGAAATGAACTACACAACTTGGGGGGAAAGGGATTGCGAGGGAAAAAAACTAGGAGAATATGAGGGAGAGAGTGACACTGTTCAAAAAGAAATGTACTCAATACTTGACTTTTATAACTGCAACCCCTCTGTACATTACCTGTACAATAAAAATAAAAATAAATAAAAGAATTATGTGGTCTTACAGGTGAAGACTATTACCATAAAGAATTTATTCTTATTTGCAAAACTTATTTAAGTACAAAAACAAAGTATTAGCAAAATTATAGAAAATGGACAGCCTTAGAAAGATGTTCTTGAGTATCTGATTATACATAAAATATTTATTATACATTATATATTACTTCCTTCAATATTTTAAATATACACAGTAAGTTTAAGTAAATTACCTTGCTTCTGTTCACAATTCACAGCACAACCTAAAATGAGTTGTAGCATCCTTCCAAGCTCTGCTGCATCAGAATGCTCCCCAATAAGGTTCACATCAGGAAGAGTAAAGTCATTAATCTGCTGTCCTAAAATCTGAATGGAAATAAGAAGATTACTACTGCATTCACAGTTATCTGACCATATAATATAACTAGCAGAGATTAATTATCACCATAAACTTTCTACCAAGGGCAGAGCTGTTTTGTCAATCTTACTCCCAACTTCTATTTTTGCCTTCACACCTATGTTATAACTATTTTGCCTCACTGCAACTTAGGCCCTGATTTGATGTGTGGTACGTATACTGAACAAAGAAACTGTACTATTGCTCTGAGTGTGACTCGATATGAACTAGATATGAACTAGAACCATTTTTCTCTCAAATGATGAGTAGAAAAAATGTATACCAGAAAGAAGAATGAAGGATTTCTTCATGAGGAAATTAGTACCAAACAAAATGATTTACACAAACAAATGTGAGAATGTCTACTGGATAATTCTACAGAGAACTTTAACACTAAAAACACACCCACTCAGATATTAGCCTTTTTACAGTTTTACTTTTTTTATTTTTTCGGTAGTGGAGCTTGAACTCTGGGCTTAGGCGCTGTCCCTCAACTCTTCAGTTCAAGGCGAGTGCTCTATTGCTTGAGCCACAGTGGCACTTCTAGTTTTCTAGTGGTTTAATGGAGATAAGAGTCTCACAGACTTTCCTGCCTAGGCTGGCTTTGAACTGTGATCCTCAGATCTCAGCCTCCTGAGTAGCTAGGATTACATGCGTGAGCCACCGTAGCCCAGCTTACAGTTTTACTTTTAAATGTCAATAAAGGCAGGATTATGAACACAGTTGAGTAAAATCTCCCACATGAAAAACAAAAATAAAGAAATTCAAACAACAGCATGATGAAGGAAGTAAAAGAAAATGAAAAATTTTAATGCTGTTATTGATACTTCCATAAATGGCAAAACTATCAAAGAAGTTGGACACTGATGTATCATGCCTGTAATCCTAACTACTCGGGAGGCTGAGAATTACAATTCAAAGATAGAAAAGTCCCTCAAAACTCTATCTCAAGCTAACCATAACCAGCAAAAAAGCTAAACTGGAGGTATAGCTCAAGTGGAGCCATCTGTGAGTGAAAATACTGACACTGAGTTTGAATCCAGCAAACTAACAAAAAAAAAAAACCCACCAACAACTAAAAACAACAACAAACAACTATTAAGAAAAGGAAAAAGATTATTTAAAAGATCAGGATTGAGCTAAATGCAAATCGCTCACGCCTCTAATCCTAGCTCCTGGGGAGGCTGAGATATGAGGATAATGGTTCAAAGCCAGCCTAGGAAGGAAAAGTCCCTTAGAGTCTTACCTCAAATTAACCACAAAAAGTTAGAGGAGAGCTATGGTAGAATGTTGGTCTTGAGCAAAAAAGCTCAGTAAAGACACCCAGGCCTGAGTTCAAGCCCTAGAACTGGCAGACACACACACACACACACAAGACACACACACACAGACACACACACACACACAGACAAACAGACACACACAGACAGACAGACAGACAGACAGACAGACACACACACACACACACACACACACACACACACACACGGATCAGTTTTTCTCTGAATAGGAGAAAGGAAAGCAGTAATCTAGTGGCAATGTTACATAGTCATTACACGATTATTCTCTTCATAACTATTAAACTTCACATTTATATTTAATGTACTTTCTGAATATGTTTACAATGAAAAAGTGATGGATATTTGTGAGAAAGAAGGGCCTCTATTTTAAGTGTTAACTATACAATATGCAAGGAATGCACAACTCAAAGGCCAGGACAAAGTCTTGAGGTGGGGTACACCTGATGAGGGTAGCATGTCTGGGGGAAAAGAATAATAGGAATTGAAGTGAAGATAGGAATGGGGATAAATCACTTAGATCCTTGTGAATTATGTTAAAGAAGTAAATTTTATTCTAAATGATAATGGAAAACAACTGAATTAAATGAATGAATGCATCATCAAGCAATACAAAGATAATTTGTCCCTTGAATAGGAAAGATAACTTTTAGAATGACACACACAAAAAAATTAAGCAGATAGGTTAAACAAAGAACATATCTGATAAATATGTTCTGAAATCAGAAAATATACTCATAAAACAAGAAAAGGATATGAAAATTCCACTTGGAAAACTAAAAGAGTTCTTGGAAATTAAATTTTATGTATATAAAAGTATGCCTAAAATTAAAACTAGTAGGTATTTTAAGGCCTCAATAAGTGCCAGGCACAACAAAACAAACCCCAACCAAAAAATGGACCTCACACCAAAGCATGCCATTAACAAACTTGGAATAGAAAAATGAACTATGTAAATTGTGGGCATGGACAGAAAGGGAAAAGTGGGGGAAAGCAAAGGAAGGAGTGATATTGTCCAAAAAAAGAAATGTGCCATTACCTGACTTATGAAATGGTAACCTTTTTGTACAACATCTCAATAATAACAGTAAAATTATATGTATATATGTATATACACCATATATAAATAAGCAGCAAGTGGCTCGTGCCTATAATTCTAGCTACTCAGGAGGCTGGGATCTAGGATCACAGATCAAAGCTAGCCTAGACAGGAAAGTCCATGACACTCTTGTCTCCAATTAACGACCAAAAGTAGTGAAGCTATGGCTCAAAAGGTTCAGTTCAGGGACAGTGCCCAGGCCCTGAGTTCATGTCCCAGGACCAGCACAAAGCAAAAACAAAACCAAGGGAAACTAACAACTTCCAGCTTCCAGAAAATAATACAAGTTAACAAAAGAAAATGGGAAATCTGAATGAAAAATTTTAACAGCAGGACTGAAGTTATAGATTATCACAACCAACTCAACCCTGAAGGGATAAATAAGATTATCTCCTAATTTGCAATGACTAAAAAAATGATCATAGATTTTGAAAGATGCTACTAGAAAATGTGTTCTACCAAAACATGAAAGTAAAACCAGCAGCTGGGCACCAGTGGCTCACACCTGCAATCCTACCTACTCAGGTGGCTGAGTATAACTGTGGATACTCAAGTGACAAAGTATTGAGCATCAAAGTTAAGGGACAGTACCCAGACCCTGAGTTCAAGCTGAGAACTGACTTCATAATGAATCCGGCCTAAGAGATTTGAAATTGTGAACTTACATAGACATAGTTACAACTTTGTGTCTAGGTCTATAAAACTGGTAACTTATGGTATATGTAACTTTGTATTTTTATAAGGTCTTTATAAATATGTACTTTTTATGGGTACATGCTATTTGTTCTACAAATAACTTACAATTTTCTTATTGTCAAATATATGGGTTATTTTCAATTTTTTTTTATTGTACATTAATGAAGTAAATAGTTCTAATAATAATAATATTACTATTATTTCTTTTTAGAGATGGGAATGTCACCATGTTCCCAAGCTGGATTCAAACTCCTGGGCTTAAGCGATCTTTCTATTTCAGCTTCCCAAGTAGCTACTAAGTCGCTTTAGAAGAAATTTTTAAAGTAGAATTAATGAGTATGCATTTGTAAAAAAAAATTAAATACATAGGTAAGAGTTCTGTTTTCATAATTTATAGAACAAAATGAAGAAATACAGGGGGCTGGAAAGGTGGCTCAGTGGTAGAGCACTTGCCTTGCATGCATGAGGCCCTTGGTTCGATTCCTTAGCACCACATAAGCAAAAAGAAAAAAGCTGGAAGTGGTGCTGTGGCTCAAGAGGTAGAGCTCTAGTCTTGAACAAAAAAGTTCAGGGACAGCGCCCAGGCCCAGAGTTCAGGCCCCACGACCAGACCCAAAAAAAAAAAAAAAGAAATACAATAAGTAAACGCAAAAAGGAATATATTAAATACAAATTATAGCAGGTGGTAAGAAGGAAAAAAGTCTGTTCTGTGAAAGGAGAAATGAGACTGAGTAAAATATCATAGAATGGGCTTAATAAATGGCTGTGTAAATATCTGATTTTAGTTTTATTCACATCAACTGTTCCTCATTATCAAATAATAATGACTATAATTAGACTTTTAAAAAGCCATATGCAAAGTATCAATGCTAAAATGCTAACTTAACAGTATTATTCTCTGTTGCACAAAGGTTAGATTGTAGTCCTAAGGCCAAAACATTGCCAAACAAGAGTTGTAGGGTTAGAGAAAGAAAAGTAAAAAACAGTAGGAGAAAAACAATGAGGTATGTAGAGGCTGCTGACCTTTCTTAGTGTGAGTTGTGGAAAACAGCATTCCTTCATGGGTAAGAGTACAGCACTAAGTATAATAATACCTCAGTAACTAGTTCCTGAAATACTATCACCATCTTCACAGAAATGAGTTTTCAATTTCTTTTTCACTGTTACTTTATTAAAAATTATCATTTGTACTTTACAAAATGGAAAAACAAAAAAGAAATAATGAAAAGTTATTTCTTCTAAGCCAAAAAGATCTAGTAAGCATTCTTAGCACCTTCAAGAAATAAAAATTTATGGCTTAAAAAAAAATTACAGGGGTAATACAGTGGTGAATATGACAAAGCACATTATAAGAAATGTAGGAAAATGTAACAATGAAACTCCTTGTTTGGGACAATTGATACCTGTGAATTATAAAATTAAAAATAAAAAGAATAAGAAAAAGAAACACAAGTAAACGAGTCAAGCCAGCACTACAGAAGATACTCAAAGACATACTGCATACAAAAGATTAACATGAACATGGAAGAAGCAGAGAAACAATCTCACCAGATGAGCAAACAAACAGGAAAAACAGAAAAGACAACACCAAAATTGGGGATAACTAATGATAGGATCTATATACACTCATTTCTTTTAAAATATTATTAGGTAGTTATATGGAGGGGTTACAATTTCGTAAGTCAAATTATGAGTACAATACTTCTTGGTCAATGTCACTCCTTCCTTCATTCTTTCATTTTCTCAAGTTACAGAGTTCATTTTTTACATAATGTAAATTGAATATAATGACTACATTCGCACATCCTTCCTCCCATTGCTATAAACCCTTTGTCTCTTCCCCCAAATGTTTCCACTTCCATGTATTTATTTTGAATACTTAGTTTAGTACTTAGTTGCTCAGAGGAGCTATCCCTTTGGATTCTTCCCCTAACATATTTCGCAATTCTAACACTCAATATTTAATTGACTCAATTCTCCAATCAAAAGATACAGAGTTGCTGGCTGGATCAATGGATCAATATATATTAATAATCATCTACAAATAACCTATAAAATAATGAGGCATATTATTCATTTGGTTAGTACCTGATAAACAGCTGTTTGAACCAACAACTACACAAGGGATAAGAAAGTGATTATTAATTCTGAAGGTCATTTTTCCTTAATGTAAAACTTATTTTAAAGGCAAACTATCCTACAATAATACTTCCAAGTAGAATAAAGCAAAAAAAGGCCTTACCTCATGATTGTAATCCAGAATTCCTTTTAAAATTTTCTTTAAATTGCTAATCTGCTCAGAGAGAGAAGCAAGTGGGTAAAAAGCAAACACACGTCAAAGTATAATTTAATAAATTAAAAAATCCTGAGCTAAATTTGAATCATAACACAAATACAAAATTATGAACATTCCTAATATAAAATTCTGTTATCTGGATGCCGGTGGCTCATACCTGTGATCATAACTACTCAGGAGGCTGAGACATGAGGATTGTGGCTCAAAGCTAGCCTGGGCAGAAAAGTTCACAACACTCTTATCCTTAATAAACTACTCAAAAAAAGGCAGAAGTGGCACTGTGGCTCAAGTGATATGAGTGTTACTCCTGAGCACAAAGAAGTTCAAGGACAGTGCCCAGGCTCCAAGTTGAAGTCCCAGGACTGGCAAAAGAAAAAAAAAAATCTGTTATAGTGACATTCACAGAGTTTCAGATTTTGGGTCATTTTGGATTCCAGATTTTCAGATTAGGGACATTTGGCTGGGAAAGTGGAAACATTCCAAAATCCAAAAAACTTCAAAATTAGATACATTTTTTACTATAAGCATTTCATATAAAGAATATTCAAAGTGAATAAAAATTAAAATTTAATAGCACACTTGTACTAATAATCAAAAAGTATTATTGGTCCCTTTTGGGCTTCACTTATTTAATCTGATATATAACACATATTAAGTTTCCAATTATGGAGAAGATCGCATAGCTCAGGTAAAAAGGGTCTGCCTACAAAAGCATGAAATGAAGCCTTGAGTTCAAACCCCAGTATCTCAAAGATATATGTACGTTTCAATATTAATGAGGACATTGACAAAAAGTTGCAAGGTATTTGAATAAAACTTGCAGTTAAGATTAAATTAAGCTTGGTCCCAGTGGCTCACGCCTATAATCCTAGCTACTGAGGAAGCTGAGATCTGAGGATCAAGGTTGAAAGTTAGTCCAGGCAGGAAAAGCCGTGAGAATCTTATCTCCAAATAACCACCAGAAAACCAGAAGTGGCAGTGTGGTTCAAGTGGTAGAGTGCTAACCTTGAGCTGAAGAACTCAGAGAGCACTCAGGCCCAGAGTTCAAGCCCTATGTAACTGACCAAAAAAAAAGATGAAATTACTCAGACTTTCTGCAGATAAGTTAAGAAATACATATGGTATCCTTAATAACGACAGGTTTATTTTCCCTAGAAAAACAGAATTGTTGGGCTGGTAAGGTGGCTCGTGCTTCCTTTGCATGCATGAGGCCCTGGGTTTGATTCCTCAGCACCACATAAGCAGAGAAAGCTGGAAGTGGCATGTGGCTCAAGTGGTAGAGTGCTAGCCTTGAGCAGAAGAGCTGAAGGAGAGTGCCCAGGCCCAGAGTTCAAGCCCCACGACCAACCGAAAAAAAAAAAAAAGAAAGAAAGAAAGAAGGAAGGAAAAGGAAGGAAGGAAGGAAGGAAGGAAAGAGAAAGAAAGAAAGAAAGAAAGAAAGAAAGAAAGAAAGAAAGAAAGAAAGAAAGAAAGAAAGAAAGAAAGAAAGAAAGAAAGAAAGAAAGAAAGAAGTGCATCTCATATAGTATAAGTTCTAAATTGAGAGCAGTAAGCAAAACAATAAAGTAAAAATAACCCTCGGAAATCTCTTAATGCACAAGTTATGTCTCCAAGTTTCTCCACTGTCAGACTTGTTTCTTTGACTGAATACCAAAGAATTTGTGAGCTTTAAGATAAAAAGAAAAACAACTATTTTATTTTATTTTTGTCGGTGTGGGGCTTGAATTCTGGGCCTGAGCACTGACTCTGAGCTCTTCAGCTCAAGGCTAGTGCTCTACCACTTGAGCCACAGCACCACTTCTGGTTTTCTGGTGGTTTAAGATCAGAGTCTCATGGATTTTCCTGCTCGGGCTGGCTTTGAACCATGATCCTCAGATCTCAGCCTCCTGAGTAGCTCGGATTACAGCATGAGCCACCAGCACCCTGCTTAAAACCACTATATTAAAAAAAAAACAGAATAATACTCTCAAGCACTGCAAATACTTGTCCCATGAGAAGGATCCTAAAATGAGGAGGAGAAAGAATCACATGTGGGGGCTGGGAAGGTGGCTCAGTGGTAGAGCGCTTGCTTTGCATGCATGAGGCCCTGGGTTCGATTCCTCAGCACCACATAAGCAAAAAGAAAAAAGCCAGGAGTGGCACTGTGGCTCAAGTGGTAGAGTGCTAGCCTTGAGCTGAAGAGCTGAGGACAGCGCCCAGGCCCAGAGTTCAGGCCCCATGACTGGACCAAAAAAAAAAAAAAGAATCACATGTATATCTCCTAGTATTTACTCAATCGAGAACTTAAGTTCACTGGCCATATGTTATTTGTGTGACGTGACAAGGCATTGTCATTGGCATTATTTACTGAAAACTGTAAATTCTTTACCTCTTTTTCTCCTGAAACAATTAAATTTGTGTTGAATTAAATGTGTCATATGAATCTGTGGATCATCATTTATCTGAACTGCTTGTGATCAAAAGGGTTTTGGAGTTTGGATTAAAGATACTTAATCTGGGTAGGTGGCTCAGTGGTAGAGTGCTTGCCTTGCATGCATGAGGCCCTAGGTTCGATTCCCCAGCACCACATAAGCAAAAAGAAAAAAGCCGGAAGTGGCACTGTGGTTTAAATGGTAGACCGCTAGCCTTGAGCTGAAGAGCTGAGGGACAGCGTCCAGGCCCAGAGTTCAAGCCCCATGATGGGACCAAAAAAAAAAAAAAAAAAAAAAAGATAATCTATCATTGAAGATTCCTAGAACACAAAATAGTAGAACCAGTGACTATTAAATGAGAGAGACTGAACTATCTTTACTCAGCTGAAGGCATTTATTTTTAAACTAGAAAACATTTATTAAAAAACAAAACCAAAAAACCCCAACAAACCTGCTGTGGAAGCATATGTTTACAATCCAAGCACTTGGGAAGGGGGAAAGGATTTTGAGTCTAAGGCCAACTCAGGCTAAATGATAGAACTGTCTCAAACACAACAGAATAAAACAAAATCAACAATCAACCTCATGAATAAAATTCACAAGCTCATATTTCTGAAAAAATTCAGAGATATGATGCATAATGTATTTTCTTTTACCTCTAATTTTAACATTTGAAATTAGAACACCTTAAAAACAGACATGTTTGCTTAAAATAGCAGTTTTTCCCATCACAAAAAAGTTCTATATCTTGTTTTTTTATGAATGTCCCATAAAATTGAAGTAGATCATCAGGTAAAGAATGCTGAAGAATTTCAAATCCAAACATTGAGAATATGAAAATTCTGTATTACTACCATTGCCATACTCATGACACTGAAGACAGTGCATGTGAGTATGAGTATGTAGTTTTGTACATGTGTGTGAGAGAAGTCCCTTTTTGGTCAAGCCAGCAAGCAAACACAAAATAATTAGTAACACTATTTTAAACATGCATTATCCTTGGGCATTAGTGACTCATAACTACAATCCTAGGTATTCAGAAGGCTTAGACCTGAAGATCATGGTTCAAAGCCAGTCTGGGAAGGAAAGTCATTTAGAATTCCAGCTAACGAGCAGAAAGCTGTGCTAGAGGTGGGGTTCAAAAGTGGCAGAGAACAAGCAAGCCAAGTGAGAGTTCCAAGCCCTCAGTTTAAGCCCTGTTCCCTCACTATAAAGCTTCTATTCATTCATTTAGTAAAAATAACAAATTAAGATTTTGGTAGTCTCAATACCTAAGCTATCAATACTTTTCATTACATGTATCTTGAGAAATATATAAAAACAAACCATGTTTATCATTAAGTACAGAGACTTACATACTTATTTGTATTATGGAATGTTTAATAGTATATATCAAATAGAAAATAATTCTAGGGCTTTTTCAAACTGCCAGTCATGACCATTATGGGATTACAAAAATCAGTTTACTAGTTGGGTGCCAGTGGTTCATGCCTGTAATCTACTCAGGCCATTGAAATTTGAGGATGAATGTTTAAAGCCAGTTCAGGTAGACAAATTGAATACTCTTATCTCCAATTAACCAGCAAAACTCTGGAAGTAGAGGTGTAACTCAAGTGGTAAAGCTCCAGCCTTGAGAAAAAGAATTCAGTAAGAGCATGAGTCCTTGAGCTCAAGCACCAATATTGGCACTTTTTTTTAAAAGTTTTGATAAACACATGATAAGAGGCAAAGAGGCATTACACCTTTGTGTTCTTCCTCTAAGAGTATCAAAAATATTTTTTAAATTTATGGTAGTGAAATTATGGAGATGGAGAAGAAAACAGTTGTTGCAAAGGGTTAGGAGTGCAGAGATTATGAATGTAGCTTTTAAAAGGCAGCAAAAAGGAGGCTAGTGGTGATGATACAGTTCTGTATCTTCACTGTGGTAATAGTTGCAGAAAGTATACATAAGCCAGAGAAGCAAAGAATTGTACATACAAACATAAAAGAGTGTACTGTTAAATCTGAATGAAATGTAAATCATACCAAAGTTAGTTCCCTAGTTTTGGTAATGTATCAGTTATACATGTTAACTTGGAGTAATTTGGTGAAAAGTACACAGGATCTTTCCATTTGCTTTTTTGGAATTCCTTGAGCGTAAAATCACATAAGAATATAAAGCTAAAAAAAAAATGAGCTGTAATTAATTTTTTGTTGTTGTTGTTGTTGGTCATGGGGCTTGAACTCTGGGCTTGGGCGCTGTCTCTCAGCTCTTTAGCTCAAGGTTAGCACTCTACCACTTGAGCCACAGCTCCACTTTTTCTACTTACGTGGTGCTGAGGAATCGAACCCAGGGGCTCATGCATGCAAGGCAAGCACTCTACCACTGAGCCACCTTCCCTACCCTTGTAATTAATATGTAAAATGAAAATATCACTGTATAAAGTTAGGGTAAACATTTGCTCAGTTGGGGTGAAAAGGTGGCTCAGTGGTAGAGCACTTGCCTTGCATGCTCAAGGCCCTGGGTTCGATTCCTCAGCACCACATAAGCAGAAAAAAAAAGCCAGAAGTGGTGCTGTGGCTCAAGTGGTAGAGTGCTAGCCTTGAGCTGAAGAGCTGAGGAACAGTGCCCAGGCCCAGAGTTAGGCCCCGCGACCGGACCCAAAAAAAAACAAAAAACAAAAAACATTTGTTCAGTTATCTATGCAAATGTATTTGAATAAGCAGGTTTTTTTTTGTTTTTGTTTTTTTTGCCTGTCCTGGGGCCTGAAATCAGGGCCTGGGTTCTGTCCCTGAGCTTCTGTAAGCTCAAAACTAGCACTCTAGGCCACAGCCGACTTTCAGCTTTTTTGTTAATATGGTACTGAGGAATCAAACCCAACCCAGGGCTTCATGCATGCTAGGCAAGCTCCCTACATTCCCAGCCATAAACAAGGTTTGTTATTATGGTCTAGAATCAAGAAATATTAGAATGTAAGCCTAACAAGAAAGAAATTAACATGTTTCATTATCAAATTTTCTTTTTTTCTTTTTTTTTATTGTGAGAATACTGTAAAAAGGGGTTACAATTACACGAACAAGGTAATGAGTACATTTCTTATCAAGCATTGTTGCCTCCTCCTTTGTTTCCCCTTCCCATCCCTTCCCATCACCCCCCACTGCAAAGATTATCAAATTTTCTCACTGTTAACAATAGCATTAACAACTAGCACTGCACTGTACATAATTCTAAGCCCTTTCCATAGCAAGTCATTTCTGTGTTGTAGATCTCATTACAACCCTAACTTCACAATGATACAAATGAGGTTTTGAAAGACTGAAACACTTGTCTAGATAAAGTAAATAATAGTGCTATTATGTGGACACGAAGCTCTAGCTACAAAGCCACTATCCTTTCAAAACTTACATAGGATATATCTTGATCATCAATATTCAGTTCCACATTATTTCACTATAGGCTCCCTGTATTTCTATATCTCATTGCATATATTAGATTTTAATCTTACAAAACAACAAGTACTATGCAACACAAATATTTAAAATATTAAAAAATAAAAAGAAATACCTTTAGTCTCCAATTATCTCCCACTTCAGTTTTGATTCTATTTAGCCAATTTTCATCAAAATATGCAGGATCTCTGCAAATAAAGAAAAGCTAATATAATCACGTACTTCTCATTCTTAAAAAAAAAAATTGAATCCTATGCCACATCATCACTAAAGGAAGACATTAAAATATATTTACTGCTTATTACCCACCAAATTATTCAGTATATTAGGTCAGATATATAGGAGACTTCTCCAAAATCAATTTGCCATAATATTAAAAATTTTTTATCAGACATTTAAAAGGTAAAAATGACAAACTGAATGTATTATAAAAATGAGTTATAGACAATACACTAGGATAGAATTGTAGATACCACAAATACCTAGAATCAAAATCACTAACATGGCTTCATGAAATGTATCCTAATCAAACTTACCCCCTCCATAACTCTCCCTCACTGTCCCTCATCCCCTCTTGGGGGCATTTCAGTAGCTTTCGATGTTCTATTTTCATATATGTATATAAATTATTGCAATCATGTTTGTCTTATTCAACCACTCTGTTGGCCCTCCCACTGGTACTCATCTCCAAAGAGGGCTTGTTTTACTTTCCTATCATTCATTTTTTCTTCTAGTAGAATACCACAGGATTACCACAGTATTTTGCCTGTTGATGTTATACTTTAACTCTCTCTTTTCCCATTCTGCCACACTTCTGTTTAATAGCTTCCAGTAAGATTTCTTATGTCATCTTCATGTATGAACACATTGTATTTTGATATTATTCACCTTCCATCATTCTTTTTCCTTCACTCCCTCTTCCTAATCCCCCAAATAGTACCATAGCTATCATGCTCTTTGTATATTATATGCACCTGTATGGATATACGTTTATATGTATGTGTTGATAGCATTTTTAAAGACAAAATAGGTCATCAATAATGTCACTCAATTTTGGTTTCTTCAAATAATGTTATCTATTGGGCACTGAGGCTCAAGCCTATATCCTAATTAAGAGGATTATAGTTCAAAGCCAAGCTCAGGCAGAAAAGTCTGAATTTTTTTTTTTTGGAGGGGGGTCTGGTCGTGGGGCCTGAACTCTGGGCCTGGGCTCTGTCCCTCAGCTCTTCAGCTCAAGGCTAGCGCTCTACCACTTGAGCCACAGCGCCACTTACGGCTTTTCTGTTTTTGCTTATGTGGTGCTGAGGAATTGAACCCAGGGCCTCATGCGTGCAAGGCAAGCACTCTACCACTGAGCCACCTTCCCAGCCCCAAGTCTGAAATTTTTATTTCCAAGTAGCAGGCAAAAAGCCAGAGCTGTGGCTAAAATTGTACAGTGACAGTCTTGAGTGAAAATGCTAAGGGATAGCACCTAGGTCCTAAGTTAAAGATCCAGTACTGGCAGTATATGTGTGTGCGTGTATGTGTGTGCATGCATGCGTGCACAAATAATACAAACTGAGCACCTATATTCTCAATTGCATTATTAGGCATTAGAAGTATTGAGAACATCTGGTCCAGGGATGCAAAAGACCCAAGAAATCCACTTAGTAAACAAGAAGACACACATGTCTTTCATTGGTTCTTATGGCTGCCCACAGCCCATCTGATTGTATTCATAATTTTGTATGGCCCATGGACGGTGTTATAAATATCCAAATAGGCTGGGCAATCATGGTTCATGCCTGTAATCATAGCTACTTGGGAGGCTAAGACCTGAGGCTCAGGCAGTAAAGTCTGTAAGACTCAGCTGACACCAGTTAGAGTAGTATGAACAAATATAGTAAAACAGGCTAAAATCTAAATATATTTACTATTGATTTCTTTGTTTGTGTGCTTGTTTACTTATTTTTGTGTCAGTTCTGGGGCTTGAATTCAGGGCCTACATGCTGTCTTTGAGCTTTTTTGGTCATTAGAATGCTACGACTTGAGCAATAGCTCAACTCCCAGATTTTTGGCTGGTTAACACATTTTCCGGCCTGGGCTGGCTTTGAACCATGATCCTCTTATCTCTGCCTCTTGAGTAGCTACGATTATATTTAAGAGCCATGGGAGCCCGACTGCTAGGTATACTTCTCACAGTTTAAGGGGAAAAAAATGTTCCCAAACTCAGAATGAGTCTCATTTAAAACTGAAGCCCTAATAAATTATGCATCAAAGGCCAAAGATAGAACACCAACATTTGTCCTAGTCTAAGCAAGTGCAGAATCCATGACCTTTGAATGGCACGGTTGTCTCTACTCTATCAAAAACCAGAATGGCAATGAAACATATGTTTGGGGGAAAATAATCTTCACTCCAACTTTTACTATAACTCAAACTGATTTAAAATAAAACAAACACTCAGCATTGAAGTTTATTCAAATTAGTATTAAATAAAGCAACACACTACAACCTTTAATATGAAAAAAGAAAAAAATGTACTAACTTAGGTAACAAGTATTATTATGAACAAATAATTACAACTAAGTTATCTCTAGAAATCAGTTGGTTATTTGTAAAGTTTGGGTTTTATCACTATGTAACAAAGGAACATTAATGTGTTCTTTTGAGCATTCAGGGCTTGTTGTTCTTTAGCTTTTTTCACTCAAGGCTAATGCTCTATCACTTGAGGCACACCTCCACTTCCAACTGGTAAAGTGTTGGTAAAGTCTCGTTGACTTTCCTTTCTGAGCTGGCTTTGAACTGCAGTTCCTTAGATTTCAGCTTCCTTGGTAGCAAGGATTATAGGCATGAGCCAGCAGTGCATGTCCATCAACTTTTAAAAGTTTTATTGGGATAAATTCAAATAACATATTTTACTCATTATGAGTATATGAGGCAATTCTGTATGCAATATTCAGCTTCACAGCCATCACCAAAATCTGATCTCAGATAATTTGCATATTTTCAAAAAAGTTCCAGATATCACTAATCTACCTTCTTTCTCAATAGATAAGCCTGCTGTAGACATTTTGTATAAATGAAAACTATGCTATATTGTCTTCTATGACTGGTTTCTTCCACCTAGCTGAATAATTACTTCATTTCTTTATGGATATATTTATATACCACAAAAACTTCAACAATGGAAAATATGACAGTAATCCCATATGGTTATATTGCATAGTGATATTAAAATTGTCTTAATTTTTATTCAAAGTAACCTGTGACGTTGTACTTTGTGGAAAGTGTATTTGTTTTTCTGGGGAGGGTCCGGTCGTGAGGCCTGAACTCTGGGCCTGGGCGCTATCCCTCAGCTCTTCAGCTCAAGGCGAGAGCTCTACCACTTGAGCCACAGTGCCACTTCTGGCTTTTTTCTTTTTGCTTATGTGGTGCTGAGGAATCGAACCCAGGGCCTCATGCATGCAAGGCAAGTACTCTACCACAGCCACCTTCCCAGCCTTAGAAAGTGTATTTGTTAGACAAGTTGTCAACTTGTGAAGTTGTCTAACAAATACACTTTCCACAAAGTATCCCTGACACTGATCCACTTATCAACTGGGGTACACTTGGGTTGTTTCCACTTTTTGGCCAATATGAACAATAATGCTTTGACACTTCTGTGTAGAAATGTTTCCTCAAAGTTACGTTCCCAGAGATAGAATTACTAAGCCTTACAATGATGCAATGTTTAACATTTGAAGCACAATCAAACTGTTTTCCAGAGTAACTGTACCATTTTGCAACCCTTCCAACAGTGTGTATAGGTTCCAAATTCTTTATAGCCTTGTTAACAGTATTATTGATCTATTCAGTTACAGCCATTCTAATGATTATGAAGTGATAGCTCATTGTGAGTTGTATTTTACTGATGGCTAGTAACAGTAAACATTCATGTGTTTATTAACCACCTGTACATACTCCTTTGAAAACAATCTATAATTTGGCCATTGGAAAATTAGCTCATCTTTGATTATATGTAAATATTTTCTTCCCATCTGTGAGCTGTCTTCACTAGAAACTTTTCCCTAATTCCAAAGTTACTAAGATTTACTCTTGTTTTAAGTTTTATACAGTTTTTAGCTCTTATATTTAGGCCTATGTCTATTTGTGTATAGCTGAAGGAAAGATTAAATTAATTACTTGTGGATATCCATATCCACCCATCTATTTTTATTTAAAAGTGTTTTCAGTCAAGGTCCTTATGTTTTTAAAAAAAACCAATCTGTGTAACCTTATACAACAAGGCAAATTCTTTATTCTTTTTTAATACACATCATTTTCTCTCTGTTGACTGTGTGTGTGTGAGTGTGCGTGCACGCATGCTAGTACTGAGGCCTCATATTCTCTGTTAGTTTTCACTCAAGGCTGGTGCTTCAGCACCTCCGCTTGGGTTTTCTGCTGGTTAATTGGAGGTAAGAGACTCTCAGATTTGTCTGCACCAATGGGCTTAGAGCTCTGATCCTCAGATCTCATTCTCCTGAATAACTAGGATTATAGGCATGAGCTACAAGCACCTGGCTCCTTTTTTCTGTTTTTCCATATTTGAGGCTAGAAATGGCTATACACAGTCTTCATCATTTCAGCTCAAGTAATCAGAATGAAGACAGGCTGTCCAGCTTCAACAATAAATCCACAGGAAAAGCCAAGTGAATATACAGATTAATTCAGATGTTAGAAAATATGCAATATTTATTTCTTATACTAAAACAATCTAAAAGGCACAGTTTTGATTCAAGTACTAGTATTTGTAATAATAAAGGATATATTAGGAGGACGATGTGTCAATCTAGTACTATGGGGCTAGGGATTACTCAAATCTAAGGAACTGAATTTACCAAACTGATGGCAAGTCAGATTTATACAGCTAAAAAGTTATTTGTATTTCACTAGAAAATCCCCTTAAAAAAAGGGCTTTAAAATGTTGTGATGGAATGGGCTGGGAAGGTGGCTCAGTGGTAGAGTGCTTGCCTTGCATGCATGAGGCCCTGGGTTCAATTTCTCAGCACCACATAAGCAAAAAGAAAAAACCCGGAAGTGGTGCTGTGGCTCAAGTGGTAGAGTGCTAGCCTTGAGCTGAAGAGCTGAGGGACAGAGCCCAGGCCCAGAGTTCAGGCCCCACGACCAGACCCCCCCCCCCCCAAAAAAAAATGTGATGGGCTGGACACCAGTGGCTCACGCCTGTAATCTTAGCTACTCAGGAAGCCAAGATCTGAGGATCCCAGTTCACAGCCACCCTGGGCAGGAAAGTCCTTGAGACTCTTATCTCCAATTAACCACTGGAAAACCAGAAGTGGTGCTATAACTCAAGTGGTAAAGCACTAGCCTTGAGCTGAAGAGCTGAGGGACAGTGTCCAGACCCAGAGTTCAAGCCCTACCACTGACCCCCTCAAAAAATGTTGTGATGGTTTGAATATGAAGTATTCCCTGAAAAGGCTCATATATTGGAAGGTTCCAACTCGTTTCCCAACTGATGACATTACTGAGAGCTCACTGAATCATAAGGATGCTAACTTTATCAATGGCTTAATCCATTAATGAGTTGAGTTCTTACCTGAATGGGTTATTAGGAGATAGGACTTGGAATAGAAAATAGGTTACTGGAGGATTTGTCTTTGAAGTATATATTTTTTTTTTGTCTCTAGCTCCTTCCCAGTTCTCTCTCTGCTTCCTACTTGCCCTGAGGTAAGCAGCTTTGCTCTGCCATGCTTTCCCAATCATGCTGTTATGCATAAGATGACCATGGACTGAAATCTTGAACCATAATAAATCTTTCCTCCTTTTGTTTTCTAAGGTATTTTGTCATTGAGAAATTGTATTTTCAGATTGAAAGCTAATTAACACAATACAATGTCTAAGAAATCATATACTCTCAAACCTCCAAGGTCATAAAATGTTTCATTTGCAATTTAAGAGTAATACTCATGAGTACAATATGTTAAGTCCTTAATAAAATATTTCAAACCAAGTGCCATGATAGTTTGTTTATTCCTTAAAAAATTATAAAATCATAGGAAAACAAGGACCTCAGGCCCACAGCAACATGCAACTGGATTCTGTCCACAACCTGAATGAGCTGAGAAGCAGATTCCTCTCCCAGGCCTCCAAATGAAAACACGAAGGGCACCTATGAAACATCCTCAGTGTTATATAACCTACAGAAAACCATTGAAGGAACTATAGTGATCCCAAAAGCAGCTGAGAGGACCTAGTGCTTCCATCTGACCTACATGGACACTTAAATTGACTTTCTAGCCTGCTCCTACCCACTCCTTCCCAACCTGCAAGCAACTTTCTGCGAGGTCTTCTTTTTGACATCCCTGGTTTTAAGCCTGGGGTATAGTTGGCACCTGTGTCTCCATTTTGATCTGTCTTTAATCTAAATCATTAACATTTTAGCTAGCTAGGAATCCAGAAACAGGAAGTTTTGATAACATCTTTACAAGGAGAGGTGGAGAAAATGGAGCAGCAAAACCTCAAAGGAGAGACCACTCATCAGGAACAAATGACTTTATTCTTATTAACCTGATCAAGGTGATGTTAATGTTAACAACTTCTCTGGAACTCCTCTCAAAAGCAGGACTCGTTACCTTGGAAGTTTGGTTGAAATCTTTACTTTGCCTCTTTCCATGGTATCTCTGTGCTATGTAATATACCTCCTTTTTCTACTCTTTATAAAAGGGGAGGGGCTGGGAAGGTGGCTCAGTGGTAGAGTGCTTGCCTTGCATGCCTGAGGCCCTGGGTTCGATTCCTCAGCACCACATAAGCAAAAAGAAAAAAGCCGGAAGTGGCGCTGTGGCTCAAGAGGTAGAGCACTAGCCTTGAGCTGAAGAGCTGAGGGACAGTGCCCAGGCCCAGAGTTCAGGCCCCACAACTGGACCCCCCCCCCAAAAAAAAAAACAAAAAACAACCAAATAAAAGAAAATAAAATAAAAAGGGGAACAGAGATGACCAAATCTGGTTGATTAGCTCACACTTGTAATGCTAGCTACTCAGATTGAAATCTGAGGATGAAGGTTTGAAACTATCCCAGGCAGGCAAAATTCTTAAAACTAGGTAGCAAAAAGCTGGAAGTAGAAGTGTTAACTCAAGGACAGGCACAAGTGGCTCAAGCCTATAATACTATCTACCTGGGAGACTTAGATCTGAAGACTGCAGTTCAAAGCAAGCCCGGATATGAAAGTTGGTGAGATTCTTATCTTTAATTAACTATCAGAAAGCCAGAAATGGAACTATTGTTCAAAGTGGTAGAGCACTAGCCTTGAGCACAGATGATGAGGGACAGCACCCATGCCCTGGGTTCTAACCCCAGGACTGGCACAAAAAGAAAAAGAAGTGTTACTCAAGTGGGGCAGAATGCCAGCTATGAGTGGGGGGAAAAAAAGCCAGGCAAGAGTATAGGAGTTCAATCCTCAGCACCAACACACACACACACACACACACACACACACACACACACACACACACACACACACACTATCATCAAATCAAAATCTCAGAATCATATCAAGCTTCAGTAAGAAGAGCAGACAAGAAGGCTAGAGGCATGACTTCCAACTAAAGCACCTCCTTACTAATCATGAGGCCCTGATTTCACACTCCAGAACCTCTAACCAAACCAAACCAAACAAAACAAAAAAATAAATAAAAGGAAGTGAAGATATGGTTCAAGTGGTAGAGTGCCAACCCTGATTGAAAGAGCTAAGAGTATATTATAACAAAAACAACAAAGAAAACTCCAAAACCTTGAGAAGAGTAGACAAGAAAAACAGCACTGGTAAGTTCACCACAGATTACAACACAGGATACACACCAGAAAGTGAGTCAAGCACTTCACATTCACAAAGGCATTGCAAAAATGGCATTGTTATTTTTATAGTTTAAGGACTATTAAACTCAGAAATTAAATTTCTATGTTTAACCACAGTTAAGCAGCAGAGTTGAGCACAATCATTTTTGTAAAAAATTAATCAGTAGACAGAGTTCTCAAGATGGCGACGGGGCAGTAGGGAAACGCCACAGCTCTCTCCAACCAAAAAGAGAGTTCGAGTTCCAACCTTTAATCTCCCCAAGAGACCGACAACAACAAAAAGACGAACACTCAGAGAAAAACCAGAGGTGGAAAATAACAAAAAAAGAAAGAGAGGAAAAGAAGAATTTCAGAACAGAGAAGAGCGAAGACCCCTCCCCCAACCTTTACTGGCCGCGCGGCAGTGCGCCAAGCCGCCGGCCAGCCGGCCCGGCGGGGGCTGCCGGAGCCCCAGAGACACAGGGGGCTGCTTGCAGATCACCAGGTACCGGATTGCAGAACAGCGGATCGCCAGGAACAGAGAAACCTACCAGCCGGGAGTCTCCAGGAGGATCCCACCCCACCCATCACTCTCCACCGGAGCGGAGAGGCTCCATCCCGCCAAAGCCGCCCGGCACCAGCAGCGCCACAAAGGGACCTGTCGCGATCGCAACGACCCGGCGGGGGGCCGCCCAACCCAGCCCGCAACCACCCCAACTGAACTCGGACTGCAACAACAACTGACGGACTGCAACAACAACTGACGACCTACAGGGTGAGTACCCATCAGGGGACAGGGAATCCATCAAGGGAGACCAGAGCTGGAGGGAATCCCCAGACCCTGACCTAGACTCCCTACCCCAACACCCGGACCACAGGACCCACTAAAACTGGGAACTGTTCGAGAGCCCCACCAGCCGGTGGAGCACACTCTGCTGGCCAGGCCAGAGCAAGAGCGCCCCGGGAAGGGAGCTTAAATGCTCAAGCCAGGAACAGTGCCCCTGGGTCAAGACTACCAACAGTAGAAGAAATTTGAACTGTGTCCTCCAGGCTGCATAACCAAGGTGGTATACACATTAGCACAGGCCTAACGAGCGCGCTCCAGGCTGGGGCCGGAACCAGGCCAGGGGACCGGCGCCTGAACAAAGCAAAAAGGGTCAGAAGTGGGGCTGTGGCTCAAATGGTAGGGTGCCAGCCCTGAGCTGAAGAGGTGAGGGACAGCACCCAAACCTAGAGTTCAAGCCCACAACCAGCCCAAAACAAACAAAAACACATCAGGAGCCCATAGCAGACTCCAGTATTTGGGAGAGTGCATCCAGAGCATCTGATCTTCCCAAGAGCACCCGCAGGAGCAAACACAAGCAGTCTAGGCTGCTCAACCCTTCCAAAGGCGGGAATTGCTACAGCAGAGAGCTGAGAATCCTAAGTGAATAGCAGCTGGAAATAGGCTCCCAACAGAATCCAGATCAGACACAGACTCTCTCTACCAATAGAGAATCAGCAACCAAGCAAAGACAGACACACCAAAACAAGATTGAAGAGCAGTCTCCTGAACCCCCATGCGAAAATCACAGAGAAAAATCACAAGGTTTACCACTACCCAGGACAGCAAGCTCACCTCAAAAGCCAGCAGCCACGCAGGGGAGAGCCCCAGTGGGAGCAAAGCAGGAATGGAAGACAAAAACTACATCCAAGGGTTGCTGGAGGCAAGGACTCAAGAAATAAAGCGAGAAATGGATCAGAAATTGAAAGAGCACAAGGATGAACTATCAAAAGATATACAGGATATCAAACAAAAATTGGATGCAAAAATAGAAGCTGCACAAACCTCAGTAAGAAGTGAGATAAACGCCAAATTAGAGGTAATGCATACTGATATCACCTCATTGAGAGGTGAGATCAGTACTCTGAGAACCAACATTGAATCCATAAAGGGATCCATTTCCACCATGCAAACCACAATAGAAGCCACGGTCAACAGAGTGAATGAAATGGAAGGTAGAGTGTCAGATACAGAAGACAGAATACACCAACTGGACCAAAAAGTGACAGATATGGAAAAATCACTCAAATTAAACCAAAGGGAAATTCAAGAGCAAGCAGATAATGCTAAAAAATTTAACCTTCGCATAATCGGAGTGGACGAAGGTGAGGAATTCCAGAGCAAGGGAATGCAACACCTATTTAACAAGATAGTCAATGAAAATTTTCCCCACCTCAAAAACGACCATCTTAACTACATCACAAAAGCTTATCGAACACCCAACAAGCAAGATCCCAGGAGAAACACTTCTAGGCACATAATAGTAACAATGATGGATCTGAATAATAAGGAAACAATCCTGCATGCAGCAAAAATGAAGAAGGAGCTATACTACAACGGGAAAAAAATTAGAATCACTGCAGATCTCTCCACACAAACAATGAATGCAAGAAAAGCCTGGGAAAGCACCATACGAGCCCTGAGAGCCAATAACTGCCAACCCAGACTGATATACCCGGCAAAGCTACCATTCACATTCGATGGAGAACTGAAAACTTTTAATAGCAAAGAAAAACTAAATGAATACATAAACATTAAGCCAGCATTACAAAGAATTCTAAGAGGGGGGACACAACCTGAAGAAAGCAACCAGGAACTGGGACCTGCCCCAAACAGGCATTACTCAAAGTCTAACTGAGCAAGCACAGGAGGAAAGGAAAGAAGAAAAACTTAGGAAAACGGAATGGCAGGGACAACAATGCATCTCTCTATACTTTCTCTTAATATAAATGGGCTGAATTGGCCAATTAAAAGAAAACGAACTGAGGACTGGATCAGAAAACAAGACCCATCCATCTGTTGCCTTCAGGAGACCCACCTCTCAGCCAAACATACAAACAAACTCAGAGTGAAGGGGTGGAAAAGGATCTACCAATCAAATTCCCCCAATAAGAAAGCAGGTGTAGCTATCCTGATATCTGACAAAATAAACTTTTCATTAAAATCAGTACAGAAAGACAAGGACGGACACTACATATTAATAAAGGGAACAATCCAAGAGGAGGATATAACCATCATCAACTTATATGCCCCAAATATCGGTGCACCCAGATATGTTAAACAAATGCTCTCAAACTTACAGAATAAAATAGATCCCAATACGATAATACTAGGAGACTTTAACACGCCACTCTCACCAAAGGACAGGTCTACCAACCAGAGGATTGGCAAAGAAGCTACCGAATTAAGTGAGGCCATACTTCAAGCGGAATTAACTGACATCTACCGAGTATTTCACCCTAAAACAACACAGTACACATTCTTCTCAGCAGCTCATGGAACTTTCTCCAAAATAGACCATATCATAGTTCATTCAAGGAACTTAAGCAAATACAAAGGGATCGACATAATCCCCTGTATCCTATCTGACCACAGTGGAATCAAGCTAGCTCTCAATAACAAAGCATACCGCAGAAATTTCTCTAATACATGGAAATTGAACAGCACACTCCTTAACAAGGCCTGGGTAACAGAAGAGATCAGAGAAGAAATAAAGCATTTCCTACAACTCAATGAAAATGAAAACACCTCACAAAGAAACTTGTGGGACACAGCAAAAGCAGTCCTGAGGGGCAAATTTATTGCCCTCAGTGCCCACATCAAGAGAATGGAGACAGACCAAGTAAATAATCTCATGTTGCAACTAAAACAGCTAGAAAAACAAGAAAAAATGGGACCTAAAGCTACTAGACGAAGCCAGATAACCAAATTGAGAGCAGAGATTAACCAATTAGAAAATCAGAAAACCATAACCAAAATAAACCAAACAAAAAGCTGGTTCTTTGAAAAAATAAACAAAATTGATGGCCCGTTGGCAAGATTAATTAAAAAAAGAAGAGAGGAAACCCATATTAATAGGATTAGGGATGCCACGGGAAACATCACAACACGTACCCAAGATATCCAAACAATTCTAACAGACTACTTTCAAAAGCTATACTCTCTAAAGGAAGAAAATCTGGCGGAAATGGATGCATTTTTAGAGAAATACAAGTTACCCAAACTGAGCAAAGAAGAAGTTAACCAATTAAATAAGCCAATATCCTATAATGAGATACAGGAAGCTATCAAAAGTCTTCCAACAAAAAAAAGCCCAGGACCAGATGGATTCACAGCAGAATTCTATAAGACCTTTAAAGAAGAACTAATACCCATACTCCTCAAGCTCTTCAGAGAAACAGAGAAGGAGGGAGCTATCCCAAACTCATTCTACGAAGCCAATATCACACTCATCCCCAAACCAGGCAAAGACCCAACCAAAAAGGAGAATTACAGGCCAATCTCCTTGATGAACACAGATGCAAAGATCCTTAACAAGATTCTAGCTAACAGAATCCAGAAACACATAAAAAAAATAATACACTATGATCAGGTAGGCTTCATCCCAGAGACACAGGGATGGTTTAACATACGTAAGTCAATAAATGTAATCCAGCATATCAACAGAGCCAAGGTCAAGAATCACATGATTATCGCCACAGATGCAGAAAAGGCCTTTGATAAAATTCAACATTCATTCATGCTAAAAGATCTGGAGAAAATAGGAATAGAAGGAACATTTCTAAAAACAATAAAAGCCATTTATGACAGACCAATAGCCAATATTATACTTAATGGGGAAAAGCTACAACCAATCCTCCTAAAAACAGGAACAAGGCAAGGATGTCCACTGTCTCCACTCCTCTTCAACATAGTCCTAGAACCCTTAGCCAGGGCAATAAGGCAAGAAAAAGACATTAAAGGGATCCGCATAGGGAAAGAAGAAGTTAAACTATCCCTTTTTGCAGACGACATGATACTATACCTCCACGATCCCAAAAACTCCATCCCCAAACTTTTAGAAATCATAAGTCACTTCGGCAAAATAGCAGGATACAAAATAAACCCACAAAAATCAGTTGCCTTCCTATACACTGATAACGCACAGGAAGAGAGGGAAATAAAGGGAGCAACCCCATTCACAATAACCTCCCAAAAAATAAAATATTTAGGAATTAACCTAACCAAAGATGTAAAAGAACTATTTAATGAGAACTATAAAAAGTTAAAGAAAGAAATTGCAGAAGACACTAGGAAATGGAAAGACCTCCCATGCTCCTGGATAGGCCGACTTAATATAGTAAAGATGGTGATACTTCCAAAATTAATATACAAATTCAATGCAATTCCTATTAAAATCCCAATGACGTACATCACTGAAATACAGAAAACAGTCCAAAAATTTATATGGAACAACAAAAGACCTAGAATAGCCAAAACAATTCTAGGGGATAAAGACAATATGGGAGGGCTATCCATGCCGAACTTCCAACTCTACTACAGAGCTATAATCACAAAGACAGCATGGTACTGGCACAAAAACAGACCCGAAGACCAATGGAACAGAATAGAAGATCCAGATATAAATCCACAGGCCTACAGCCAGCTGATATTCGACAAAGGAGCCAAAGACATACAATGGAAGAAACACAGCCTCTTCAACCGCTGGTGCTGGGAAAACTGGGCAGCCACATGCAGAAAACTAAAAGTGGACCCCAGCCTATCACCATGCACCAACATCAACTCAAATTGGATTAAAGACCTTAACATTAAACCTGAATCTCTGAAACTACTGCAGGACAGAGTAGGAGAGACACTTGAACTAATAGGCACAGGAAGGAACTTCCTGAACAGAGTCCCAGGGTCACAACAAGTTGGAGAGAGACTCGACAAATGGGACTACCTTAAAATAAAAAGCTTCTGCACAGCTAAATCTATCGCAACTAAGCTAGAAAGACAACCAACTAATTGGGAAAAAATATTTACCAGCAATATATCAGACAAGGGGTTAACATCCTGTATATACAGGGAACTCAAGAAACTAATCCCTCCCAAACCTAACAAACCAATTACTAAATGGGCAAGGGAACTAAAGAGGGACTTCTCAAATGAAGAAATAAAAATGGCAAAGAAACACATGAGGAAATGTTCATCATCCCTGGTGGTGAAGGAAATGCAAATAAAGACAACCCTGAGATACCACCTTACCCCAGTCAGAATGTCCCACATCCACAAATCAGCCAACGACAAATGCTGGAGGGGATGTGGAGAAAGAGGAACCCTATTACACTGCTGGTGGGAATGTACACTTATACAACCACTTTGGAAAGCAGTCTGGAGGGTCCTTAGAAAGCTAAAGATTGACCTCCCTTACGACCCAGTCATACCACTTCTAGGCATCTACCCTGAACAACAGGAACCAATATACAAGGACACGTGCACCTCCATGTTTATTGCAGCACTGTTCGCAATAGCTAGGATATGGAAACAACCTAGGTGCCCCACCACAGATGAATGGATCCAAAAATTGTGGTATCTATACACAATGGAATATTATGCAGCCATTAGAAATGACAAAATAATGGCATTTGCAGGGAAATGGATGGAGCTAGAAGGAATCATGTTGAGCGAGGTAAGCCAAGAACGAAGAGACAAACGGTACATGGTCTCCCTCATAAGTGGATGCTAAATCCAAAAGGTTAGTGATACGACAAAACTAACAGGACTTAAGAAACAAAGAACTCCCGCTCATCTGGTTGAACCACTACTAAATATCCTCATGCTGCTGATCACAAATATGGTATATAACATGTGAACACTGTTATATATTACAGACTGTGGTAGACAATTTGCTCCAGGGAAGTTAGAATGAACTTGTGACTTTGAAATTATGTAATCATTTAATCACAATCAAAAAAAAAAAAAAAAAAAGAACCTCGGGGAAGGGAGGGAGGGAGGGGATGGTAGGGGGAAAACAATGGAGGGGGTAACAATGTTCAAGAGGAAGTGTACTCATAACCTCACTCATGTAACTGTGACCCTCTGTATAGTAGCTTTACAATAAAAAAAAAAAAAAAAAAAAAAATTAATCAGTAGAATTCAACACAATTGGCTCTAGTAAACAATGCTGAGTTCTTGCAGCTAATTATCTCTGTAAACTATGTCAACAAGTAGAACAACACACATAATACTCTACATTAATTAAGGGTATTTTCTGTTCATTGCCCAATTTTCAGTGTCTGGCACATAAGTGATTCTCAGTTGTGTGAAAAGTGACACTTAAATGTTTTGATACATTTGTTTTACTTAAACACATTTTTTCTATCTCATACATGATTGGACACACATTTTGCTTTAAAATTAGCAGTCACAAATGAAGAAACAATGTTTTATTTTTCTGATCAAAGTGACTAAGTTGCTGGATCTTAAGACCTCAATAAATACTTCATCTTACAATTTTCACTGAACAATGACCATCTATTTTGATTACTCCTGGGGAGCAGTGCTTTTGTTTCTCTAGTAGTTTCCATTTGCCAAGCAACATGACAAGAGGCTGATTAATATGGTGTATATTACTTTGAGGGGATTCTTAAGACAAATCTTTGGCAATCTTCTCTCCATGATTGGACTAGGAGTCCTGATTTGGCTGCTAAGCTTTATTCTGCTTAATATTAGATAGTGTATGTCTGTAGTGGCTGGTTCTCGAGCTTGAACTCAGGGTCTGGGGTTAGGACACTGTCCCTGTGCTTCCCCTAACCTTGCCCAAATCACATAAACTTATATACAAGACAAAAGGTAAATAAGTAAAAAAGTGACAAAAGGAGAAACACAGAAAAAGGAAAAGGAAAAAACAAGTGAAATAAAAAAAACCCCTCTTGTTTCCATTTCTTGGAGTTCATTTCCATAAGCATCATTTGATATAATCATATGTACAAAACTATTGTGGCTCCCAGTTTTATGTCATTTAAAAATATTTTTCTAAGTAATGTTCTGAACAGATGATCTCTTCAGGTTTTACTTCTTTTGTTGTAAAGTCTTTAACACAGTCCAAAAAGCAAGTTTCTGTAAGCTTATTGTAAGTTTCAATGAATTCTTTAAACTGTTAATTTGATCAGATTCTGGCATGTGTACAGCCATATGCTTTAGGTATGTTTATTCATCAACTTTTTTTTTTTTTTGGGTCTGGTCGTGGGGCCTGAACTCTGGGCCTGGGCGCTGTCCCTCAGCTCTTCAGCTCAAGGCTAGCGCTCTACCACTTGAGCCACAGCGCCACTTCCGGCTTTTTTCTTTTTGCTTATGTGGTGCTGAGGAATCAAACCCCCAGGGGCTCTGGCATGCAAGACAAGCGCTCTACCACTGAGCCACCTTCCCAGCCCTCGTCAACTTTTTAAATGAGTTTCCTTTCTGTTCTACAAAAGCAGTTGTCTAGCCTTTACTTAAATGTCTCCAGCAAAGTCTTACCTTTTTTTTTTTTCATCCTTTTTCTTTGTGCCAGTCCTGGAGCATTTTTTGCTCAAGGTTAGTGCTCCACCATTTGAGCCATAGCTCTAGTTCCAGGTGTGTAGATGTGTGTATGTATGTGTAATTGTAGATAAGAGGAACCTATCTGTCCAGGCTGGCTTGGAATTGTGATCCTCAGATCTCAGCCTCCGGAGTAGATTACAGTTATGAACCAACCACCGGGCCCAGCTAAGGTCTTATTTTTTAATAAGAGACTCTTCCAACAACAAATGCTGAAGGGGATGTGGAGAAAGATGAACGCTATTACACTGCTGGTGGGAATGTACACTTATACAGCCACTTTGGAAAGCAGTCTGGAGGGTCCTTAGAAAGCTAAAGATTGACCTCCCTTACGACCCAGTCATACCACTTCTAGGCATCTACCCTGAACAACAGGAACCAATATACAAGGACACGTGCACCTCCATGCACTGTTCACAATAGCTAGGATATGGAAACAACCCAGATGCCCCACCACAGATGAATGGATCCAAAAATTGTGGTATCTATACACAATGGAATATTATGCAGCCATTAGAAATGACAAAATAATGGCATTTGCAGGGAAATGGATGGAGCTAGAAGGAATCATGTTGAGCGAGGTAAGCCAAGAGCAAAGAGACAAACGGTACATGGTCTCCCTGATAAGTGGATGCTAAATCCAAAATGTTAGGTGATACGACAAAATCAACAGGACTTAAGGAACAAAGAACTCCCACTCATCTGGTCAAACCACTACTAAATATCCCCATGCTGCTGATCACATGTATGGTATATATGTGTACACCGTTTATGATATAGACTGTGATAGACAATTTGCTCCAGGAAAGCTAGAATGAACTTGTGAGTTTAAATGAGCATCATTATTCCACAATACTGTGAAATTTGGGAAATTATGTAATCACTTAATCACAATAAAAAAAAAAAAAGAACCTGGGGAAGGTAGGGAGGGAAGGGATGGTAGGGGGAAAACAATGGAGGGGGTAACAATGCTCAATAGGAAGTGTACTCATTACCTTGCTCATGTAACTGTAACCCTCTGTATAGTATCTTTACAATAAAAAATTAAAAAAAAAAAAAAGAGAGAGAGACTCTTGGGGCTGGGGAGGTGGTTCAGTGGCAGAGCGCTTGCCTTGCATGCCTGAGGCCCTCGGTTTGATTCCTCAGCACCACGTAAGCAAAAAGAAAAAAAGCCGGAAGTGGCGCTGTGGCTCAAGTGGTAGAGCGCTAGCCTTGAGCTGAAGAGCTGAGGGACAGCGCCCAGGCCCAGAGTTCAGGCCCCACGACCGGACCCAAAAAAAAAAACCAAAAAAGAGACTCTTGCATCAGACATGGGTACAAGGTTGAGGGTAATACCTGTCCAGTTCAGTGGCACACTAATGGGGTGAGTACAGCAGAGGTGGGGTGGAAGATGTGATGTTAAATAGTGCTTAAAACCTGTAATACCGACAATATAAATCAGAAAGGGAATAAAGAGAACCAGTATCACCAGTGAATTTTAACATTCTTTAAGAATTAACTTTTGGGCTGGGAAGGTGGCTCAGTGGTAGAGCACTTGCCTTGCATGCATGAGGCCCTGGGTTCAATTCCTCAGCACCACATAAGCAAAAAGAAAAAAGCTGGAAGCGGTGCTGTGGCTCAAGTGGTAGAGTGCTAGCCTTGAGCTGAAGAGCTGAGGGACAGCACCCAGGCCCAGAGTTCAGACCTCATGACCGGACCCAAAAACAAAAACAAAAAAAAAGAATTAACTTTTGTGCCTGGCTCTGGTGGCTCCCACTTATAATCCTAGCTACTCAGGAGGATGACAACTGAAGATCTCTGTTTGAAACCAACCAGGGCAAAAAAGTCTGAGAAACTCTCTTCTCCAAGAAACCACCAAAACAAAACAAACAAACAAGCAAAAACCAGATGTGGAGCTGTAGCTAAGGGGCAGAGCACTCACCTTGAGCACAAAAATTCAGTAATGGTACCCAGGGCCTAAATTCAAGCCCCTAAACTGTACACACATAGACAAAAAGAACTAACATGCTTCCAGTCTATTGCTTAGGTAGTACATATCAATAATCAACTTTTTAAAATGTGATGTTTTCTAACAATAACTCCATATACAGCCTGGAGCTGTAATCTTTCAGGTCTTACTTAGCCTTCTGAGTAGCTAGGATTACAAGTGTAAGTAACCAGTACCCAGCCCCAAACTCTTTAACAGATTATAATTCTGCAGAGATATAAATAACAATAGATCATTTTGCTAGTTAGGTTAATCAAAAGTAACAGCTATTTTTAGCTTATTCTTGTGCCCTATCCAAAATAACCGAACAAAACGAAAATATAAAATTTATATTTATACTTACATAAAAGTCATAGCTTAAGATAAAGGAAAAGCCTATAACAAAAAAACCCAAAATTCTATTGTTAGATTGTAATATTCTTTTTTTTTTTTTCTGGTGCCAGTGGAGGTGCTTGGGGCTTGAATACAGCACTTAGACACTGTTCCTTAGTTTTTTCACCCAAGGCTGGTGCTGTATCACTTGAGCCACAGCTCCAGTCTCAGCTCTTTTGTGGTTAATTGGCAGTAAGAGTTTCACATACTTCCTTGCCTGGTGGCTTCACCTCACGAACTTCAGATCTTAGACTCCTAATCATGAACTTCAGATCTTAGACTCCTAAGTAACTAAGATTACAGGCGTGAGCCACCAATGTTGGCTAAAATTATAATATTCTTATGAGCCTATCCTAAATTAATATGGAATGCAAAACAAAATGTATTCTGGTCCCATTGTCTAGAAAAATGGTAAGACAACTAGTAAACTTTCAGTTAATTTATAGATGTGCTGATTCTAAATGTTAGATAAAATTTATGTGAGGCCATTAGTTTGGACCAAGTGCTTGCTTGCAAAAGGCCCAAACTAAAACCCATCATATCTGCTGAAATTAGCCACAATTAAGTTATTTAACCTTTGAGCTTTCTGAAATATGATAGATAATAGCCAGTTTTTGCCAGCATGACAAGAAAGTATCCTCTGTTTTAACTTTTAGAGAAGAAAACTATCTTGAAATGACTGAAAAGCTTTCCGTTCTGTTTCTACTTTCTTCAGCTCTTCTATTTGGCTCACTGGAATACTGTTATTTTTATTATTATCTTTAAGTACTTGTATAAAAGGGTTTCAATTCAACCTGTCAGTATATGAATACAATCCATCTTGATCAATGTCACAACACAGGAATATTATTTTGGTGTTGCCAATCCTAGAATCAAATAAAACATTAAGCTAAGTTTGTTACAATTTTGTTGTTTGACATTACAGTGACCATTTCCTAATGTCTTTTAACTACTAAGTAATTATATTCATCCCTTACTACTAAATATGTATTACACAATTCACTATAACAAACTTCATATCCATATTGAAAATAGGAGAAACAGACAAATTATGCTTAGTCCCCACTGAATCAAAATAAGCAATACAGGCATATAAAGAATCGATGCTAAATCAAGGACAACTTAGGGTACAATAAAAATCAAAGTACCCATTTATAAGGTAGTCCACTAATGTCTATAGCTTAACCTTCATTTTATCTCACTTGGTCTGATGTATTTTATCTCTCGACCTTTCCTAAGAGCTGAAAACAAAAAGTGAGAGCACTTAGATACACAACCAGCTACTTCTTACTTTATTCTTAATTAACATTTGGCTGTATCATAAAAATATATATTATATGTAAGTATAGATTTGTGTATGTTCATAAATATATATGTATACACATAAGTACAAATATATATATATATGTATATAATATATGTGTAATACATATATATGTCTGTGCAATGGTTCCTGGCTTGATCTCCTAAAACCAATGGAAGTTCCTGATAGGAGTATCCTGAAATGAATGAAGATCCCCTCTGATCAGTCTAGAGTTTATGTTAATGAGGCAGTTCATAATAGCTTCAGAATTGGTGCTGATCCCAGAGGAATTACCACATGATTAGAGGTTGGAAGTTTCAGTCCCAACCATGACATCTGTTCAATCACAAGACTGATAATTTTACAAAAAAAAAAAAAAGACTGATAATTTTACCACACCTGATTGATAAAACTTGAAAAATAATAAACAACATGGTTCTAAGGACTTCCAAGGTTGATGACAACGATGAAGTACCAGGAAGTGAGTGGGCCCGGGAAGCTCTGTGCTCTCAATTTCACACCTTGCTTGTTTGCCCTATGAATCTTTCCATTTGGTCTTCCTGACTTGGGCCCTTTACAATAAAATTTTAATTGCATAGGGGCTGGGAAGGTGGCTCAGTGGTAGAGCGCTTGCCTTGCATGCATGAGGCCCTGGGTTCGATTCCTCAGAAAAAAAAAAATTTTTTTTTAATTGTATAGTGATTTCTTGAGTTCTCTGAACCATTGTCTGAATTGGTAACTGGCTACATGAAAGTAATGGGTAGACTATGGATTCCACTTCCAGCTAACATTTGAACTATGTCATATGGGGTTGAGCCCTTGACTTTAACTAGACAGGTCTGCACTAACTCAGAATTGAAGGGCCTTGCCTTTGACTTCCAAGGCCTGTTATTTCAGTATCAGAATTAGTATCAGAATTGAACCAACTAAAAAGATATCTCAGACCAGCAAAGAAAAAGAAAAGAAATTTAAAATTTGGGCTGGGAAGGTGGCTCAGTGGTAGGGTGCTTGCCTTGCATGTATGAGGTGCTAGGTTCGATTCCTCAGCACCACATAAGCAGAAAAAGCAGGAAGTGGCACTATAGATCAAGTGGTAGAGTGCTAGCCTTGAGCTGAAGAGCTGAGGGACAGCGCCCAGGTCCAGAGTTCAAGCCCCATGACCAGCAAAAAAAAAAAAAAAAGTATCTCATTGCCATTCATAAAACTGCTGATGGAGCAGTAGTCCTCATTAGACACTATGTTGAAAATACAACTTGTGGATAGGGATGAGAGGGAAAAACTGTGAAAGAACAAAGGAAGGGGTGATATTGTCCAAAAAAAAAAAAATGTACTAATTACCTGACTTATGAAACTATAAGCCCTCTGTACATCACTTTTATAATAACAATAAAACTAATGCAAAATCAGTAGTAGTTTTTAAAGACAAAGGCTAAAAGAAGATAAAGTTGCTTTCTTTTAATTTAAAAGTCAACTGTATAATTTCACATTTATTTATTAAACAAATATTTTCGGTATTTTCATAGAACAGGACAAAGGGATTATGAAATATAAGAGTGGGCCGGGCACTGGTGGCTCAGGCCTATAATCCTAGCTACTCAGGAAGCTAAGATCTAAGGATTTTGTGGTTCAAAGCCAGCTGGACAAAAAAGTCCATGAGACTCTTATCTTCAATTAACCACCAGAAAACCGAGCGCTGTGACTCAAGTGGTAGAGTACTCTCCTTGAGCTGAAAAGCACAGAGACAGCACCCAGGCCCAGAGTTCAAGCCCCATGACTGACAATGAATAAATGAATAAATGAATAAATGAATAAATAAATAAATAAAGAGCTGGGAAGTTGGCTCAGTGGTAGAGTGCTTGCCTTGCATGTATAAGGCCCTGGATTTGATTCCTCAGTACCACATATGCAGAAAAAGCTCGAAGTCGGGGCTGGGAAGTTGGCTCAGTGGTAGAGTGCCTGCCTTGCATGCCTGAGGCCCTGGGTTCGATTCCTCAGCACCACATAAGCAACAAGAAAAAAGCCGGAAGTGGCGCTGTGACTCAAGTGGTAGAGCGCTAGCCTTGAGCTGAAGAGCTGAGGGACAGTGCCTAGGCCTAGAGTTCAGGCCCCACAACCGGACCCCCCACAAAAACAAAAACAGAAAAAGCTGGAAGTGGAACTGTGGCTCAAGTGGTAGAGCGCTTAGCCTTGAGCTGAAGAGCTGAGGGACAGTGCCCAGGCCCAGAGTTCAGGCCCCACAACGGACCAAAAAATAAAAAAATAATAAATAAATAACATAAGAAATACAAGAGTGGAAGCAATTCAGGAGCTAGTAGCTCATGTCTGTAATGCTATCTACTCAGGATGCTGAGATCTGAGGATAACAGTCCAAAACCAGACTAGGCAGAAAGTACAGGAGACTCTTATCTACAATTAACTGCCCTAAAAAAGACAGAAGTGGAACTGTGGTTCCAAGAGCACTAACTTTGAGCACAAAGCACAGGGACAGCACTCAGACCCTGAGTTTTAAACCCAGGATCAGTAACAGCAACAAATATAATGAGTGGAGGCAATATTAAATAGGGTGGTCAGAGCAGGCAAAACTAAGAAATGGACAAATGTAGTGAAAACAGGAAAAGGACATCCAAAAGTCCAAGGTAGGAGATGCCCAATGGGCAAGTCAATGAGCAAGGAAGCCACTGTGAGAAGTAACTCTATTGAGTTTGGTAAGGGTCACCAAAGTGGCCCATCACATTACAGTAAGTTAGTAGAGCTCTTATTCTGAGGAAAATAGGACAAAATGTAGAAGACTAATAAATACGAACAAAAAAAAAAATCACTCAAGTATCCTAGAAGCTATTTGATCTTAGGTTAGTATTGAATTCGATATTTAGCAGTTAATAAATTATTAATTAACTTGTCTGGAGACAGGGTCTCACTATGTGGCCAGTGTTGGAATCAAACTCTGAATCTTTCTGCTTCAGCTTCCCTAGTGCTAGGATTACAGGTATGTGCCAGCACACATGGTCCCCAGGTAGCTAAAATTTAGAAAAGTGTTACAGGGAGATAATAAACACAAATGATACTTGTAGGTTAAGAACTGAGAATGGAATATAAAAATTAGCGATATATAGCTAATATATAGCCCTGATAAATGTTATTTTAATCCAATGGTGTAAAGAAAATCCTGTTTGAAGTTAATTTAAAAGAGTAGGAGAAAAAGAACCTAGACAGTTGGGTACAGACTAACCTTTAAAGGAGTTCTGTTGCAAAAAGGAAGAGAAATGGAATAAAGTCTAACAAAGGTGTTGTGTATTTTGAAAAATACTAATGATCCAGTCTGGTGCTGGTGGCTCACACCTTAGTAGGCTGAGGTTTGAGGATCTAAAGCCAGCCTGAGCAGGAAAGTCTGTAAGAGAGAGAGGGAGAGAGAGAGAGAGAGAGAGAAAAATAGAGAGAGAGAGAGTGTGTGTGTGTGTGTGTGTCTTTTCTCCAATAAACTACCCCTAAGAAACCAGAAGTGGAGCTCTGACTTAAACAGTAGAGTGCTAGATTTGTACAAAAGGAGCTAACCACAGTGCCCAGGCCCTCAGTTCAGGCCCCAGGACTAGCACACATACAAAAACACAAGTAAAACTGATGGCATAGCAAACGGAAGAATGAGTAAAGTGATTGTTTTGAGTAGGTAAGAGACAGGAAGGTCTAATATACAATGTGGGATGTATCCTATTCTATCAGGTGATCAGAGGACCAAGATAAGAGAAGTAGGACTAGAGGTTTTAAGAAAGTAAGGCAGGGCTGGGAAGGTGGCTCAGTGGTAGAGTGCTTGCCTTGCATGCATGAGGCCCTGAGTTCGATTCCTCAGTACCACATAAGCAAAAAAGAAAAAAGCCGGAAGTGGCGCTGTGACTCAAGTGGTAGAGCGCTAGCCTTGAGCGGAAGAGCTGAGGGACAGCGCCCAGGCCCAGAGTTCAGGCCCCACAACTGGACCCCCCCCCTCAAAAAAAAAGAAAGAGTAAGGCAGTCATCTATAAGAGCAGTAGAGGAGAGGGGAGAGGGGGGGAAGATGGGAAGGGATGGGAAGGGGAAACAAAGGAGGAGGCAACAATGCTTGATAAGAAATGTACTCATTATCTTGCCCATGTAATTGTAACCTTTCTGTATGGTATTTTCACAATAAAAAATAAAATAAAATACTTAAAAAAAAAAGAGCAGTAGAACACACACACACAGAGAAATATAGTATGACTTGAGGTTTTATCAAAAGAAATTAAAAATGAAATCCATCAATATGTTGTCTTCTAGCCAGATTCTGTTGCAATGGTGAGAAGAAAAAAGGGAAAAATATTAGATTTAACCAAAGTTATGGTTTTGCAAAGCAAACACAAATAAATCAAAGAGTTGAAAGAGTATACTATGTACAGGGAGTAATTATCACAGACCAAGGACTTTTGGTTGAGTAAGATGAACAGCAAGAAGGTGAAGGTCAGTACTATGAGAATAGAAAAAACGCATGTTTTCTTTCACATGCAGAAGTTATATCTAAATTATAAACATAAATAAAAACATATAGGGGTATATACATATACACACCAACAAACTGACTACAATTATTACACACAGGGCGGATTCTAATGGTATAACTCTTTTGAACAATGTGGTTTAACAAAATACCAGAAACTGAAGTGTGTTTCCTTGTACAAAAGAGAGGCAGCCAAATGGAAATAGGAAGGGTGGGTAAATACTGTCATAATACTCAATGTACATATATGAAAACAGAACCGGATAACTTGGGAGAGATGGGTGGGGGTGGGAGATGGAAGAGAAAAATGAAAGGAGTGATACTGATCAAGATTCATTGTCTTTATTTATAGAAGAAACAATCCAAAAATTCATATGGAACAACAGAAGACCCCGAATAGCAAAAACAGTACTTAGCAGGAAGAACAGTGCTAGAGGAATATCAATACCAAACTTCAAACTCTATTATAAAGCTGTAGTTATAAAAACTGGCACATGAACAGGCATACAGGCATGAGGACCAATGGAACAGAACTGAAGACCCAGACATGATACCACAGAGCTATGACCACCTAATCTTTTTTTTTTTTTGACCACCTAATCGTTGATAAGGGATCTAAAATTATCAGATGGAAGAAAGTCTCTCCAACAAATGTTGCTGGCTACTCCAAACAGAACAAAGACCTTGAGGTAAAAGCAGAGACCCTGAAATAATTATAGGAAGTGATAGGAGATACACTAGGGCTCCTTGGCACAGGACAAAACTTCCTAAATAAAGATCCAGAAACTCAGCAAATCAAAGAAAGTCTGGATAAATGGGATTGCATTAAACTGCAGGGCTTCTGCACGGCAAAGGACATAGTTAGCAAGATAAATAAAAAGCCCACAGATTGGGAGAAGATCTTCACTAGCTATACAAAAGACAAGGGTCTCATATCAAAAATATACCTAGAGCTCAAAAAATTAATGCCCCCAATAACAAATCCCCAAAGAAACAACCACCCAATTAATAAGTGGACTAAAGAATTAAAGAGACATCTCTGGAGAGGAAATAAGAATGGCTAATAGACACATGAAGAAAAGCTCAGCATCACTGGCTAAAAAAGAAATGCAAATCAAAACAACATTAAGATTCCACTTCTCCCCAATTAGAATGGCCATTATCAAGAAAACAAATAATAACAGATGCTGGCGGGGATGTGGCCAAAAGGGACACTGTTGGTGGGAATGTAAGCTGGTTCAACCACTATGGAAGGTACTATGGAAGTTCCTCAAAAGACTAAATATAGAACTCCCCTATGCTCCAGTAATCCCACTCCTGGGCATTTGTCCCAATGATCTCAAACTAGGCCACACTAAAGCTACCAGCAGAACTTGTTCACTGCAGCATTATTTACCATAGGTAAGATATGGAACCAACCCAGATGCCCCTCAGTAGATGAATGCATCAAGAAAATGTGGAATATGTGTGTGTGTGTGTGTGTGTGTGTGTGTGTTGTGTGTGTGTGTGTGTATACACAATGGAATTCTATGCCTCCATCAGAAAGAATGACATTGCCCCATTGTTAGGAAATGGAAAGACTTGTAAAAAAATCATATTAAGTGAAGTAAACCAGACCCAAAGAAACATAGGCTCTATGTTTTCCCTCATGTGCAATGATTAGTATATGCCTAAATTAGTCCTGATAAGTCATAATAGCTCAAGAGCTATGAACATATGACCATACAAAATGATGCTAACTGAAATGAACTTCAGGACATGGAAACAACAGATCGTTTTTTTTAAGTTGTCAACCCTGATTTCGCCAATGTACTGTATCTAGTTCTTTCTTATTTTATTTCATTTTTCTTTTTTCCATTGGGTTATCCCAGGCAATCTCTATCTTTGATTCTGGTACCCTCCATCTTGTATATGCATTTATCTGACTAGGGGAAGGGAAGAGAAATAACAAAATGCTGAAAGAAGTACAAAAGATGACCCATGGCAACAATGATACAGGATACTATGTCAGAAATGAACTTTACAACTTCTTGTGTATGGGGAGAAGCTGGGGGAGGGAAAGGATAGTGGGAGAACAACAATGGAGTGGGTAACAATGTTCAATGAGAAATGTACCTTACTCATAAAAATGTAACCCCTCCATACAAAATCTTTACAATAAATAAAATAAAAAGATTCATTTACAAAATGACATGTTGAAGCTGGGCACCAGTAGCTCATGCCTATAATCCTAGTTATTCAGGAGGCTGAGATCTGAGGATCATCGTTCAAGGCCAGATTGGGCAGGAGTCTGTGAGTATCTCCAGAAAACTAGAAATGACTCTGAGGCTTAAAGTGGTAGAGTGCTAGCCTTCAGCAATAAAGGGCAGGGACAGTACCCAGGTCCTGAGTCCAAGTCTCATGACAAAAAAAAAAAAAAAAAAAAAAGACATGTTGACTTGAAACCCCTTTGTACAACTACTTAATGTAAGGTCCACCCTGGGAAGGCAGAGCAGATCCCTCCCTCCTTTTGGTTAAGTCTTCGCCCAGTACCTATGTCACCTAGGTAACCTTCATACTTGCAGGCAGTTACTCCCCCACCCTGAGGTCACATCTGCATCTGGTGTGGCCACACCTTCTTCCGCCCCTGTCCTTGGTAAGTAATGGCCTGGCTGTGGTTCAATCCTTTTTTATTCCTGCTTGGTGGGCTTCCAACTTGACCAGAGACAGACTGCTAATAAACCTTTCCTCTGCCTAAATACCATGTGCTGCTCTCTTTCCTTGGCTGCCAATTTAATTTACCTAACACTTAAAGATAATTTTTCTAAAAAAAGTATTGGAGTTCCAAAACATGGGAGATGGAAAGACAGAAAGTAGTAATAAGATTATGGTAAACAGAAAACTAAACTTATGGAAGAATTATATATTATTTGCAGCTACAAGTATAGAGCATGACTATGTAAACCAGTTGCTGAAGTTAGGTGATAGACAAGATAAAGAAGGGCTAAAGAAACCGGTGGGCAGCTGGGCACTGGCCTCGTGCCTGTGATCCTAGCCACTCAGAAGGCTAAAACCTGAATGAATGATCACTGTTGAAAGTCAACCCCAGGGGAAGAAGTATGAAAAACTTCATCTCCAATTAATCAGCAAAATGCATAGCTTAAATGAACTATGTAACTTGTGGACAGGGATAAAGAGGGCAAGTTGGGGGAAAGTGGAAGAAGGGATGACATTGTCCAATAAAAGAAATGTACTTATTACCTGGCTTATGAAATAGTAACCCCTCTGTACAATACCTTAATAACAATAAAATATTAATTTTTTAAAATACATAGCTTAAGTTGTAGAGCACCAGCTGTGAGCAAGATAGCTGAATAAGAGGCCTCAAAATTGGCAGAAAAAATAAGCAAAAATGTGAAAGAATTCATAAATATGTATGTACATATTTAAATCACTAGGAATTTAGACATGAGTAGCATTGGGAATTCTAAGAATGAGGATCCAAAATGTTTGAAAATGTAACAATAAAGGTATATTCAAAATTTTAGGATTTTTGAGAAAATGATGGGAGGTGGTCTAGATGGCATGCTGAAAAGCTATAGGAAGCTACAGATGGTATAGTGTTTAAGAGAAGTAGCCATTGTTTGTGAAGCCCATAGAGGCACTGTTATTGGGGGAAAACAATTTTTTTCTAGAGTAAGACAGCAGTAGCTTAAGTTGAATCAGTTGACCGTTCCTAGACATAAATTAGATTTCATACCATAAACAGTCAATGTGCTCTCCTAAAATCTGGTGTACCCACTGAAGTGGATGCTGCTTTGCAAAATTTTTACAGTCTAATATAAACTTTCTTCAAATCAAAATAGCAAATCCCACAAATGTAAGTTTAGATAAGATTAAGTGATCGGACTCTAAAAAGGCAAAAAGAATTGTCACTTGTATTTGTGTGTATGTGTGTGTTTGTGTGTCTGCCCTGGGGCTTGAATTCAGGTTGGTTGGGGCGCTGACCTTGAGCTATTTTGCTCAAGGCTAGTACTCTACCACTTTGAGCCAGAGCTCTACTTCCAGCTTTTTAGTGGTTAACAGGAGTCTCAGTCTTTCTGCTCTGACTGGCTTTGAACCATGACCCCCAGATCTCAGTCTCCTGAGTAGCTAGGATTATAGACATGACCCACTGGCACCTGACTCAATGGTATTTTTTAATGCACTTGCAAAAGACCAGTATTTATCTATTATTGTAAAGTATTTAAATAAATTTCACAGAGACTGTCCAATAATTAAGCAGTTTAATACAACCAAAAGACTTGAAAATAATCATTCCAATATTGCTTAAGTATCCATACGCTTTCTATCATAGTCAAAAATTAAATTCAACATCTATCACAACCATAAGTATAAGCAATGAAACTCAAACTGAAATGAAACTCAAAGTCAAACTCAAAGAATCTTAGTGACTGGGTTTAGTAAATAATTTCTGTTCTTTTTTTGGTTGGTTTTTGAGACCAGGTTTTCTTCCTCCCTATCTCTATCTCTTTATCCCAGCCAGGCCTCCAAATCATAAATCTCCTACCTTGGTCTCCCTAGTTCTGGAACTACAGGTATGTGGCAACAAGTTTGGATGATAAAGATAGTATTATCCCCACCTTTTGTTTCTCAGCTCCACCCAGACCTGAGCTAGAGTTCCCGCTATACAAATAGTCACTTCCTCTCCCCACCCAGACCTACCCTGCACACACTTAACTCACTTAGGCCCTCACTTTCTCCCCAGACCTGTCTGCCACCTGGACAGGGGCAGACACCAAGTGCTCCCTCTCTGGGGGAGATAAGGCCTCTTAATAAACCTTTAATTATCTTTCTCCTGTGCCTGCCTGCCTCTGTGTGGTTCCCAGGGATGGCTGTGAAGGATTCTTACATATACAACAGTAAAATTAAACAGTAATTTTTACTTGTCAAAAAAAGGACACCAGTGAACTCAAAAAGACAAAGTTGTGTTATGTTTTTTTTCCTATACTAGGGTTTAAACTCAGAGCTTCAGGTTTGCTAGGCAGGTGCTCTAATTTGAGCCATGTAACAGCCCATTTTTGGTTTACTTTCCAGATTTTTTTTTTTTTTGCCATGCCCGGGGCTTGAACTCAAGGCTTGGGTGCTGTCTCTGAGCTGTTTTGCTCAAGACTAGTACTCTTGAACCACAGCTCCATTTCTATCTTTTGGTGGTCAGAAATCAGTCTCAGAGGCTTTCACCCAGGCTGGCTTTGAACTATGATCCTCAGATATCAGCCTCCTGAGTTGCTAATATTACAGGTGTGTGCCACTAGCACCCATCAACTTGTCAGATTTCTACTTTAGCTTTTCTTATCCAGATCCTGACTTAGATTGCCATCTCCAAATGGCTTCCCCAATAGCTAAGATCATAGGCATGCACTGCCATGCTCAGGTTATCATCCCAGGCTGACCTTGAACTGTGATTGTGTGGATCTCTGCCTCACAGTGACCACATTCAACCTAGGAAAAAATATTTTTAAATGTACGTCACATCTGACAAAGAACTTGTATTAATATAAATTCTAAATCCAAACAGGACAAAAGATTACAGTAGGGGCTGGGAACGTGGCTCAGTGGTAGAATGCTTGCCTTGCAGGCATAAGGCCCTGGGTTTGATTCCTCATCACCACATAAGCAGAAAAAGATGGAAGTGGCACTGTGGCTCCAGTGGTAGAGCACTAGCCTTGAGCTAAAGGGCTGAGGGACAGCACCCAGGCCCAGAGCCCCACAACCAACACACACACACACACACACAAAATTATAGTAAACACATCACCATAGAAGATTATATATGTGTGTGTATGTGTATATATATATATATATATAATACATAAGAGTATTCTCAGTAGTATTTATTATAGAAATGAAATATTAAAACCACTAAATAGCCATGATTAAATTAAAAAGACCTTAGCAAGTATCAATGAGACATGAGGCAATAGGAACTCTCATAAACTGCTAATAGTAATATATCCGATTCATAGGAAGAATTTAACCAAGGGAAAGGAAATTATGTTTCTATAAAGGCTTGTATATTAATGTTTACAGCAGCAATATTTGTAAACACCATCAAACTAGAAAACCCACATGTTCACTGAAAAATGGATGATGAATAAGTGCTATACCATCCATGATATGTATGAACTATTAATAAAGGTAAGAACATGAGTGATTCTCAAAATAATTACCTTGCATAAGAAAGATCTACTTCATCAAAAGATGCACTATGAGAATCTATTAATATAGAATTCTAGAAGATGTAAATTAATCTTTAGTCATTCAGTAAGGTGTTTAAGAAGGAATTGTGTGGCAATGAAAGGATGGATGATAACAAAGGGCTACAAAGACAATCTTGGAAGTGATGGAAACATTTATTATCTTAACTGATGGGTAGTTAAGGGCATAGACATAGGTCAGAATTGATTAAATTGCACATTCAAAAATGTGCAAGTTGAGACTATAAGGTGTGGCTTGATGGTAGAACATACACTGAGCAAGCACCAAAATAAATGAAGAATGAGGGAAGGAAGAAAAGGCAGGAAGAGCTATTTATTGCATATCAATTTCATCTCAGAAGTTATAAGACTACAAAAAAAAAAGGAGAAACCTTAAATGTCTATTCCAATTGAAAGCCAATCTAAAAATGCTGCAGACTGAGTTATTTGAACTAAGTAGCATTCTGAAAAAGGTAAAACTATGAAGTAAAAAGAACAGGTGCCAAGGGTCTGAGTTGGGTGATGAATTGGCAGAATATGAGGTTATGTGGGGTCGGGAACTAATTTGCACTACAGTATATTATATGAGTTAAACTTGTTAAAGCCCAAGAATGTACACCACCAAGAGTAAACCCTAAACTGAAGCTAGATCCCTATATATCACTTTGCACCAGAATCAATTCCAAATGGATCGATACTGCAATGTAAGCCCAGATATTATAGGAAGGGATGGGGAGGGCTCCTTGACACAGGTTGAAACTTCCTAAGATTCAGAATCACAACAAATCAAAGAAAAACTAAATGGGCTTATATCAAACTGAAGAGTTTCTTCATAGCAAAAGGCATAGCTAGTAAGATAAATAGAAAGCTCACAGAATAAGAGATCTTTACTAGCTATGAATCAGACATGGGCCTCATATCTAAATATATAGAGAGCTCAAAAAATTAAACCCCACAAAACAAATTCTCAAATAAAACAACAATTCAAGCTGGTGTTAGTGACTCACACCTGCAATCCTAGCTACTCAGGAGGCTGAGAGAGGATTGAGGTTTAAAGCCAGCCCAGGTAGGCAGGAAAGTCTGTGAGACTCTTATCTCCAATTAACCACCAGAAAATTGGAAGTGGCTCAAGTGGTATAGTGCTCACTTTGAGCTGAAGAACTCAGGGACAACGCGCAGGCCAAGTTCAAACCCCATGACCAACCAAAACAAACAAACAAACCAAAAACCCCCCACAAACCCCAAAATAACAACCCAATTAATAATGCGCTAAGGACTTAAAGAGACACTTCTCAGAAGACATAACAATGGCCAATAGACACAGATAGATGTTCAACATCTCTAGCCATAAATGAAACAAAAATCTAAACAACATTGAGATTCCATCTCACCCCAGGTGGAATGCCATTATCAAGAAAACTAATAGTAACAGATACTGGTGGGGATGTGCCCCAAAGGAAATGCTACTACACTGCTGGTGGGAATGTAATCTTGTTCAACCACTCTAGAAAGCAGTAAGGGGGTTCCTCAAAAGACTAAAAATAGAGCTTCTCTAGGACCCAGCAATCCCAATCCTAGGCATTTGACCACAAAGCAGGCCACATTAAAGCCACCAGCACAACCATATTCACTGTAGCATTGTTTACTATAACCAATATACAGAATCAACCCAGATGCCCCTCAGTGGACAAATGGATCGAAGTGGCATATATGAACAATCCATTGTGTATATGGTTCCATTAGAGAGAATATTGTCCCATTTGCAAGGAAAGGGAAACACTTGGACATTTTTATATTAAGCGAAGTCAGACCCAAAGAAACATAGGCTGCGCCTATAGATAAACACAAATATAGAATGAGCCTATAAATAAACACAATCGATAGTAAAAACAAAAAAATTATACTTGGATATGATAAATTAAACAGGACTTAACATTAACAGTGAGACCAAAGGGAAGGTATTCTTAGGAGAAGGCCACAAGGGCTCAATAGCTATGCGCTTATGATCGTATAGAACAATGCTTAACATAATTAACTCCAATAAATGGAAAGAAGAGGTTTTCATATTTTACTTTTTATCTTTTTTTTTCTGTTTTCCCTCTTTTGTCACTGTTTTTTTCTTCTTTTTTTTTTTGTCTTGTATGTAAGTTTATCTGATTTGGGGAGGGAAAGGGGAAGCACAGAAATTGTGGGACAAAGGGTAAACTAATTCAGCAGTGATACAAATTAGACTCTGTTTAAAATGAGTTATACAAGTTGGAAGAGGGGCCAGAGGTTGGGAGGGAAAAAATTGGGAGAAAATGAGGGAGGGAGTGACACTATTCAAAAAGAAAAGTACTCAATATCTGACTTATGTAACTGTAACCCCTTTGTCCATCACCTTTACAATTAAAAAAAATTGTTTTTTTAAAAGAATGAACCCTAATGAAGATTACAGACTTCAAGTGATAATGATGTGGCACGGTTGGTTCATTCATTGTAACAAATGTATCACTCTGGTGTGGGATGCTGATGTGGAAGATGCTGGAATCAGGGCAGGGTAAATGTGGGAATTCACCATACTATCACTTAAAAATGACTTTCTGACTAGGTGCTGGTGGCTCACACCTGTAACCTTAGTTACTAAGGAGACTGAGATCTGAGGATCATGGTTTAAAGCTAGTCCAGGCAGGAAAGTCTAGGAGACACCCTATTAACCAGCATAAAGCCAGAAGGGGAGATTTGGTTCAAGTGATAAAGCACCAGTTTTGAGCAAAAAATCCAAAAGCCAAACAGAGGCTCTGACTTTTCTTCTATCTCTCTGGTCCCTTGTGTAAGCATCAACACTTTTCTTCTTACTTAATCCGCTGGGTGATATAAAACATTCTATGGCTTCAATCAAAAGATAACCAAGTTGAACCAGGCCTTGAAGGCTCACTCTCATAATTCTATCTACTCAGGAGGCTGAGATCTGAGGACTGTGGTTCAAAGCCAGCCTGGGCAGAAAACTCCATGAGATTCTTATCTCTAATTAACCACTAGAAAACTTGAAATTGGACTGTGGCTCAAGTGGTAGTGTTCGCCTTGAGCTGAAGAGCTAAGGGACAGTGCCCAGCCCAGAGTTCAAGCTCCATGACCGACAAAAAAGAAAAAGAAAAAAAGATAATCAAGTTGCTATCATAACTTCTCATCTCTAGGTATAGACCTGTATAGCCATTTGCCAACTTAGAATTTCCTCTTCATGTCTCAATACTGTACAGATTCAATGTTCCCCACACTAACCTTTAACCTGTACAACACTCCTTTAAAATAGTCACTTAAGGCAGTGTTTTCTTCCTTCTGTGTGGCTATGAGAAACCTGAAAGTCAACCTGACACTATGCTGACTTTATGTGCAAGTTTGAATCTATCCTCCATTTGTCTTCATCTCCTTCATCACATTCTAGCCCAAGGTACCATCTCCCTTCTGAATGTCTGATAATTTCTTTCCAACTAATTAGCCCTCATCATTCCAGCACCTCCCAATTAATTTTATATTAGCACCCAAAATATTTTCAAAATTTAATCTGATTGTAAAATATGAAAGTCTGCTTTGAGGCCTTTGTTGCAATTTTGTTTTCAGGATTAATTAAATTTGTTAGAATTTTGTTTTCAAGGTTAATTAAATTTGTTAGAAATTCGCTGATGGGTTTGTGTGACCCATCCTTATAGCACTGTTAGACATAAAATAGCCATTCAGGGCATAAATGGCTAAGTGATAGAGTACCACTAGCCTAGAAAAAGCCAAATGAGAGCAAAAGGCCCCAAGTTCACATCCTAGTAAGGGCATAAGAAAAAACAAGACAGTGGGAACACTGCCCCAAAAGAAATGTACTCTTTACCTGATTTTAACTTTAACTTCTCTGTGCGTCACTTTTATAATAACATTAATCTTTTTTAAGAAACAGTGTAAAATGGAATATCATTGCATAAAACCAAAGGAGTCATTCAATAAATACCAAATTGGCAAAGTAAGCAAATGCTGTTAGGTTCATATATACAAAAAAACAATTGTATATGTGTGTATATGCATGCACACACACATATATGTGTACTGGTCCTAGGGCTAAGAATTCAGGGCCTGAGTGTTGTCCCTGAGGTTTTTGCTCAAGGATAGCATTCTACTAGTTGAACTACAGTTCCACTTCTGTTTCTTGTGGATTAACTGGATCAAAGCCTAAGCGAGCTTTGATCCACAATTCTTAAATCTCAGCCCCTTGAGGAGCTAGAATTACAGGCATGAGCTACTATACCAGGCTCACCCAGTTTGTTTTATCTTTGTAAAAATTGACACGTTAGAATCATATTATTTATTTATTTATTTGGGTCCAGTTGTGGGGCCTGAACTCTGGGCCTGGGTGCTGTCCCTCAACTCTTCAGCTCAAGGCTAGCACTGTACCACTTGAGCCACAGCGCCACTTCCGGTTTTTTTTCCTGCTTATGTGGTGCTGAGGAATGGAACCCAAGGCCTCAAGCATGCAATGCGAGCGCTCTACCACTGAGCCACCTTCCCAGCCCTACAATCACATATTTATGGAATACAATGTAATGTTTATATAAGCGTAGATGCAACACTGAATAAGTCAAAGCTAATCAACACTGGTCAAAAATACATTTTAGGGCATTTGAAATATAATTTTAGCAATTCTGAAATACATATTAACTATGTCACCATGTTGTATAATAAGTATACAAAATTATTTCTCTGGTGTAATGGAAGCTTTTACCTTCTGACCATCTTCTCCACATTTTCTATGCCTGAATCCTCTCTTACTATTTTACTCTCCACTATAGATTCCAAAATATAAGTGAGATCATGCAATGTTTGTATTTCTGTGCCTGGGTTATTTCACTAAGCATAATATCCTACCGATTCATTCATGTTGTTTCAAATAACAGGATTTCCTTCTTTTCAAAAACAAAATGGTATGCCACTGTATAAATATAACACACTTTCTTTATTCCATCATCCACTGATGATATAGTTGATTCTTTATCTTGGTGTTATAAATGTAAATTCGTTTGTATGAGGCCCTAGCTGAGTTCAATCCTCAGCATTAAAAAAAAAAAAAAAAAAAAGAGTCAAGCTGGGAGCTTGGGGCTCACACCTGTAATCCTAGCTACTCAGGAGGCTGAGATATAAGGATCTCATTCAAACAAAGCCAGCCGGGGCAGGAAAGTCAGTGAAACTCTTATCTCCAATAAACCACCAGGAAACTGGAAGTGGCGCTGTGGCTTAAGTGGTAGAGCACTTGCCTTAAGTTGAAGAGCTAAGGGACAGCATCCAGGCCCAGAGTTCAAGCCCCATAACTGACCAAAAAAAGAAAAAAAGTCAGGAAGGGAGAAAGGGAAAGAAAAGAGAAGGGATAAAGGAAAAAAGAAAAAATGAAATTCAGTAAAACTCTCTTGACCAATAGAAAGCTAAAATTACATTAAAAAGCCCCTCAAAAGTGACCATAAAAAATGCTGATGATTAATGGGTGGCTCATGACTGTAATACTAGCTACTCACAAAGCTGAGATCTAAGGATCGAGCTAGCCAAGGTAGAAAAGTCCCCGTGAGATACTTACCTCCAATTAACCACTCAAAAATCAGAAGTGGCTCCTGTGGCTAAAGTGCTAGAGCACTAGCCTTGAATACAAAGAGGCTCAGGGATAGTGCCCAGGCTCTGAGTTTAAGCCCCACAATTGACCAAAAAAACAAACAAAAAAAGCTGATGACTCAAGTTGTAATCCTAGTAACTCAGGATGCTGAAATCTGAGGATTCAGTTCAAAGCCAACTGGAACAGAAAAAGTCATGAGACTCTATCTTCAATTAATCAGCAAAAATATTTAAAAAGTTGGAGGTAGAACTGTGACTTAGTGGTAGACCTCCAGTCTTGAGCAAAAATCTAGAAGAAGAATGCTTCCTGGCCCTGAGTTCAAGTCCCAGTTCTGGCATAAAAAAGGAGAGCTTTTCTAAAACTCAAGTTGACCAAGGTTTTAGATGAATCTTTTTGAGTTCTATTAAAAAAAAAAAAAAAGCTGCCATGTACAATGACTCAAGCCTGGAATTTTATCTACTTGGAAGAAGATCAGTAGATCATACTTTCAGGCCAATCACGATACAAAAAAGTTTACAAGACTCAACTGCAACCAATGGCTGGATACAGTGTAATGTACCTGTTACTCCAACTACAGCGAAGTCACAAGTAGGAGGACAGCAGTCCAGGCCAGCCTGGACATAAAAGCAAAAACTTAACTTAAAAATAACTAAGGTAATCCTAGCTACTCAGGAGGCTGAGATCTGAGGATCACGATTCAAAGCCAGCCCGAGCAGGAAATTCTGTGAGACTCTTATCTCCAATAAACTACTAGAAAACTGTAAGTGCCGCTGTGGCTCAAGCAGTAGAGCGCTTGCCTTGAGCTGAAGAGCACAGGGACAGCACCCAGGCCCAAAGTTCAAGCCCCACTACCAAAAAAAAAAAAATCTAAGGTAAGCTAGGTGCCGATGGTTTACTTCTATAATCCTAGCTTGTCAGGAGGGTGTGATCTGAGGATTGCAGTTCAAAGCCAGCCAGAGCAGGAAAGTGTGTCTTCAATTAACCACCAGAAAACTGGAAGTGGCACTATGGCTCAAAGTAGTAGAGTACTAGCTTTAAGCAAAAAAGCTCAGGGACAGCACCCAGGCCCTTAGTTCAAGTCCCATAACCAACAACAACAACAACAAAAAACAAACAAAAAAATGGAGGCATAAAAGGTCCTAGCAGCATGGCTCAGTTTGATAAGAGCACCTACCTTGCAAGATAAGAATACCTACCCTGCAAGCATGAGGTCCTGAGTCCTACCCTCAATCTCACCCCCCCACACACACACACTCACACCATTATATGCCTAAGAGAGGTATGTTATGAATGTTAAGTTACAGAAGAAAGTGAAAATAGGCTATATGAGTCTCCAATTCTAAAGACAAAGAGACAGATTCTGGGAAACACAGGCATTACAGCTGTTTCTCAGATGTGCAACTACCTAAGAAACTGTAAGGTATGCAATTCCATGATTACAATCATTTAATGGATCACATGACTCAATCAAAAGCTATGCTTTTTTCTACTTACTAGGACATAACAGTAAAAACAAACAACAATCTCCCTATGTGAAACATTTACCCTGTGTGTGTGTGTGTGTGTGTGAGAGAGAGAGAGAGAGAGAGAGAAAGAGGGAAAAAGAGAGAGAGACGGAGAGAGAGAGAGAGAGAATGTGTGTGTGTATAAATTTCCAGGGGCAGAAAGGGATATAAATGGCCAACCAAATATTATTTATCAGACTATGCTATGCTACATAATTTGAAGAATAACATAAAAGGTTAAGGAGATAATAGGAGAGTGGTATTGTTATTTTACATGAGTAGTTAGGGAAAGCCTCATGGTCAACACAACCATATTTGAACAAAATCTCAGAGAGAAGATTCTCAGACTGAACTACGATGGTAACCATTATGATTCAAGTATTTAACAATTATATTCCTAATTAAACTCTCAACCAGACAATCAATAGCTAAGTATAAAAGTATAAGACAAAAAGTATAACAAATATTTACATGAAACTTGTACATACTAAAATCACCATTGCTGCATACAGTTCTTATTCTACTATATGCAAGTTTCATGTAAATATTTGTTATACTTTTTATCTGAAACATCCCACAAATGTCCATGTATTAACAGCTTGATTTCCAACTCATGTTGCTTTTGGGAGACAGTAAAACCTTCATGAAATGGAGCCTACTAGGATGCTTGTCCTGAAACTACATATTGGGACCGACTGTTTCCTGTGTTTTACTTCCCAGTTACCATGAAGTGAGTTGTTTTTCCACATCTTCCCACCATGATGTGCTGCCCTGACATAGGCCCAAGAGAAATGAGACAGCTGATTATGAACTATAATTCTCAAATCCGTGAAAGAAAATAAACCTTCATTTTTTGTTGGTCGTGGGGCTTGAACTCTTGGCTTGGGTGCTGTCTCTCAGCTCTTCAGCTCAAGGCCAGAGCTCTACCACTTGAGCCACAGTGCCACTTCCGGTTTTCTGGTAGTTTACTGGAGATAGAGTCTCATGGACTTTCCTGCCTAGGCTAGTTTTGAACCGTGAGCCTCAGATCTCAGCCTCCTGAGTAGCTAGAATTACTGGCTCCTGGCTTAAATCTTCATTCTTATAAACAGATTGAGGTATTTTGTTACAGTGATAGAAAGATATACTTTGACAAAACCCATTATCTTCAATTTAATAAGAATCTATCTATCTACCTACCTGTCTGTCTGTCTGTCTGTCTATCTACACACACATACACACACACACACACACACACACACACACACACACACACACTTTCCCCCTTACATCTTTTGAAGAACCTGGGCCATCACAACCCCATTCGTTAAATCTTCCACAGTCTGGCATGGTGTATCCACATTAAATGTCTGGATCTGAAGGGAGAAAAAAAAAGTTTTATTAATTAACGATTTCTTAGGCTTTTGAGTAGTATAATTATCTCATCTTAGAAGTTGGAATACATTTTAAATGAGAAAATAGGAAGGTGTGGCAGTGTACAACTATAATCCCAGTACTCAGGAGACTGAGGCCGGAAGACTGTCAGATCAAGGCCTACTTGGGCTACAGAGCAAAACCCCATTTCAGAACCACCAGCATAACAAATAAATAAAGGTAAATAAAAAGAGCAAATAATTGGCAACATCTCCCTTATAGGAAATTTCCTGTGGATTATAATTTTTGGTGAGGAAGAAATTATTGCATAATTCTATTTACATTCTGACAAAATAATAAATAGCACATTGAACTTATCTACCAATGACTGACAAAGATATAAACAGGGCAAGATAATGTGGACCAAAGGAATGTTCTGGGAGAGAAAAGTCAATCTCTTAATGTGAATAAATGTGTTGCCTTAATCTGCTAGCAGTCATCTTATAACTACTAAACAAAGTGATCAGACAAGTGAGGTCAGTATATTGGAAGGCAGACAGGGGGTGATAGAAAGAACTGGATGCTTGAAGTAAAAACTGAACTATTAAAATTTAAAGCATAGCTGGGTACTGGTGGCTCATGAGGCTGAGATCTAAGGATCACAGTTCCCAGCCTGGGCAGGAGTCTGTGAGACTTTAATGTCCAATTAACCACAAAAAGACAAAGTGCGCTGTGGCTCAAGTGGTAGTGAGCTAGCCCTTGAGCAAAAAATACCTCAAGGGCAGTGCCTACGCCCTGAGTTCAAGCCCCAGGACTGGCATAAATAAACAAATGTGTTCAGCTGGGAAGTTGGCTCAGTGATAGAGTGCTTGCCTTGCATGCATGAGGCCCTGGGTTCAATTCTTCAATACCACATACGCAGATAAAAGCCAGAAGTGGTGCTGTGGTTCATGTGGTAGGGCACTAGCCTTGAGCTGAAGGGGTGAGTGAGGGACAGCACCCAGGCCCAGAGTTCAGCCCCCACCACCAAGGGGGGGGGGGAACAAATGTGTTAAAGCCTCCTTTATGTGAGGTTATTCAGAGCCAAAGAATCTTTATATAGATGTCTACAGGCAGAAGTGATTACCTTAGCAGAAGTCATTATTTAATATGATTAGGTTTGGTATTCAAAATCAATTTTTACTTTAAATAAATACATTCTGAATCAGCACAATTTTTTTTTTTTTTGGTAACAGGATATAACAGAAAAAATTGATGACATCCAGTAGTCTAATCTGAATTCAGGAGGAGAAAAATCATTGAAAATAGACACAGACTACCCTTACCTAGACCTTTCAGTTTAATGAAACAGTACTATGAGAAGTTGAAAAACAAACACAAAGATTAGAGGTAAGAGTATGTAAATACAATCTAGGAATGAAAAAGCAATCCACTATGGAGTGTGGATTGTATAAAGAAAACAACTGGGAGAGAGCAATGAAAGGAGAGACATGGTTCAAAAAGAATTGTACTCATTGCTCATTACCTGATTCATGGAACTGTGTAACCCCCGCTGTATATCAACTCTACAATAACAATAAAAAATAAAGAGATAAAGCAGGGAGAAAAATAAAAAAATGAAAAAATTAAAAAGCATTAGCATTCAACTCTCTTAGGATTTTCTCCTAACAATTTTAAACAGGAAAGTAAGGCCATTTAACTTGAACTACATACAGATAATATTGGCTGAAGTATGAAGAAAGGACTAGAAGGAAAAAGGCAGGATAATATGTACGAACATAGAAGAGTAAAGTAGATAGTGATGTAAAAATACTGAAAATAACATTCAGAACCAGGCACTGTATTCTTAGCTACTTAGGAGGCTGAGATCTGGGGACTGAGGTCTGCCGAGGATTAACTGTCCCTCAGCTCTTCAGTTCAAGGCTAGTGAGCTTCCACTTGAGCCATAGCACCACTTTCGGCTTTTTTTCTACTTATATGGTGCTGAGGAACCGAACCCAGGGCCTCATGCATGCAAGGCAACGCTCTACCACTGTGCCACCTTCCCAGTCCCAGTACAAGACTCTTTATCTCCAATTAACCACTAGAAAGCAAGTAGAGCTATTTCTCAAGTGGTAGAGTCTCAAGTGTGAGTGAAAAAGCTGAGGAAGAAGGCTTGAGTTCAAGCCCCAGTACTAGCACTAAAACAAAACAATGTTCAAGTGAATATCTGACTTTTATTTATAATGAAGAAGAAATGAAAACTGCTGGATCAAATTGTATGCAGTTTAAAGTTCTTGATAAATATTCCCAAACTGCCTTTAAATAAATGCAGCAGGCTAGTATGTACCTCTCTGTACCATACTAGTCATAGCTTCTTCATATTCTTATGGGTAATGATGGTTATGAAGGCAAAGACCAAAAAAAGTATCTTATAGATCTTCATAGAAGGTAATTTTTATTAAGATATATATTTGGGAGAGGCGTTGAGATTCCAATCAATTACACAGAAAGTTTCAGTAAAATATTAAGCCAGTGAACTTCGCTTGCATCTCAGCTACTCAGGATGCTGAGGTTAAGACAATTACAAATTTGGAAATAATCATCATCTGTACTGAGTTGGAACTTCACACTAACTGCAGTTGTCTCTTCACTGGTAATATGTTAATCATAATGAAGTAGGGAAGTCAGGTCTGGCTGGCGCCATATTGGCCACATGGTGGATCTTAGGGTCTGGCATCTTGTCTTCATGCTGCGGGAAGGAAACCCCCTGCCCATCACCTGCTTCCTACGTGATTGGAGTGCCTGGATCCCTGGAGGCAAGAGTGGGCACTTGGCTGATAGGTTACTGAATCTGTCAGTCCAGTCCTCAGGACTTTACTGAATCTGTCAGTGCAGTCCCCAGGACTGGGAATTTCCTGTGGATCTGCCCCCTGTGCCAACCTATCTAGGCAGGGACCAGACTAGCTGCCATCACTCCATGTCACGTGTGTCTCTGTGATCATGTGCAGTGTCCTTTCTCCTGGCTCTTCTCCAGTCATCATGGTGTCCCAATTCAGCTTCCATTGGAATTGAATTGGGTTGTTAGCATTGTTTTTGTTCTTTCTTTCCACTTCAGCCTGTTTCCTAGCTATGTTATGTGTATTTGCGTGCTGTAGGCCTTTGTAATGACTGGCTGCCTGCAGCCTGTTAACTGTATGATAAAGACTCAAAATGTGGCTCCTGGCATGATTCACCTTACAACAATGTAAAAAGAAATAAGTACTCTTCATTTGAGAGTTGCCAAAATTGCTAATTTAAAATATGCCTTTCATGTAGGTTTCTAAAGGAAAAAGTGAAATAGCAGTGAAGGCTACATCTCATTTATCTCTTTATCACACTACTTTATACATAATACTTACAACAATAAGTTCAAGGTGAATACTGCATCAAATATAATGACTTAATTCTAATCCCTAGTTTTCTAATTTGGAATGCAACTTTGTATATTTCATCTCATCTCTATTTTTAAATTTTTTACAATGATATTCCCAAGACACTATGTTGGAAATGAAGTTTACAACTTGGGAGGACAGAGGGAGGTGGGGGAGGGAAGAGATAGTAGGAGAAAAACAAAGGAGGGGGTAACAATGCTCCATAGGAAATGTACTCATTACCTTACTTATGTAACTGTAACGCCTCTGTACAGCATCTTTACAATAAAACTTTAATATTATTATTATATATTTGTACAAAGGGGTTACAATTCCATAAGTGAAGTTATGAGTACAATGCATCTTGGTCAATTCACCCTTTTATTTGTTCTTCCCCATTATCTTATCTCTTTTCTTTTTTTTTAATTGTAAAGATACTGTACAGAGGGGTTACAGTTACATGAGTAAGGTAATGAGTACATTTCCTATCAAGCATTGTTACCCCCTCCTTCGTTTTTCCCCTACCATCCCTTCCCTCCCCCACCCCATCTTATCTCTCTTAACACTAATTTTTCCATGTAAAAGTTGGAAAAAATCTGCTGGGTGCTGGTGACTCACCTGTAATCCTAGCTACTCGGAAGGCTGAGATCTGAGGATCACAGTTCAAAGCCAGCCTGGGCAGGAAAGTCCAAGAGATTTTTTTTTTTGTCTTTTTTTTTTTTTTAGTACTGGGGATTGAACCCAGGACATTGAACTTGCTAGGCAAGCACTTTGCCACTGAGCTACATCCCAGCCCAGTCCATGGGATTTTTATCTCCAATAAACTACCAGAAAACCAGAAGTGGCACTGTGGCTCATGTGGTAGAGCACTTGCCTTGAGCTGAAGAACTCAGAAACAGCACCTAGGCTCAGAATCCAAGCCCTATGACAGACCAAAAAAAAAGTTGGAAAAATCTATCTTATGTAGGGAGAGGTGTGGGGCGTAAATGAGTGAGAAAATAAGTGCACATTAGGTATTCCAAACGTCTTATGTCCCCAACCCAGGGTATAAAAAATAAGAATCATCTGGAAAGTATTCACTTTGAAAATACGTTTTTTTTAACTCTACAGAACTAATCTGTGTGTGTAGAAACCTGGAAATCTATTTTTAATAAGTTCATCATTAATTCTTATATAACTGAACACCGGTTTCAATTAGAAAACCTTGGATCTAAATTAAAACAAATATAATTGATGTAAGACTATCCCCCATCAGTGCTAAGGTGCCGGGGATAGAACCTACGGCTTTGTACATGCTACAAAAATCACTCTACCACTGAACTACATCCCCACTTGGTATACAAGAATAGAAACTTCCTCTCACCAGAAAAATTAAATCAAACAATTTATTTATTTATTCATTCATTCATTTGGTGCTGGTCTGGGGCTTGAACTTAGTGCCTAGACTCTGTCCTTGAACTTTTTTTTGTTCAAGGGTAGTGCTCCACACACTTTCCTGCCTAGGCTAGCTTAGAATTGCAGTCCTCAGACCTTAGACTCCTGAGTAGTTAGTATTAAAGACATGAGCCACCAGTGCCCAGCCAAGAAAAGTAATTTTAAAGAGCAATTTAGTCCTAAGATTTGATCTGTATTTTCTTCAAGGACTCACAAAAAGCTAAACTTTCATTTTAATTTTTAAGATGTGGTTTTTAAACAATTGTTTTCTTTCTTTCAGCCCTTCAAGTACATAGGTACTCATGAGGGCTAAGAAATGTCAGTTCTCACTTTGAAAAGCTAAGCAGCTATCAAAATTTATACTTATTGAGTTTCTTTTTCGGGTGACAGAAATGTTCTTGTTATTAGATAATGGTGATGAAAACATAACCATGTGACTAGTGAAAAATGATTTGTACACTTTAGAAGGATGAAGTTCATGGTTTTTGAATTATAACATGATTTAAAAAAAAAAATCATCTAGGGCTAGGAATGTGGCTTAGTGGTAGAGTGCTTGCCTAGCATGCATGAAGCCCTGGGTTTGATTCCTGAGTACCACACAAACAGAAAAGCCAGAAGTGGCATTGTGGCTCAAGTGGTAGAGGTCTAGCCTTGAGCAAAAGAAGCTCAGAGACAGTGCCCAGGCCCTGAGTTCAAACTCCAGACTGGCAAAAACAAATAAGCAAATAAACAAAATCATCTAATAGTTCTCTGTGCTAACATCTATGCGGTATTTTAATTAGCTGGTCTATTAGACCAAACAATTAGAATAAATTACAGTAAATAAAATTAGAATTAGAGGGGCTGGGAAGGTGGCTCAGTGGTAAAGCGCTTGCCTTGCATGCCTGAGGCCCTGGGTTCGATTCCTCAGCACCACATAAGCAAAAAGAAAAAAAGCCAGAAGTGGCGCTGTGGCTCAAGTGGTAGAGCGCTAGCCTTGAGCTGAAGAGCTGAGGGACAGCGCTCAGGCCCAGAGTTCAGGCCCCACAACCGGACCCAAAAAAAAAAAAATTAGAATTAGAATCAATAAAAATTAGAATAAAAGAAACTCAAAGATTAATTCCCAAAGAATCAATAATCTACTCAATAAATGGGCAAAGGAGCTGAAGATACTTTTTTTGAAAGAGAAAGACAAATGGCCAATAAATACATGAAAATATGTTCAACATTCCTGACCATAAAGAGAATGAAAATCTAAACAACACCGAGAATGGCCACCATCAAGAAAACAAACTTGGCAACTATAATCCTAGCTACTCATGAGACTGAGATCTGAGGATCACAGTTCAAAGTCAGCTTGCATAGCCAGCCTGTGATTCTTATCTCCAATTAACGACCAAAAAGATGAAAGTGGAGCTGAGGCTCAAGTGGTAACATACTAGCCTTTAGCAAAAAAAAGCTCAGGAACAGCACCCATGCCATAAATTCAAGTCCTAGTACTAGCACAAAGATAAACAAAAGCTAGAACTATCCTATGATCCAGGACTATCGCTCTTGGGCATTTATCCAAAGGAATGTAAGTCATGATATAATAGTGGCATCTGTCCATCCATGTTCACTGCACATTTCTCATAATAGCCAAAGTATGGATACAGCTCAGATACTCCACAACTAAAAAATGGATCAAGAAAATATTCCATTCACACAATGGAATATTATTGAGCCATAAAGAATGATTACCATTTCACTGGAAACAAATAGACTTGGAAAATATCCTACTAAGCAAAAAATAAGATGTAAAAAGTCACATGTTATTTCATGTGTGGTGTTAAACCTAAAACAAACATGTAAACAAACACAGGAATGTACATGTGTCTGTATATATGACCAACCTGGTTAAAATATAACACCATGGCAAAAACCTCTTTAAACAATTAACATGCAGTTTAATAAAATTAATATTAGGAATTTGAAACATGTCTGGACTGGGGTGTGGGTACTAATAGGAAGGGGTTAAACACATGTATATTATTGTGACTATATACAATAATATACATGTGTTAAAATGGAACCAGGGAACTTTGATGCTGGTTTGGGAAGGGGGAGGAGGGAGAATGATGGACAGGGTAACTGATCAAGATGCACTGTGTACATAAATGGAAATCATTAAATGAAACACTCTTGTACAACTAATTGTTAGAGCAATGGATAACAATGATGTTTTGGTGGAACTGGGATTTGAATTCAGGGACTTGTAATTGTTAGGCAGGTGTTCAACTACTTTTTGCCTTATTTTTGCAATAGGATCTTCAGTTTATGCCTAGAGCTGGCCTCAAACCACAATTCTCCCAAGTAAGGTATAGGCCATCATGCTCAGCATAGAATTGTTCCCCAGACATCACATCACCTGGGAACTTGTTAGCAATGCAAAACTCAGGTCCTGCCCCAGACCTACACAATCAGAAACTCTGAGCCTGGGGTCCAGCAAAGAACATTTTAGCAAAATCTCCAGGTGATGATGCAATGTATGAGAACCATAACCTTAGTGTTAAGTATTAACTGCAATCAAAAAACAAAGGTCTAGCTGGACACCAGTGGCTCACACCTGTAATCCTAGCTACTCAGGAGGCTGAGATCTGAGGATTGAGGTTCAAAGCCAGCCCAGGCAGGAAAGTTATCTCCAATAACCACTAGAAAACTGGAAGTGGCGCTGTGGCTCAAGTGGTAGAGTGCTAGCCTTGAGCTGAAGAGCGCAAGGACGGCGCCCAAGCCGAGTTCAAGCCCCACAACTGACAAAAACCAAAAACAAAGGTCTGACAAGAAACAAAATCTAACTTTGACAGTCTGAGACTGGAAATTTTACTACAAACCACCATGATCTTCTATTTTGCTTTGTGTACTTTAAACCTTTGTACACTAGAGACTTACTCTTCTATAAGGGGATCAAATTTGTTGGTTAGAATGCAGTTACAAAGGAGAGAAAATGGAATGGAGAAGATAACTGCATAATTATTCCCTCCTATGCATTTTATAGGTTTCTAAATAAGTAATATGGAAAAAAGGATATTTTATAGGTGCTGGATTTCCTATAAATTCATTAACACTATAATAAGTAAAGAATGAGTGCCTGGGAAAGAGCTGTATTTTTCTTGAGATTCATTTGCAGATCAAGAAATTGGGGTTGACACATGAAATAGGTGAGTTATTTTTTCCATTATGTAGGAATATCTTTTGACTTAAAGAGATGGGAAATATAATGGAAAATTTTAAGCACATCCTGATGAACTTGCTTACTGCATAAACAGATTTGATGATTAAGCTTAAAAATGTTTTTCATTGGTGGAGGGTACTTTGTCTTTTCATAAGTACTTCTCTTCCAACAAAAAGTACTCTCTAATACAATGGCAATTTAGTCAGCATTAGGAACAAGAGGACTTTATTCTACTTACTTAACTAAAAGTCATCTCTCTTTACATATCTGAGCTATTATTATTTTTAACCATCTCTACTGGGAGAGTTTCACAAATGTGCTATATACATCTTCCTTTTATTTGATACTTAGGACCAATGGTATAATCTTCCATAACTGAACATGGAGACTAAAGATAAATACAAGACTTTCAGTTCTTGTTCGGGTCTTGTCTATTACTGGCAGCTGCCTGTATTCTGTTGAGTGCTGCATCATTTTCTAATCTAATGTGCTAAACACCCCCCCCCCCCCCACACACACACATACACACACACAAAGCTGACTAGAAGTTTACTTAAAATATAATAAATGATTCTAGGTGAGAATCTTTTCATAGGGAGGATTGTATACATTTTCCTTTACATTTGATTTCGGAAATGTGTTCAGTATTTATCTGGCCTGTAAGATTAACTATAATGTGTAACACTGTTCATATAATTAAAAAAAATGAAAGAGAAACACTTCCATTAAGCACTCAATATGAGTGATTATTTAAACTCAATCTTACATTGAATGATTCTGATAAAGGATGATTTAAAAATCTTACTTTTGTACATCTTCATGTGGATTCTGCCTTCCACACTAATCTCTTTTCCATAAATTTCCCTTGACGAGGTTTCAATAACATTTTAAAAGCCTACATACTATAGCTGTGGTTCACACCTGTAATCTTTACTACTCAGGAGGATGAGAGCTAGAGCATCAAGGTTTATGGTCAATCTTGGCAGAAAAGTCCTCAGGACTCCATCTTAAAAAACAAGCTGGTTTCAGTGACTCATGTCGGGAATCCTAGCTACTCAGGAGGCTGAGATCTGAGGATCGTAGTTCAAAAGCCTGCCTGGACAGGAAAATCCATGAGACTCTTATCTACAATAAAAAAAAAAAAAAAAAAAAACACCCCAGAAAACCGAAGTGTCACTGTGGCTCAAGTAGTAGATCACTAGTTTTGAGCTGAAGAGCTCAGGAACAGCACCCAGGCCCAGAGTTCAAGCCCCATGATGGACAAAACAAACAAAAAAACAACAAGCAGGCTGTTTTCCACTGTCTGGATACAGTGGGGAGCAGTCACAGTGGCTAATAAAGATTCATAGCCACAAACAAACAACAACAAGGCAAACAAAAAAACAGCAAAAAGCTGGGCTGGAGATTGGCTATAGTATTAGAAATCCAGTAGAGCAGCAAGCAGAATAAGGCCTTGAGTTCAACTCAATAGCAAAAGAAAGAAAAAAAGAAAAAGCCCTCTGATACCATATTCCCTGACATCTCTGCAGTTGATGTGGATTACTTGTTTTCCTGAACTGATTTTGACTCTACACATTCTCTTAAGTTGTCTGGTTCTTATTAGAAGCCGTTCAACACTCCTTGTATTTCAATAACATTCAAATATCCACAATACACTTCTATTTCCAAGACTTTTCATCTAGATGTTAAGAATATAGGGCCACTTTATTTGATCAGTTTCTTCTTCATTTTCTTGTTTCTTTTTTCTACCATTCAAGGAGGCAGTACTTACACAGATCCAGCAAGCAACTCTGAAGATCCTCAGACTTCTGTTTACAATGGCTGTCAAACCTACTCCTTCCACAGATCAAAGACTACTATATAATTCTTCTCTTATCTCTACCCTGTGTCGTCAAATCTTGACCACACTAAAACAGTAGAAAAGCCTGTATCTCCATGATGAAGTTAGAATTTAGCAATATTAAGAGTTGTATAATTACATATTATTAAACCAAGAATGGCCTAACAAACTGAACAGAGCAAGCTGTATTATTACACACATTATTTCAGTGGTCATAATTTGATTCATTGATGTACATGTTATAAAAAGTCTCCAAATAAGTTGGGTGCTCCGGCTGGAAAGGTGGCTCAGTGGTAGAGAGCTTGCCTTGCATGCCTGAGGCCCTGGGTTCGATTCCTCAGCACCACATAAGCAAAAAGAAAAAACCCGGAAGTGGCACTGTGGCTCAAGTGGTAGAGCACTAGCCTTGAGCTGAAGAGCTGAGGGACAGCGCCCAGGCCCAGAGTTCAGGCCCCACGACCGGACCCAAAAAAAAAAAAAAAAATGAGTTGGGTGCTCACATCTGTAATCCTAACTACTCAAGAGTCTGAGAACTGAAGATCACGGTTGGGAGCCAACATGGGCAGGAAAGTCTGAGACTCTTTCCTCCAATTAAACACACACACCCATACACAAAAAAAGCCGTAAGTGGAGCTGTTGTTCAAGTGGAAGAGCACTAGTCCTGAGCGACAGAGGCCATGGACAGTGCCCAGATCTTGAGTACAAGTCCTCAGAACCCGCACAAAAACAAAACAAACAGAAAAGCTCTATTTTTACCACATTTAAAATGATGTTTCTCAAACATTTTCAGCCAATGTCCCTTGCCAGGAGAGGAGAAATCTGAACCTGAAACCCAAGGCACCTCTAAAACCCAAATGCTATGACAAACTAATTTTACCTTTAAAATTAATAAGAGGCCAAAGTTCTAAGTAGCTCATTAGTAGAGTCCTTCCTAAGCATGCAGGAAACCCTGAGTTAATCTCCAGCATCCCCCCAAAACTAAGCAAATAAAATTAATGTGTCATTGTCGCTCCATAAAACACACTTGTGCTTCTAGAAACGACATTTAACATTGTTTTAGCAGTAAGTACCAATGCTCCAATACTTCTGAAAGGGGCACTTGGTTTATCCCGTGGCTCTGCATGCTTCTATACCTCCCACCTCTAGAGTCTGAACAAGACATAAGAACGGGTTTACTGTCCAGCTCTTGAAGGGACTGATAGAAGCGAGACAGGTGACATGAGAATCCAACATTTACTTGAAATTCGAGAACCTTAATAACCGCTAACTAATTTCAAATTAGAACACCACGACAATGCTTCAAAATGTCACTCAGTCTTTTACTAATTCCAAAACCTTCCAGTTTAAAGTTGTTAGGTTTTTTTTTTTAATCATTGATCCCTTTTACATCTCCACGTTGCTTCTTTTCTAATGAACGAAGTGCACTTCCCATTTTAAATACTATGTCACAGGACAGGCACCTCTTCGTATGTATTTTGCTTCCCTAGCCTTCAAAGTGTTGTTTTCTTCTCCAGGGCCAGAGAGCTTAGTCCTTCAGGGACTGCACTCTCCGGATCCTGAACATTACAACAAAGGCAGGGAGGCGTCGTAACCAGGGGTCCCGAGTGCCTCTACCGGCGGCGCCCGGACACGGGACAAGCGACGCTGTGATGTCGCTGGAAGCTCGGAAGCGAAGCGCCAGCGCCTCACCGGCTGCAAACGACAGTCCTAATTACAGTGTCGCAGGTAACCCATCATTAGCCTCCACCAGTCAGGGGTCCACTCGGGGAACAACCCACACCGCAAGGCCGGCAAGTTCCCCTCGAACCCTGAACCGGCCCGAGTTCCGGCCGCCCTCCGCTGGCTCGGGGCCGGCCCCGGGCGTGGACGCGGCCCGCTCAGCGCCGCGGCTCAGACAGCCCCAGGCCCCGGATGTGACGGCACCGCCGCCCCAGGCGCTTGTCCTCCGGACCAGGGTGGGGTGTCCCGGAAAAGCGGCCTGGGGGAGGGGGGTGTTCTTCCCACCGAGCAGCCGGTCACCACGTACCCAAGTAAGCAGGCTCTCGCACAGCTCCACCCGCTCCACCGACTCCACGTTGAACATCTTTCTCGCGGGGGTTCTGCAGCGTCTCTTCGCCCAGCCAGACACCGCGCGCTCGGCCTGAGGGCGAGTCCGCAGGTCCGGCAGCCGACCGGCTTCTGGCTCACTGTTCTCAGGCCCGACTGCCGCCGCCGCCGCCGCCTCTGGCCCTGGCAGCAGCTCTCGCACCGTCACCCCGGCGCCCCTCCTTCTCGCGCTCAGGCCCGTGTGCCCCGCCCCGGCTGCCCACGCCCTCCTGCGCTTTCGGAAACCAGCGCTAGCCACGGCCGCGCCACTGCGCACACTCGCGCTCTGCTGGGCCCAGTCCACCGCGCGCGCCCCCGACTCCGGGGCGCTGCGTGTCTCCACGCGCACGCGCCCGACCTGCCGACGGCGGGTCTTCCTTTCGCGTCCTCGCGCTCTTACGGAAGCTCCGCAGTGCGCGTGCGCCAGCGCCCGCACTCCAAATTGAAAAAGAGACAGCTTGTAGTTGCCCGGGAGGGGGTGGCAAGGCGGTCCCCGGAAATATCCTCTGTTCTGTCACCGGGAACTGGCGAGGTAGTTCCTCCGCGGTGGAGAGGTACGCGCCCCTCTACCTGGTCGCGAGCGTGTGGCCGGCCACGCCCCCGAACCCGGCCCGCGGCTGGTAGGGACAGCGGGGTCCCGCGTGGGCGGGACTACAGGGGCGGCGTGGGGCTGTGGTTCTGCGGGTGCCGGTCTCTGCCTTGATCCCGCCCTCTGCCTGCCTACCAGAATCCGGTACTAAGCCCAGGATCTCGCCATTCCCATCCAGAACCGCCGGCGACGGTGAAAGGGGTCCGGGTGGTGGGCATCTTGGCCTTGGGTGGCTTGAGCCTCATCTCCCAGAAAACAGTATTCGAAATGGGAGAGGGTGGATGGCCAGGTCCCCAATGCATAAAGGACCGCCACAGTTCTAAAGGCCTGTTTCTCCTAGTGTTGGGAGTTGGCTTCCTGGAGGTACATCATTGGACAGTTCTCACCTTTGTAGAGACACAAATATGTAAACAGTTTGTGATACGTTTCTAAACAGTATGGTATATGAAGAAAACTTTGTAGGACATACATGCTTAAGGAATAATTAAAACAGCCAGATGACAAAAGTTTTGCCAGCTCCCAGAAGCTGCTCATAACCTCCTTGGCCTGACTGTGGCCTTGGGCACTTTCTCTACCACCTATATAAGCATGCAGTATAGTTTTCCTCTGCCTGATTTGAGCTTTTATGAATGGAATCATGCTATGTTAATCTGTGGTTTTCAATTAATATTAAAGTACTTGGGTTTTCCTATAGGTTTTTGCATTTTCTACTATTCCATTTATGAATATAGCATTACATCCCATTCTGCTGGTATGTGTTTGTGTCAGTTTAAAAGTACTCTAAACAATGTTATAAACATTGACATTATTGCAAACATACTGGCGTTTCTGGGGCAGGTGCTTTGGAGTCCTAGGAGAACTGTGGACCAATGTGGTATGTATAACTATCAGATAATGCCTGGTTGTATTTGAAGTGCTGCAAGTTAAAGTTACACATTTTAACCTTCACAAGACAATTTGTTATTATCTTAGTCTATAAAATCTGTAAATTCTACAAGCTTTGACAGTCAACTATTTCTTCTGTGTTGGGTGATATGTACATTTCTTTTGCTTATTGTTAGCTATTCCTCCTCCTCTCCCCCCCTCCCCCCCCCCCCCCCCCCCCCCCGGGCCTGTGTGCTTTGATTCTCTACCACTTGGGCCACATTTCCAGTTTTTTGGTGGTTAATTGAAGACTCTTAAGGATTTTCTTGCCTGGCTGGTTATGAAACACGATCCTCAGATTTCAGCCCCCTGATTAGCTACAGATGTGAGCCTCCAAAGCCCAAATCAAAAGTAGGTTTTCTTAAAGCCCTATAGTTGAGAAGCAGGGGACTTGCCTAACACAGGTGCTAGGTTTTATCGCTAGCACTGGGGGTGAGGAGGGAAAGTAGGTTTCTTATTGAGTACTAAGAACTGTCAAGACAGCATAAAGTTTTTTGGTTTTTTTTTTTGGTCCGGTTGTGGGGACTGAACTCTGGGCCTGGGCACTGTCCCTCAGCTCTTCAGCTCAAGGCTAGCGCGCTCTACCACTTGAGGCACACCGCCACTTCCGGCTTTTTTCTTTTTTCTTATGTGGTGCTGAGGAATCGAACCCAGGGCCTCAGGCATGCAAGGCAAGCACTCTACCACTGAGCCAACTTCCCAGCCCCCAGACAGCATAAAGTTTTTAATGATGCCTCATGGAGGACTAGCTGATAGCTCATACATAACTGATCTTTTTATGAGTGTAAAAATAACTTACTAGAAGTCTTTCTTCTCAGTGGTCTTTCTTGCAAGCATCCTTCTTAAACCAAAGAAAGAAAACCCTTTAGCAACTGTGATTATGACTCTTTGTCTTTGGTTCCTCTGTTGGTGCTTCTAGGTCAAACCAGAGTTCCTGCATTTCATACTAAGTTGATTCTGTAGAATTCCTGTCACTTTAAATGACTCTCCCTTGTTTGGCAAGTAAATAGTCAATATACTATATTGACTTCAGCCTGACTGGTGAGGACCATTTGCTGGTGTATACCAATTGTCTTTGACTGTGGAGGCCAAAGGTGCTAGACCTTGATGGAGGACTATGGAGTAGGAGGCATCATTTCGCCAGCGGCTTAGGTTTTCAAGGCCTTGATAAAATTAACGAAATGCCTCCTTTTCTAGACGTGGCTGTGAATCCACAATGGTGTGTGTGTGTGAGTGTGTGTGTATATGTGTGTGTGTGTGTGTGTGTGTGTGTGTGTATGCTGCAGTGTTCTTGAGATTGTGTGTATGAGACTGAACTCTGGAGGGCCTGGGTACGGTCCCTTAGCTTTTTCACTCAAGATTAGAACTCTACTACTTGAGCCACAGCTCCATTTCTGGCATTTTTGGTTGTTAATTGGAGATAAGAATCTCATAGACTGAGCTAGTTTTGAACTAGGGTCCTCAAATCTCAGCCTCCTGAGTAGCTAAGATTACAAGTATGAGCCACCAGCTTGTTCTTAAATTTTTTTTGTTTTTTTGTTAGTTGAGGGGCTTAAACTCAGGGCCTGGGGACAGTCCCTGAGCTCCTTTGTTCAAGGCTGGTGCTCTATCACTTTGAGCCACAGCTCGACTTCCCAGTTTTGAGTGGTTAATTGAGATGAGTCTCATGAGAACTTTTCTGCCTGGTTTGGCTTTGAACCGTAATCTTCAGATATTAGCCTCCTCAGTAGCTAGGATTACAGGTATGAGCCACCAGTGCCTGGCTTAAGATTTATTTCATAGTACAAATTAGCCTCCATGAACAAAACTAAAGTTTCTTGAATGGAATTGCAGAAGCCATATAGACATCAAGTTTCTAAATGTTTGGAGAAAGACACTGAATCTTTTCTTTGTTCTAGGAAGTCCTTAAATTTTGTTTTCCCCGTGTGTGTGTGTGTGTGTGTGTGTGTGTGTGTGTGTGTGTGTGTGTGTCAAAGAGAGTTTGAGATTAAATTGTACAGCTATTGCACTACTCATAAGGCATGACCAAATTTTACATAGTTCTGCTGATTCCTTGATTGTAGTTAATTAAAATGTTAGAGCTTCTTCTCACAACTTGTAGAATGTGCCATACGATATGTTAAATGCTTTACCTTCATGATATTATAAGTTGTGTAAGGTATTTTATTTGCTTAAAAAATGGCAACCTAAATTGTGCGTTGTACATAGGAGGAAATTGAGACTCACACTTCACAGAAGCACACAGCTGGCTGACTGCTTTACAATATTAAGCTACTCCTTTGTAAGATTTAGCCAGCTAAGCAGTGGCAAAACCAGTCCTCTTCAGGTTTCTAACTACATACTTTCCAAGATCAATTGTGTCTTGTTTTTGTAATATAATCTGGGTGCGGGTAGCTCATGCCTATAATCCTAGATATTAAGGAGGCTGACATCTGAGGATTACAGTTTGAAGCCAGCCTAGGCAGGAAATTCTGTGAGACTCTGATTGCCAATTAACCACTAAAAAACTGGAAGTACAGCTGTGACTCAAAGTGGTAGAGTGCTAGCCTTGAGTGAAAAAGCTCAAGGACAGTACCCAGGCCCTGTCTGAATTAAAGCCCCACGGCTGACAAAACAAAAACAAAACTTCATTTTTAAATATGATAAGATCCCATGAAATGATTTATTTATATTGTATTCTATTAGTGTTCCTTCCAAAAGCATACAAGACCTTGCACACTGCTCAAGGGAATAAGATGTAGCTTCTAATAAAAAAGGAATCATGACTAGTAGGTGAGTTTAGCAATTGACATGCCCTGCAGTCCAGATGTGCCTCCTTTTGCCCTATACTGGAATCCTAGAAGGTACCCTATGAAAACTGAGAGTGGGTAAATAGTGGTTAAGAAGAGTCTTTGAGAGCGAATCTGCATCTCAACAGAGCAGTATATACTGCTTTATTTTTTCATAAATGTTCAAGAGGTACATAGTTGAGATGAATTTAAACTACAGAAATATATCCTGGGGAAAGTGATGATTGGCTCTTCAGTTCTGCAGCCCATTCAATGTCTTTAACTTTTGGTTTTTATCTTGCTTGCCTTCTTTCTGTTTTGAAAGCTCTGAACAGGTAAATGTAGGGGCGAAAGGAAAGGAAGGTATCATGAAGCCCAACTTAAATATTTTGCAGAAAATGAGAAGTCGTGAGAGACAGTGAGGTCACATCTGTGGTAACAGAATTGAGAACCTGTTACTATCAGGCAAAATCAGAAACACTATTTTATTCTAGAAGAACACTGATTATGACAAACTGAAATTAGAGCACTGTAGTCAGGTTAATTTTGGAGTTCCTCTTCAAGATTTAGCTAGGTAAGGTGATACATGGCTGTAACCCCAGTGCTTGGGAGACTGAAGCTAAAGGACAACCAATTAAAGGCCAGCCTGACTACAAAGGAAGACAAAACAAACAAAAGGTTGAGGTGTTTATGTCCTTTCTCCAGGTAGGAAATATGAGTCTTTTTATTGTTTATCCCTTGTAGTCTCAAATCCAACCATCCTTTTTCAGATTGAGATACTTTATAGTATCTTATTTTCTAGCCCTTAATTTCCAGTTCTCTTTTTACTCATTTTTTTTTCAAAGAAGCATTATGGTAGGATACTACTGAGACCTTCAACAAGTCGGTAAAATACCCATAGGAGATCTTATTGTGGCAGCCTTAGGTTTGGTTGAGATTACCAAATTATAGGAAAATGTAGCTGACTTCTTTGTGCTTCTCAACAACACTGGAAATTTCTGCTGCAAAAAACATTGTATGGTCACACAATACCTGAGAGCATCCTGGATCTCTGAGCTCTTGAAAGTATACAGGAAGCAATATCTTGAGGGTATAACTGCATATATATGGATAGTGAACATATAAAAATTGTTTAGTAGAATTTAGTTACATTACCACTGATCACACCTGGAAGTACATAGAAACAAATTGAACACATTTTTTAAAGTTCCTCATAGTAAAATGTCTAAAAGTATATAACACAGTAGAAAATATGAGTAATAATAATTTCAGTGACCTATGAATGCACTTATCTTTCAAAGTACTTTCTCTTTAGTTAATTTGATTTAATTTGACCATTGAAGTAATTAGAATCAGTAACTAGAGACTGGGAATCTTGGCAGATAATATTTTTATTACTTTTGAAAAGATAGTAGTGCTCACTACCTTTTAGGAATTTTGAAAGAGCCATAGGTGTGTCAGAGAAAACAGGAAACAATTAAAAAAAACTAAACTGACCACCTAACCTGACCTTAGATTATGAGAAGCTTTTTATTTTCTAGTTTCAGTGATATTTGACTCTGTGTGCGCATGTGCAAGTGTGCGTGTGTGCGCGTGCTCATGCCAGTCCTAGGGCTTGAGCTTAGGCCTTGGGCGTGGTCCCTGAGCCTTTTTGCTCTACGATAGTGCTTTACCACTTGAGCCACAACTCCACTTCTAGCTTTTTTGGTGGTTAATAGGAGATAAGATTCACATGTATTTCAGCTTCCTGAGTAACTAGGATTATAGGCATGGGACACCAGTGCCCAGCTTTGGCTGTTCTTTTGAATGAAGATGCTGAACTAGACCTTTGAGTTTACTGATGCACACCTTCATAATGGGTACTTGGAACCTGTCATTAGCAAGTTCCTAATCTCTCTATTACTATGTGTAAAACTGAGGAAACATGTCTTTGATCTACCTGTTTGCTTGGCTTTCTTCTAAGAGCAGTAAGTAATTTTCTTATTAGCTAATTCATGTTCACTCCATACTGAAAATTTCTTCTTCACAGAGACTCTCCTGATTAATTGTGATTTGGAATAAAACTCTTTTCAATGCAGTAAGTTACATCAATGCAAAACTTTAAATTATAATATGATATCTACTTAATTGAATTATTTATTTCTTTCGTTTCTCAGATAGCTTATAAGACTTAGAATTGTATGATTTTTTTCCATCTAAAATCATGTGTTACCCTGGTATTTGTACTCCAATGTGTTGAGCTGTTTCCCCTCTTACTTGTAGAACCATTTTTCTCTAGTTTATAAAAAAGAAATTACATTTGCTTCTGCTCTTAAGAAATTTTAGCCTCATAATGGTTCTGTATTTGAAAGAACTCTGAACCATAAGCTGACCTTAATTTCAAGTGAGACTAATAGTTTTTCAAGCACCAGAATTTTCACTAATTCAAGTAGTCTTAGTATAGACATATATGTCCTTTCTTTTTTCCTTTTTTTTTTTTTTTGGTTGGTGGTGAGGCTTGAACTCTGGGCTTGGGCACTGTCCCCAGGCTCTTCAGCTCAAAGCTAGCGCTCTACCACTTGAGCCACAGTACACTTCTGGTTTTCAAGTGGCTTATTGGAGATAAGAGTCTCACGGACTTTCCTTGCCTGGGCTGGCTTTGAACCGTGATCCTCAGATCTCAGCCTCCTAAGTAGCTAGGATTACAGGCGTGAGCCACTGGCACCTGGCATATATGTCCTTTCTTGATTCATGTGGTCTAAGTATAGACATAAATGTCCCATCGCATTTGCTTTTCAAAATACTAGCAAACACTGTTAAGAATGGTAAGTCACTTTTATTTAGACAAGTATTTATTAGGTCCTCCAGTGGACAGAGTATATACTAGGAAATATAGGAATAGTTATAGAAGACTACAATAGAATTCCTTTCCCAAACATGGTAAATCCCATATGACACATGTATTTGGTGCTCCAAAGGAGAAAAATCAGATCTTCTTGGAGACTTCATTTAGAAAAAAGCAGGAAAGAAGAGTGCCTTTTTCCTCAAAAGAGCCTAAATTTGAAGAGGAAAAGTTTTTTTTTAAGTTTTATCTTAAAGATATAAATGCAGCTGGGAGATGGCTCAGTGGTAGAGTGCATGAGGCCTTGGGTTCGATTCCTCAGCATCACATAAGCAGTAAAAGCTAGAAGTGGTGCTGTGGCTCAAGTGGTAGAACACTGAAGAGCTGAGGAACAGCCCCTAGGCCCAGAGTTCAGGCCCCACAACCTACAAAAACAGAAAAGAAAAGAAAAAGATATAAATGGATGATAAAATGCAATCGTCATTTCCTTATAGGAAATAAGAGTTTGTACTCTCCAAAGTAATATTTCTAGCAATTTTTTTCATTAGTGAGTCTTTACTGGAATTGTGCCTAATATAGTCTATATTATGAGCATGCTATGAATATTAAATATGTTAGAAATCAGCTACACAAATATGAACTGCTATATAAATTACATTTTCACTATCACTTGTAACTTTTGTTTGTCATATTTTAGACCTGGAATGGCCAAATATCAAGGTGAAGTTCAAAGTTTGAAACTGGATGATGATTCAGTTATAGAAGGAGTAAGTGACCAAGTGCTTGTGGCTGTGGTGGTCAGTTTCACTTTGATTGCTACCCTGGTATATGCACTTTTCAGGTGAGACTAAAGGACAAATGAATTCAGACACTGTATTTTCAAAGGTCACTGACTCTTGATTCTCTCCTAGTAATATGTGATTCTAAAGCAAGTGGCTGATCGCAATGATTATATACACTTACTAAAGTATTTCATTTTTAATTGAGCTCTGAATGCTAATATATATTTTTCTACATTACCAGAAAATATTTGAGTTTACCATTCATATTTTGATTAAAATGTTAGTATTTCTTAGTAGATTATCATAGTTTAAAGTAACTGGGCTTGGGAGGTGGCTCAGTGGTACAGTGCTTGCCTTGCATGCGCGAAGCCATGGGTTTGATTCCTCAGCACCACGTAAGCAGAAAAAGCTAGAAGTGGCACTGTGGCTCAAGTGGTAGGGCACCCCTTGAGCTGAAGAGCTGAGGGACAGCACCCAGGCCCAGAGTTCAAGCCCCATGACCGACCAAAAAAAAAAAAGACATAGTTTAAAGTAATTAATTTTCATTGGGATAGAGGCATGGTTCAAGTGGTAGAGTGTCTTTCTACCAAGTGTGAGGCCCTGAGTTCAAACCCTAGGACTACCACCACCACCAACAAAAAGATAAAAATTTATTAAAAAGACCTGGTACAGTAGCTCATGCCTGTAATCTTAGCTACTCCGAGATTTGAGGATCTCTGTTTGAACCCAACAGGGGCAGAAGAATCTGTGAGACTCTTAACTCAGTCACCAAAAAGCAGAAAGTGGAGGTATGGATCAAGTGGTAGAGTGCCAGCTTTGAGGGAAAAGCCAAGAAGAGCTCCAGGCACTGAGCCTAAGCCCTGGTATGGACACACACACACAAAATATAATAAAATATTTCTAGATATACTTAAAGGAAACTACATCAGTATGTCAAAGAGATATCTGCAATCTCATGCTCATTGCAGTATCATTTAGAGTATCTAAGATAGAATAAACCAAAATGTCCACTGAAAGACAACTGGATAAGGAAAAGGGATGCATATATATAATACAATGGAACACTATACAGACTTTTTTATGTATGTGTGCCAGTATTGGGGCTTGAACTCAGTCTCCTAGCTTTTTGTGGCACTCTGTTTCTTGAGCCACTCCTCACTCCTGGCTTTTTCCTGGCTAACTGAAGATCAGAGTGTCACTTTCCTGTCTGGCTGACTTCAAACCACAATCCTCACATCTCAGCCTCTTGAATAGCTAGATGTGAGCCACCAATGACTAGCTCCAATACAGACTTTAAAAGGATAGAATTCGGGGAAGGGAGCGAGGGAGGGGATGGTAGGGGGAAAACAATGAGGGGGTAACAATGTTCAAGAGGAAGTGTACTCATTACCTCACTCATGTAACTGTAACCCTCTGTATAGTATCTTTACAATAAAAAAAAAAAGGATAGAATTCCTTGGGCACCAGTGGCTCACGCCTGTAGTCCTGGCTACTCAGAAGAATGAGATCCTGCCAGCCTGGGCAGGAAAGTCTGTGAGACACTTATTTCCAGTAAACCACCAAGAAAAAAAAAGCTGTAAGTGAAGCTGTGGCTTAAGTGGTAGAGTACTAGCCTTGAGTGAAAGGATAGTGCCAGGGCCCTGAATTCAAGCTCCAGGACTTGCATAAAAATAAATAAAAACAGTATAAAAATCCTCTCAATTCACTACCTTAATTAACCTGGAGGACATTGTGCTAACTGAAATAATACAAGCCCAAAAGATTAAATACTCCATGATTTCATTTATATGTGGAATCTAAAATGGTTAAACTCCCTAAATCACAGAGTAAATGAGTTCAGCCACCATTGGCTTAGGGAAATTTTTGTAAAAGGATATAAAAGTTTCAGTCAGGATGAATTTTATAAAGAAGAGGATGAGAACTAGGGAAAAAATTACACAGATCACAAAACCATTAGTAAAGTAACCCATTAAAAATATTCATAAAAATTAAAAATATTCATAAAATAGCCAGCCTGGACAGAAAAGTCTGTGAAACTTTTTTTTGGGGGGGGGGGAGGGGGGGTCCGATCGTGGGGCCTGAACTCTGGGCCTGGGCACTGTCTCTCAGCTCTTCAGCTCAAGGTTAGAGCTCTACCACTTGAGCCACAGTGCCACTTCTGGCTTCTTTTCTTTTTGCTTATGTGGTGCTGAGGAATTGAACCCAAGGCCTCATGTATGCAACGCAAGTGCTCTACCACTGAGCCACCTTCCCAGCCCCCATCTGTGAAACTCCTATCTCCAATAAACTACCAGAAAACTGAAAGTGGCGCTGTAGCTCAAATGGTAGAGCACTCACCTTGAGCTGAAGAGCTGAGGGACAGTGTTCTGGCCCAGAGTTCAATCAAGCCCCATACTGACAAAAAAAAATCATGAAATAAAATTGGAGGAACTAATACTGGGGATTGAACTCTGGACCTTGATTTGACCTACCACTTGATCAATACCTTTTATGTTTCATTTTTCATTATTGCTAGGTATATAATTTGCAAACATTTTTTTCTAGTTTATGGATTGCCTTTTCAGGGTTTTTTTTTGTTTTGTTTTGTTTTTTTGCCATTCTTGGGGCTTAAACTCTGCGCCTGGGTGCAGTCCCTGAGCTCCTTTTGCTCATGGCTAACACTCTGCCACTTGAGTCACTGTGCTACTTCCAGCTTTTTCTGTAATTAATTGGCGACTCTTTTGTCACTTTTTGATTTTGGTACCCCGTGCCTTGTATATATGTTTATCTGATTTGGGGAAGGGAAGGGGAAATAATGAAATGGTGAGACAAAGGACAAAGAGTGAACCAATGCAACAGTGATACTCACAAGACACCATATTGGAAATGAACTTTACAACTTGGGGGTGGGGGAGTGGGAGAAAAACAAGGGAGGGGTAACAATGTTCAACAAGAATGTACTCATTACCTTATGTAACTGTAACCCCTCTGCATTACCGTTACAATATTAGTAAATTAAAAGGTTCTCACAGACTTCCCTGCCCAGGCTGCCTTCAAACCGTGATCCTCTGATCTCAGCCTCTTGAGTAGCTAGGATTACAGGTGTGGGCCCCCAGCACCCAGTCTTTTCACTCTTTTGATACCTTTTGTTATGTAAGAGGTGCTCTGTTTTGTATTTTCTTTCTTCCAGTACTAGTGATTGAACCCAAAGGCTTGCCCATGCTAGGCAAGCATTTTACCTTTTTGGGGGGGAGGGGAGGGAGGAGTGGTCCGATCGTGGGGCCTGAACTCTGGGCCTGAGCGCTGTCTCTCAGCTCTTCAGCTCAAGGCTAGCGCTCTACCACTTGAGCCACAGCGCCACTTCTGGCTTTTTTATTTTTTCTTCTTATGTGGTGTTGAGGAATCAAACCCAGGGCCTCATGCATGCAAGGCAAGCACTCTACCACTGAGCCACCTTCCCAGCCCACATTCTACCTTTTGAGCCATACCTATCACCTTAGTTTTTTCTGACATTGGCCTGTGATTCTTCTGTTTACATTTGTTGAGTAGCTAGAATGACAGAACCATACTGTATAGCTTTTTACGGATTGAGATAGGGATGTTATGAACTTTTTGCCCAGGGTTCATCTTGAACCATTGATCCTCTCTATTTCAGTTTCCCTAGTAACTAGGATTACAGGTATGAACTGTGCCTGTCAAAATTCACCAAAACTTAAGATGTTTCAATAGAGTTAAAGAAGTTTCATTACACTTATGTTTCACTTGTTATAGTCTGTCAGCATTCTTTTCTAAAACTTGCATATTTTACTAAAAATTGAATAATATGGGATTGATAGCTTTAGATTTTTCCCTATCCCTTTAGAATATTGGAGTTCTTGCTTCTGTTGGATGTGGCTTACCTAAAAAGCAAACAGTTTTCTACAGATTAAAGATTGTATAGACTTAAAAATGGTTCACAATGTTTAAGTTTAGGGAAAAAAGGCTACAGCTAAATGAAATTGAACCATGATTGACATGTAAATCTTCATATCTAGCAGCCTAGCTACCACTTCTAATTTCTCTGGCATTTCAGACCATCAGTTTATATTAGCCATCAACTTTTTAATTTTCCATTCTCCATTTTACATGTTAATGTCCAGATGTTAGTTGCATGTTTGGTTCTAGCTTTTCTATAAATCTTATATAATCTTATTTTTTGTTTTCTTTCCCCTCAATCCTGAAAAGTTAAGCGAAAGACTGAATTAGATATGGAAGAGTGTTCAAATGTAATAATATGTAGAACTGTAGAACTAAATATTTTAAAGGAGTTTCAAAAAAGAAATGTGCTAACCAGCACATTTTTATATTGTTATATTTTTATTTGTATTGTATTTATTACATATATTTACATATATAATTTATATTTATATAATTACATTATAAACATATAATATAAAGAATATTAAAATAAATATATAATTTGCATAACATAAAAATATAAAATATATTATACTATCTATTTATTATCTATATTTGTTATATTATATTACTTATATTTTTATATTTACATTTTTATTATTATATAATCAGCCACATTCTTTATATTATTTGTGAGCTTTCCATTACAACCAATCTCCAAAGTACTACACCTCTGGATATTATCATTTGCCAGTTAAACCTAATATTAATCAGTGATCAAGGGTCTGGGAGGACCTCACCACAGAGTAGCCTGGAATGTACAGTCCTGGAATTAGACTATTGTTATATATCCTCAATAACATTTAATAAGTTACCAGCTATTCTGAGCCACAACTACAGTATAAAAGCAAATAGATCATATGACAATATTTATAACCAACACTTGTTATATTCTATTTAATAGAAATGTACATCAGAACATTCACCCAGAAAATCAAGAGCTAGTAAGAGTGCTTCGAGAACAACTTCAAACAGAACAGGTACTTTTATATGTGCATTTATGTAAATCAATATTATAACTCTTCTTGTAGATGCAGTTGTGATTAAGCATTTGGAAATTACTTTGAGAAATGACAGCTTTTTTTTCCTGCTTCAAATTGTCCTAAATTGGTCTATAGGTTATATATTTTCAGATTAAGCAAGTTACCTAGTCTTATTCTGTTCAGTTTTTGTTTTTATTTTTACTGACTTGTTTTAAACTTATGTTTGTGCAGAAATAATCACTTTATTTCATTGTAATCACTGTAACTTGGCCTTAACTGAAATGTAGTGGAAACTCTACTTTTTAATATATATCGCTTAAGACCTTTAAAGAAATGACTGGAAAGGGTGCCTGCTCATTGTCTCCTTTTCCCCTTTCTTCAGTGGTGAAAGTTAATGAAACTGTAGAAAAAGAAGAAAACTTATCTACTCAGCCTCTTCTTTTTTTACCAAATGGAATCTTTAAGAACCAGAAATGAAATATGGTTTAGGAAGGCTGGAGTAAGTGGGACATTGTATATATCTGAATCAAGATAACTAGCAACAAAAACAAAAATTGAAAATGTTTTCTGCTAATGGCTTATGCCTGTAATCCTAGCTATTCAGGGATGAGACCCAAGGATTGCAGTTCAAAACCAGCTCAAGCAGGAAAGTCCACGAGACTCTTATTTCCAATTAACCCACAAAACAGCCAGAAGTGGGTGCATGACTCAAGGGTTAAAGCACAAGCCTTGAGCAGAAAAGCAAAACAAGAACATAAAGCTCTGAGTTCAAGCCCCAGTACCAGTACCAAAAAGAAAAGAAAAAGAACATACTTTCCTACTCAAAGTTCAATTCTATTAAAGTTCTGTAATTTACTAATTCACCAAATATTTTTTGAACTTCTATTTTATGCCAGACAATGTAGGCACTGGAAATTTAATTGTGAACTAAATTCATTTAAAAAAATCATGCCATCATGGAATTTCAATTCATTGACATAGAATACTTTCAGGATATTAGTAGTACTATTTCCAGAACTGTTATCAATAATTCAAGTTTTATAACTTATAAAGTGACTTTACAAACTTCTGGGTTAGCTTTATAACTTACCATAATAAGGGATGTTATGGACTTATTGAACAGAAATGCTTATTCAGATTTACAAGTTTGAATGTTTCAGTATATGTTCAGTTGGTTTTACTGCTTTGGGAGCCTGTGACAAGACAATGGCAAGATGGGGATTTTGTCAAATAGAAAAGTTTTTTTACCTAGATCGATTAAAAGATAAAATAAGAAAGTAGTTGAGAGTCTATGTTCTCATATCTTTCACGCTGAAGAACTTAATCTCCAGAACTATTCAGATATTCTCCACAGTCTGGGAGGAAATATTTAATCTTCAAACATGATAAATAAGGTGACTATTCTATTTTTGTATTGAAACATTTGATGACTAAAATGCTTAAATTCATACTATGTAAAGGGCTTAGCTGTACTGGATCTTCTTTGTGCTGTGGTCCCATTCATCTACCTCACACCTTCCTCAGATTAGAAGTAAGTTACAGACTTTGGCCTTTTCTGTGTTGTTTAACATGGTAGCCACCAGTCCCAGGTGACTATTTAAATTTAAGTTAATTGCCAGCCACGGGGGACTCATGCCTGTAACCCTACCTACTCAGGAGGCTGAGATCTGAGGATCATGGTTCAAGTCCAGCCTGGGAAGGAAGTATATGAGACTCTTAGCTCCAATTAACCAATAAAAAACTGGAAGTGGCACTGTGGCTCAAAGTGGTAGAGCACTGGCCTTGAGCAAAAGAGCTCAGAGGCAGCCCAGGCCTTGAGTTCAAGCCCCACGACCAACAAAAATAAAGTTAATTAGGTTTGAAGCTAACCCCAAGCAGAAAAATTCTTAAGACTCTATCTACAATATCACCAAAAAAAGCTGCTGCAGTCTTCCTTCTCCTCCTCTTCCTCCTCCTCCTCCTCCTCCTCTTCTTCTTCTTCTCTTCCTCCTCCTCCTTCTTCTGCTTCTTCTTTTCTCTCTCCTCTCTCTCTCTCTCACACACACACACACACACACACACACACATACACACACACAAGGAAGTAAGGTAAAGAAAAACAACCCAGCAACATAGCTTCATAAGTTTATCAGACTTACATGACCTTAAATATGGCATGTCTAAACTGTCAGTGTTAATAGCTCTGGCTGTGAGGTGTGATGTGGACACATGTCTTCTCACCAGGGTGTACCCACTACTGCTCGACAGCAGTTCTACACTGAAATGTATTGTCCAATCTGCTTACATCAAGCCTCTTTCCCTGTGGAAACGAACTGTGGACATCTTTTCTGTGGTAAGAAAACAATGATATATACTTAGTTGAAATGATATTTATATCAAGACCTACATGTGTGTATTAGCTGGATTCCTAATTTTCTCTCAGTCATAGTTCCTGAGTAGAATAGATGGCTCTTTTGATGTCTTGTTATACTTGTTGACTAAGTATATTTAGCATTTAAATATTGTTATTTGTTTTTGTACTTTATATATATATTACTTTATATATCATTTAGCATTTGTGGATTCAAAGGTCAGTTTCTGAGTCAAGAGTAGTTTGCTGGGGCTGGGAAGGTGGCTTAGTGGTAGAGCGCTTGCCTTGCATGCATGAGGCCCTGGGTTTGATTCCTCAGCACCACATAAGCAAAAAGAAAAAAGCTGGAAGTCGCACTGTGGTTCAAGTGGTAGAGCGCTAGCCTTGAGCTGAAGAGCTGAGGGACAGTGCCCAGGCCCAGAGTTCAGGCCCACGACCGCACCCAAAAAAAAAAAAGAGTAGTTTGCTGAATCTCCTTGTCCTTCACTTTTTGACAGTTATTATACAAACTTTCCAGGGCATGGAGTTTTTTTTTCCAAAAACCCTGGCCTTCCCTTCATTCTAATCTTTGTTTATAGAGTATGTTATTTAACAATACTTAAGTATATTACTTCACACCACCTGACCCAGAAAATTAAAAACCGAGACCCCAAAATGTTAAGAAATTTAATAAAAGGTAACACAGCTGCTAAGCAATATGTCCAGATTTTCTCTCTATTTTTTTTTTTTTTTTGCCAGTCGTGAACTCTGGGCCTGGGCACTGTCCCTGAGCTCTTCAGCTCAAAGCAAGTGCTCTACTGCTTGAGCCACAGCACCATTTCCTGTTTTCTGGAGGTTCATTGGAGATAAAGAGTCTCATGGACTTTTCCTGCCCTGGCTGACTTTGAAAGGCAATAGTCAAAGTCAAATCTCAGCCTCATGAGTAGCTAGGATTATAGGCATTAGCCACTTGATTTATTTTGTTTCTTGATCCAGGGTCTTGGTAATGTATCTTAGGCTTCCAGTTTCAAATTCAAATCCACAAAGGCCTACTTTGAGATACTCTTTGTTGTTTTTTGGTTTTTTGGTTGGCCGTGGGGCTTGAACTCTGGGCTTGGGCGCTGTTCCTCAGCTCTTCAGCTCAAGGCCAGCGCTCTACTGCTTGAGCCACAGTGCACTTCCAGTTGGAGATGAGAGTCTCACAGACTTTACTTGCCCGGGCTGGCTTTGAACCATGATCCTCAGATCTCAGTCTCCTGAGTAGCTAGGATTACAGGTGTGAGCCACCAGTGCCCGGCCTAACTTGAGATACTCTTTCCTCAGCCTCCTATGTGCTAAGATTGCAGAGCACTACCCTTGACTTTCCTAAGGCTTTTGCTACTTATAGCTAACAAATTATAAAACAATTATCAGTTGGGAATTAATTTATTTAATTCATTATTCCCGGGGCAGGAAGGTTCTTTTCACTAAAACCCTGACCCATGACCTTCCCTGAGCCCTACTATTTTTTTTCTTTTAATCATATGTTGGAAATTATAATACAAAATAGTGAAGGCTCAGATGAGGAGTTTTTGTTTTGCTTTTTGGTAGTATTAGCTATGGAATCCAGAGTGTGACCATGCTAGACAAGCATGCTACACATCTCTAGTCTCAGGCTGGGAAAACTTAGCCACTAGAGGAAGGAGGAACCTTTAATCCATCTGACATTCTTTTGAGTTTGAATATGGCCTTGGTCATCCTTTAGCACAATCCTCCAAGCTGGTGTTAACAATCAAAGAGTTTTAGCAAGCAAAATGAACTTATATGTCAACTCAGGCTTAGCTAATATATTGAGTAGATAATCCAGTGTTGTTCTTGTCTGAGGTAATAGGATAGACTGTTTCTGATATCCTGCTCTACTTGTTTGATGCTTTTATTTAGTGTCTGTATGTTCAAAGATTTAAATAAACTAGTTATTCAACTCTTTGGAAATTGAAATACGTTTCATTGGATAGTAGTTCAAGTGTAATAATATCAGAGCATTTTAGTTCATTTCCTATATGTAAAACCACACCTCCATTCCTTTGTGGTGAATCTACTCATGAAGATGATATAAACAAACTCTTTGAAGCCTATTGAATAATAGAAGAGGACATGTCAAGAAAGTGCAATAGACACTAATCTGATAGGGAAACCCCTTTATACAATTAATATACCTTTGTGATAATGAATGGCAGAAATGTATAACAGTTTATGTAGGGGCTTGCATATCAGTGGAAATGGAGAGGGTGAATGAAGAGAGTGAAGAATGGTGAATATGGACAAAGTGCTATATAAATATGTACAAAAACAGAACAAGGAAACCTGTTGAAATTGTTTTAAGGAGGGAAGGGAGATGAAGAAAAATGATAAACAGATAAATTTGAGTACATTGCATGCATGTATAGAAATATAATGAACCCCCTATTACACCCAGCAAATACTAATAAAAATAATAAGTTATCATATTTTTTATTTGTAACCCATATTATCTTATTTAATTCCCCAGTAGGTTTATGAGGTCTTATTCTCATTTTGCAAATGAACAGATTCAGAGAAATTGTTATCCAAATGAAAGTTATTGAGTCATCTCTTCTGCCATTCTACTTAGATGCTATCTTTTTATAAATAGGAAGAAAATTGAGAAGCATTTAGTCTCAGACTTGAATTAACTAACGTGTTTGTTTTGGGGGACCATAGCTACATACAATGTAGGCAAGTGATTACATAATTTGTAAAACAAGGATACATACAGCTCACTTTGCAAAAAGACATATGAGACTAAATTTAGTGTATTTAGAGTTCTTGTTGAAAACATAGTAAAAACTTCACTACAGGCAGTAATGTTCATGGTAACACATGAATAACTTGTTTTCATATAGTTCTCATTTTCAATTAGACTGCTTAAAGAACTCAATAAAAATTAATATGCCATTTTGTGAGAGTGAAGCCATCAGATAAAATTGTTTTGCTTTTAAATTGCTGTTGAAATTGGTGGATTCATTCTTTCCCACAGGTACAGAAATGTCCAGAGTGAGGAGTCTCTTCTTACCCATCTGTTTATTCACCAGTGTCCTCATACACCATTCATTTCTACCCCTGGCTTGTGCTTTGTGTTTTTGAAAAACAAATCAAATTTGGAACAGAAACTTACGGTGTGACTTATTGGTTTTTATAGTCAAAATGATGAGTATCGTTTTGTGCATTTTACATAGAAAATACAGTGTTTCTATGAAGCTTCATAGTATTGATATAGTAATACTTGTTTTGGAGCTGGCGGTGTGGCTCAAGACTAGTAAATGCAAACACTTGAGTTCAAACCCCAGGACTGCAAAATAAAACAAAAGAAAGCTTGTCTTTGGTTGTGTAAAACAATTCTGTTGCTTAACTAATCCTTAAATTATTCTTTAATGTTTGGGAATTGTTGCTAGATTTGAATTTGCCTGAGGAATTAGATGAAAGACCTGTTTTTTTAAGAAAAAACAATTTTTTTTGCCAGTTCTGGGGCTTGAACTCTAGGCCTGGGTGCTGTCCCTAAGCCTCTCTGTGGGACAGTGTCACTTCAGGCTTTTTTTTTTTTTCTGAGTAGATTTATTGGAGATAAGATTTTCATGATCTTTCTCACACAGACTGGATTCAAACCATGATCCTCAGCTCTCAGCCTCTTGAGTTCCTAGGATTACAGGCGTAAGCCACTTGTGCCAGGCAAAAGAACTGTTTTAAGATAAAGTGATACTGTTAAATATTTGAAAATGTCTCAGGATAAGTGCACTTCAGTATTAATGTTTTCTCTTTTCTACTAGGTGCCTGTATTACTGCATATTGGAGATATGGTTCATGGCTTGGAGCAATCAGTTGTCCAATCTGTAGACAAACGGTAGTGTTTTAGAAAACATTTATGCTACTTTATGTTGTAAATTTTAATAGTGATTGTTATTTAATTTAAATATTTTGTACTAGCTCAATTTTTTTAATTTAATTATCTGTGATTTTAGTCAATTATAAAAAAAAAACCTCATCCTTATGACATGAGAATTTTTGTTTTAAATACTGTGGTTGTCATGAAAAACTAGCAAATTCGTCCTGCCCAAATCATGTCTTTCTTACCATACCAAAAAGGGAATAAATGAACTAAATAATTAATGTAAACATTTATTTCCCTATTTCCTTTACATTTTTATATACTTCCGATGCATTTCTTTTAGAAAAGAATTATTTTACCTTTTTCATTTATATTTAATATGCCTTGTTCTATCTGAATGTTGTATAAAGGAAACTATATAGTTATTTTATATGTGTACAAACACAGAGACCTTCCTCCTTTCTTCTTGTTTCATTCACATTTTTCTTTTTCTTTTTGCAGTCTTAGGGCTTGAACTCAGGATTTAGGTTCTGTCCCTGACCTTTTTTGATCAAGGCTAGTGCTCTACCATTTGAGCCACAGATCCACTTCCTGCTTTTTGGTGGCTAATTTGACATAGGAGTCTCATGGACTTTCCTGCTCGGGCTTGAAACCATGATCCTCGGTTCTCAGCCTCCTGAGTAGTTAGGATTATAGGCATGAGCCACCAGTGTCCGGCTACATATTCCTATTTAGTTAGAAGAAAATTGCTGTTTCTTTTATTGGCTCTATGGTTAATTTGATGTCTGAAACTAATTTGCCAATACTATTTGTCTTTTGTCACCTGCTAGCAACATAGAGATAAAGTAGTATGTATTGGATTAAAGAATTCTACCACCTGTCCCAAAGTGGAGAACTAATCTACATTGAGCTTTTCCTGACTCTACTCAGGGCCTCTCATTGGGCATAAGTATCTTAACAGACAGCACCCTGTGTATCACCTATCAGACTACAGGCTAGTATGGTAGAGATGAAGATGCCCTAGTATGATAGCTATTTGTTCCCTAATTGTAGTCATTCATCCTGGAGGCAAGACAGCTAGCAGATACTATTCCATCTTCTGTTTCACTGGGCTCCTGTAGTAAATAATCATAGAAATAATGCACAGGGTGCGGTCTCTTACTGCACATGACTTTGTTCTGTACAATAACACACAAACTATCCTACCCTCATTTCAAGGCTCAACTTTGCATTGTAAGCTTTCTGGACCCCAGAGACAGAAGTAGTCCTTACTCTCATATCATTGTTACACCACTACCCACAGTCCCATTTAACAGGCTGTAGAACAAGTCTGCCTCCCTTTATACTTTGGATATTGCGGTCATCCAGGGACAGGACCATGGCTTCTTTTTTTTTCTTTTCCTTTTTTTTTTGTTGTTGTATGTATGGCACTAACAAAGTGCCTGGATCATTATAGGTCCTCAATACCTATTGGAAAATGCTCTTCTTTTAGTTAATTGGTGAAGTTAGAAGTGGCTGTCAGTATCTGATGTCCCTACCACCTGCTATCTTTAATCACTCCTTCACTTAACTAGAGAGCATCTGGGACAGTGGGTAGCCTGATTTTATATCCTTAATTGAGGATATAAACAACAGCTAGACAATTTTAAATGAAATCTGTTACTAAATGAAATCTGTTACTATTCCTTCCTATTTTTTCCATCACATAACTTAGTAATAACCACTTTCTGTAGGCTATTACATTCTTTCTGTACGTGTGCATGTGCGTCCTGGGGTTTGAACTCAGGGCCTGCACACTGTTCCTGAGCTATTTTCTTCTAGCTTTTTGGTGAATGAGAGAAAATCCTCACAGACTTTCCTGCCTAGCTGGCTTTGAACTGTGATTCGCAGATTCCAGCCTCCTGAGTAGCTACAGTTATAGGCCTGAGCCCCTGGCAATTACTTTTTTGTTGTTGTTGTTGGTGGTGGTCATGGGGTTTGAACTCTGGGCCTGGGCGCTGTCCCTGCACTCTTCAGCTCAAGACAAGTACTCTACCACTTGAGCCATAGTAACACTTCCAGTCTTCTGGGTGGTTTATTGGAGATAAGAGTCTCACGGATTTTCCTGCCTTGGCTGGCTTTGAATCATGATCCTCAGATCTCAGCCTCCTGAGTAGCTAGGATTATAGGTGTGAGCCACCTGTGCCAGGCTGGCAATTACATTTTTTTATTGACCTTGGGACACTGTCCTTGCAACAGCCATGGATGAAACAAGGTGTTTTATAGCAATACCAAGAAATACATGTCTATTACAGTGTCTGAAAGTTAGTCCTTGAAATTAATCTCCACATTATTGCAGCACTCAAAGATATGTCAATTCCTGGGAAAATAAAGGATTAATGAGTCATTATTTTAATGCCAAAGGAAAAAAATGTGTCATTTCTTTCTGAAAGATATGTGTGTATATATATGGGGGGGAGGCAGAGAGAGAGACATATTTTTTTCCAGTGAGGACGTATCCCTAAATATTGATATTAGTAACACCTCATGAAATGGTATTTGGCATGTTATCACTTTGTTATTTAGTTTTGAAATTTCAGTATCCTCATCCCCTTCCATCTTAGCTACCATTCCCTACATAGATATAGTATGTAAAGATTCAATCTTACTTTCTATCCCTCCTTGTATCATGAATGTATTACTTAAATTTTTAAGTGAAATTTAAGCCTATTTAGAAAAATAGATTAGCTGGGTACAGGTGGTTCATACCTGTAATCAATCTTAGCTACTCAGGAGCTGAAATCTGAGGATCATTGTACAAAGGCAGCAAGGGAGGAAAGTCTATGAGATTTTTATCTCCAATAAATCACCAAAAAGCAGGAAGGGGTGCTACCTTGAGCAGAAAAAGCTAAAGGACAATACCTAGGCATAGTGTTCAAGCTCCAGTACCCACACGTTCCCCCTCTCCCCCCCCCCCCCCACACACAAAAGAGGATACGTATTTGTTTGTTTGGTTTTTGTCACTTTGTGCCATTTCTGGTAGAATCTTCCATGGGTAGCCCAAATATAAACTTAGACAAATGTTTTTCTCTCTATTACTAGGGTTTCTGCAATTGAGCAGTGGCTACCTACTTCTTCAGATGTAGGCAATATAGATTTGTTATTTATAGCTTGAACATAAAACACAGTGACTATAAAGGGGAATAGCAAACACATAGTCCTGATACCCTCAAAAGTTCCTTCTAGGTATATATTTTCTTTTTTTTGTTTTTGGGTCCGGTCGTGGAGCCTGAACTCTGGGCCTGGGTGCTGTCCCTCAGCACTTCAACTCAAGGCTAGCACTCTACCACTTGAGCCACAGCGCCACTTCCGGCTTTTTTCTTTTTGCTTATGTGGTGCTGAGGAATCAAACCCAGGGCCTCATGCATGCAAGTGGCTCTACCACTGAGCCACCTTCCCAGCCCCTTAGGTATATATTTTCAATGTCAATGAGTGTCTTCTCATCCCCCCCCCATCTTCAAATACACGTTCACCTAAACAGAGAGCTACTGAGTTCTTCCTTTATACCAGCAAGATGTTTATATTATGGGAATGCAAAATCACATTTCAAGTTGGAATTTTTATTTTGTTATTGTTTCATTGGGTCAGTCATGGGGCTTGAACTTGGGGCCTGGGAATTGTCCCTGAGCTCTTTTGCTCAAGACTAGGGCTCTACCACTGTGAGCCATAGCAGCACTTCTGTTTTTTTGGTGGTTATTTGGAGATAAGAGTCTCACATTTTCCTCTTGGGCTGGCTTTGGATTGCGATGCTCAGATCTCAGCCTCCTGAGTAATTAAGGTTACAAGTGTGAGCCACCAGCACCCAGCTTTGGAATTTTTATTATGAGGAAATAATAACTTATTCTCATGTTGCCTTTTTAAAAGACATGAATGAAATACACACTCAGAAGCTTTTCTATTCTGATAACACAAAGTAGAAAAAAAGTGATATAGAAGATATAACAACTTTTTTTTTTTGTTCTGTAATATGCAGGTAACTCTACTTCTAACAGTATTTGGAGAAGATGATCAGTCTCAGGATGTTGTAAGATTACATCAAGATATTAATGATTATAACCGGAGATTCTCAGGGCAGCCCAGATCTGTAAGTAGTTATTTCAGACTGAAGGAGCTTTTGTATTTCTTCCTTGAAAAGTGAGATGTACCAATCAATATTCTTTGACTATGAAAAAAAATCTCATTATGTGTGTTATGCTAAGTTTTTAACCTTCATCATGGTCACGGGCAATGACTTACAGCTTTCCTAAAAACCATAACAGTTTTGTCTTTCTCAAAAAACAAACACATGGGGCCAGGCACAGAGTCTCACATCTATAAGCCCAGCTATTCAGAAAGAGGGATTGAAAGGATCATGGTTTGAGGCCAGCTCATAAAAAGTTAACAAGACCTATTTTAAGCAATAAGCCAAGTATAGCAGTGTATGTCTATAATCCTAGCTACACAAGAGACATAGATAATAGATAGGAGGATCATGGTCTAAGGATGGTTCTGAACAAAAAACAACCACATGACCTTTTTATTTCCTCCCTAACAAGTGTGAAAGCTTGAGTTCAACTCCTAGTACTGCTAATTATATATATAATATTATAATTGCCTAATATATGATGTTATATATTAAATATTATGTATAATCTATATTAAATCTATATTGTATGTCATATATTATGTTACAACATATATTATGTATGATCTGAAATATATATCATGCATTATATATTATAGTATATAATACATATTGTAGAAGGAAATAGAAATATTTTTATTTATGATTCTAAATCAGTTTGTCTTAAGAGAAAGCTTGAAAATGAAAACTTCTAGAGAAGTTTTTTTGTTAGTGTTTTTAATTTAATCCTGTTTGAATGTTCCCTCAAATATCTCGATTTGGGGTTTCTGTTTCAACTTGGCTATCAGAACACATCATGCATGTGTCTGTGTGTACTAGGGCTTACCTCGGGGGCTCTCTCACTGGGCTTGTTTGTTCATGGCTGATATTCTATTTGAGCTACATTGCTAGTCCAAAAACACCCTACTTTTAAAATACACATTAATTCTATAGTTAAGCTCTCCTTCTCCTCAAAAAGCAGTCAAAAAATTAAAAAAGTATCACATTTTACTGACATACTAGTTTTCACAAAAATCTAACGAATGATTTTATACCTCAAAAACTAGAGTATGTCAAGAACAGGTTTCTACAGGAAGCCCATACTTTCTGAGCTTTAACTGTATAGCTAATAGTTCAGCAGACTTTTTACAATCACTTCAACATGGATAACACTGAACACATTCCTTCTTCTACTGCTTATTGTTCTGGGGTGTTTTTGTTTTTTTGGGGTTTTTTTGTTTGTTTTTTTGGTGCCATTACTGGGGTTTGAACTCAGAGCCTGGTTGCTGTCCCTAAGCTTTTGTGCTCAAGCACTCTACCATTTGAGCCACAGTTCTATTTCTGGCTTTTGGGTGGCTAATTGAAGATAAGAGTCTCATGGACTTTCCTGCCCAGCCTTGCTTCAAATTGCTATCTCTCAGATCTCAGGCTCCTAGTAGTTAGGGTTATAGGTGTGATCCACTGGCACCAGCATCTCATTCCTTCTTGATATGTTCTTTTTTCAATCTTGACATCATTTGTCTTATAAATAAGACCCATTATTTTTTTTTATGGATATCCTGCTTTTTTATTGTTGTTGTGTGACAGTTCTAGAGTCTGAACTAAAGGCCTCTAGCTCTCATTCACCTTTTTAAAAAAAGTTTTAAAACTTTACTTTTATTGTTATTATAAAGGGATTACTGCTTCATAAATCAGGTAATGAGTATGTTTCTTTTTGGACAATGTCACCCCTTCCTTCATTCTCTCCTAGTTTTTCCTTCCTATTTCTATCCACAAGTTCTATAGTTTATTTTTAACATGGTTTCTACTGAGTCCCACTGCTACATTTGTTCACTCTATGTCCCTCCATTTTTTTTTTTTTGGGTCCGGTCATGGGGCCTGAACTCTGGGCCTAGCGCTGTCCCTCAGCTCTTCAGCTCAAGGCTAGCGCTCTACCGCTTGAGCCACAGCACCACTTCCGGCTTTTTTCTTTTTGCTTATGTAGTGCTGAGGAATCGAACCCAGCAAGCGCTCTACCACTGAGCCACCTACCCAGCCCCTATCCCTCCATTTTTATCCTCTTCTCCCTTCCTCCCCTCCCCCCCCCCCTTATTCCCTCAAACAGGGAAAAATCAAGACAAAAAAGAAAAGAAAAAGAAAAAAACCTCTTGCTTCTACTTCCTGGAGTTCTTTTTGATAAATACCATTTTATATGATCAGAGGCACAGAGGCATTGCACCTTTGTTTTCCTTCCCTAAGTCTCCTCCTTTGGTCTCACTGAGTGTGAAGCCCTAGAGTCCTGTGTAATTTATTGTGTATTTTAGATCTAGCTTCTACATGTCTCATTCAGCTTTTATGTTCATACTTGGTGCTCTACCACTGAACCAACCACACCTCCAAGTCTGGCATTCTTACTAATGAATTGGAGATAAGAGTCTCAAAGACTTTTCATCCTCACTGGCTTTGAACACCAGCTCTTAGATCTCAGCTACCTGAGTAACTAGAATTATAGAAACAACCCACCAATGCCCAGTTTCTTGTCCAGTGATTGTGTTGTTCACAAAAATTCCTGTCTATTTTCAGTCACCATTGCCATCAGACTAGTCCAATCCACTATTGTCTCCTGCTCTAGATAGGTGTAGGAGCCTCCTCGCTGCTACTTTGGAATAATGTTCCCACTTCTTGCTATGCTTTAATGAGAGCTTTTTTGATCTGATCCTCCTTCTGCTCCATCTTGATCTGTAAGCCTTTCCCCTTTGCTGACCCATGCTTCTGCTACACAGCACCTTCCACATTCTTTCCACTTTTAAGACTTTCTTTTCACATGGCATATCCTCTCTGTGGAATGTTTGTCCCTCTGCTCTGCATATAGTCAGCTTCTTGTCTTGTAAATTATTCTCCCCAGGGGCTTCCCCTAACCAACTCCAGTACTCTATGTATTTCCTTCATACCATTTATCACAATAGTACTCAAACCTCATTTATCTTCTCATAGACTAAAAGCTCCAGAAGTACTATGCTTTTTACTACTCTATCCCTAATGCTATATACAATGCTTTGATACAGGCCCTTGATGTTTATTGAATAAGACAGTGGTATACTCTTAAGAATTGAAGCTGAGGCTGGGCACTAGAGGCTCAGGCTGATCGCAGTTTGAAGGCAGCCTGGGCAGGAAAGTCCATGAGACGCTTATCTCCAATTAACCACCAGAAACCAGAAGTGGCATCTAGCTCAGAGTGGCAGAGTGCTAGTCTTGAGGGCAAAAGCTCAGGGACTGTGCCCAGGCCCTATATTCAAGCCCCAGAACTGGGTAAAGGAAGAGAGGGCAGGGAATTAAGCTTAATCTGTGCCAGTGCCCATGATTGTGCTGAAAACATCCTGAGCCTCTTATCTCCAATTAAACACTGAAAAGTTGGAAGCGGCCTTAGGCAAATAAACTCAGAGGCAGAGCCCAGGCTCTGAGTTCAAGCCCCAGGACTGGCACCAAAAAAAAAAAAAAGAAAGAAAAGAATTGAAGCTGATAGCTTCAATCCCAGCACTCAGGAGGCAGAGAAGCAAGCCCAGAGACACAATGAAACCTGTATTAAAGAAATAGAAGTAAACAAACATGTGATTCTAGTGCTTCTAGCCAAAAATAATATTCTATTAAAAGCTTCTGTATTAAACAGATGTGTGGGGCTGGGAATGTGGCTTAGTGGTAAAGTGCTTATCTAGAAGCCCTGGGTTCAATTCTCACTACCATATAAGCAGAAAAGTCAGAAGTGGCACTGTGCTCAAGTGGTAGATTACTCACCTTGAGCAAAAGAAACTCAGGGACAGTGCTCAGGTCCTGAGGTCAAGCCCCAGGACTAGCAAAAAATAAAAATAAAAATTTATGTGTGTGTGTGTGTGCGTGCGCGCGCTCCAAGCCTGGGCTCTATCCATGAGTTCTTGTTCAAGGATAGCACTCTACCACTTGAGCTATAGTGCCACTTCTGGTCTTGTAGTGGTTAATTGGAGAAAAGAGTATCACAGACTTTCCTGCCCAGGCTGGCTTTAGAAGATCGTCAGATCACAGTTCTAAGATTACAAGCATGAGCCACCAGTGCCTGGCTCACCTTCTCTTTTGGCCCCTGCCTCTCCCACTGCTGCATGTTCCCCCATCATATACTTTTTCATCATTATTTTAGTGTATATTAATTATTAAAAGGTTTTTACCATGCCACCTCACACATGAATATGCTATATCTTAGTCACAATAAACTCTATCACTTTTTCCCTGTAACCCCTGCCCTGTTATTGTACAACAGCTTTCAGCATGATTCCTTATGCCATCTGTGTAAACTTATTTTTGGTGTGCTGTATGAAGTACTAAGTGTTACTATTTGGTTTTCCTCCCACCAGATTATGGAAAGAATCATGGATCTTCCTACGTTACTGAGACATGCATTCAGAGAAATGTTTTCAGTTGGAGGTCTTTTCTGGATGTTCCGCATTAGAATAATACTTTGTTTAATGGGAGCTTTTTTCTACCTTATATCACCTCTAGATTTTGTACCTGAAGCCTTGTTTGGTATTCTAGGCTTTCTAGATGATTTCTTTGTCATTTTTTTGTTGCTTATTTATATTTCTATTATGTATCGAGAAGTAATAACCCAAAGGCTAACCAGATGAAAAAGTTTTATAGAATAACTGAAACATGTAAAATTAAGCAAAAGGATTCACAGCAGTAGAAATCATCTAAATATTACCTTGCAAGCTTAAAAATATTATATATGGACATTTGGTTATCATTTGACAGATGCTTAGCAAAATATAACTGGAAATTTTACATTTACAAGTTCTAATGTTAAGATCAGAACTATAACAATCTACAGTTGTATCTCAATTCCAAGATGTCTGTAAAGTCTCTGGGAAAAAAGTGGAATTGTATAAGAAGGGATACTTTGATATATTCTTTTCCCCAAATTTCTGAGATTGATATATTGTATGATAATGTTAATGTAATTTAATCCATCCAAGTCATCCTTAGCGTACCTATACAATAATATATTGTTTTTCAACTCATCTAAATATTTTGTTACAATAAAATACTGTACAATTTGGGGAAAAGTCAGTGTTTCTTCTAGTACTTCTAGTTCTTTTGTGCATTTGGAGCAGTTTTGCTTTTCTGTTCTGGTATAATTATTTGTTATCAGCTGAAACTGAAAGAAGAAACATGAACACTATATTTGGCTTCATATTCTGGCTAAATAACACTTCAGTGAACAGAATTAACATTTATTTCCAAAAAACACTCTTGGTCTTCAGTTATGAAATCTAGCCAAGAATTTGACCTTTCATAGGAACAGATTAAAAGTAACTTGTAAAGGGAAATTGTTTTAGGAATCTAGGTAATGCTGCAATCACGTATCAGTTTAATGCTTTTTTAAGGAAACATCTTTAGCACCAAGACCCTTAGGAAAGTATTAGGAACAGTATTTAGATTTGACAAATTACTGGTGAACTCTAACAACAGACATGGAAATTTTTGGTTAGTTGTCTGTTGTCTGAAAACTTTTATAACCCTGCCTTTGTGAATCGCAGTTTTACATTTTCAAATTAAGAGAGAAAAACATTTCAGCTCAGTCATCAACTTGAAAAAGCTAAAATGACTAATTGCTTGTTACGCCAGACTGGAAAGAATTTCCTATCTAAATTTATTTTCTGTACATGTTTTCTGCTCTCAGTGTCACATTTCTGATTACAGTAATTTATTCAAATATTTGTAACTGCTACTAATACATACTTGTAGAGGTGTATTGTACAAATTTTGTAATATACAGTAACACTACATGAACTAGAGTCTTACTACACTGAAAAAGATTCTGTATTCAGAATCTTAGACCTGCTTTATAAGTCATTCTCACTGGTCACTGATGATACATGCAGAAGAGACCTGACAGTATTAAGCAAGTAGAGTTAATCAGTGTTTTAAACATAATAGTAATACTCTGTGTTCAGAGTTAGATCATATAAATTCAAAGCAACAATTTGGGCTCCTTTAAGATAACAATATTATCATTTGCAAATCAGATGGTCCAATCTCAGGAGCAGGGAATAACTGGAGCAGCTCTGTGGGGAATCAGAGGAAAACAACTGTTCTGACAACCCAATGCACCAGAACCGAGATTTCAGCTCCTACTTTTCTCAGCATCTGAGAGAAACCAGGGCAAGAAGGACCTGTACTGATCCCTGTGGCTATGCAGATAACTACCTCACAGAGTTGGAGCAGCGGTAGGGAACCTTTCTTCTGTCTAGGGCCATATTTGTAAAATCATTCTCAGACTGTACCACATTACCAATACAGGCAGACAGCCACCGGCAACTGTTAAGAATGATATGTCTGTTATATTAAGCACTGAATTATTCAGAAGGCCTTAAATGGCTCTCAGGCCAGAGGTTCCTCACCCCTGCACAGAGGATTCAAGGCTTGGTTCAAATGTGGTGATTTAAGAGTTTGTCATTATTCTTTGGAATAAAAGTGGTATGTTTAAAACCTTTTAAAATGTGCTATTTTCTGTCTTTTTGATAGTTTAACATTTAAGCTTTTTTCCCTGTTTTTTTTTGTTGTTGCTATTGTTTGGTGCTCAAGTGTGTGCTAGGCTTGAATTCAGGGCTTTGTGTTCTTTGGTTAGCTTGTCAGTGATGACACCTTCCTAATGAATCACACCTCCATACCTGGCTTTTTGTGGTTAATTGGAGATAAGAATCTCACAGGCCTGCCCAGGCTGGCCTCAAACTATGATCCTCAGATTTCAGTCTCCTAATTAGCTAGAATTAAAGGAGTGAGCCACGTGGCTGGGTTCTGCTGGGTTTATTTTTTGGGGACTTGAACTCAGGGGCAAGGCACTTTCCCTTTGCTTTTTTTTTTCTCAAGGTTGGCACTCTACCACTTGAGTTACATTTCTACCTCCAGCTTTTTGCTGGTCAATTGGAAAAAAAAAGTATCACAGACTTTCCCGCCCAGACTGACTTCAATAACAATCCTTAGTTCTCAGCCTCCTAAGTAGCTAGGAATACAGATGTGAACCACTGGTACCTGGCCTTATACTGGGCTTTAAACTTGGGGCCTTGGGTTTGTTAGGAAAGCATCTACAGTCTATCTCTGGCCGAAAATTTAGAGATCTTGAAATAGTATTGATTATAATGGTCATCATGACTTCTTAAAATAGGTCCTTTTTATTATGGCTTGTACATAATTGTGTATATTTTATTTCTAAACATACTCCTCTATAGGAGTATTATCCCAAAGTATATGTACTGCATTATAATGGACATTTTAATGTATTTATTCAGTGTTAGTTTGAGGTATATGTGAGTTTTCTCCTAAGTACTGACCCTGGAACATAACTCTTGGATTAAGCTGCAACTCAACTCTGTATATACAATGGACTACACAAAGGGAAAAAAATCTTTCCCTTTCATTAAGCTAACTTTAAATTGATAGATAATTGAACATGTTTATGGGCCACATGCTGATGTTTCAGTGTATTATGTATTAATCAACTCAGGATATTGAGTTTCCCCTATGTAAAACTTATTGTTTTGGGATGAAAACATTCAAAATCCTCTCTTCTAGCTATTTTGACTTAACTAATACAACACTTAACTATACAACTTGTGAGTGGGATGGGAAAGAAAAACTAGGAGGGAAGGGGTAACACTGTCCAAAAAGACATGTACTTATTACCTGACTTGTGCAACTGTAACCCCTCTGTACATCTCCTTTAGAATAACAATTTCAAAAATTTTAAGTAAAATAATTTATTGAATTTTTCTTTAAATATATGCACAAAGAGGTCTACATTTAACACATTAGTTTATGAGTATAGCGCATCCTGTTCTATTCTCCCTCCCATCCCTCTCAGTCCTGTCCACCATCGTTAGTCTACAAAGTAATTTTTATTACCTTTAAGTAGTCATACAAAGGGGTTTCAATTCAACATATTAAGAGTACAATGCATTGTTTTAAATTTTTCTGTAGTGGTACTGGGGCTTAGACTCAGAGCCTCATGCTCTTGGTTAGCGTATGTGTGTGTGTTTGCGTGCGCACGTGTGCACACTGGTCCTGGGCCTTGAATTCAGGGCTTGGGTACTGCCCTTGAGTATTAATACTCAAGGCTAGTGGTCTACCACTTGAGCCACAATTCCACTTCCAACTTTCTGGTGGTTAATTGGAAATTAAGGGTCTCATGGACTTTTCTGCCCCAGCTGGCTTTGAACTTGATATGAGGATATCTCAACCTCCTGAGTAGCTAGGATTACAAGTATGAGCTACTGGTGCTCACAAGTTAGCTTTATTTTTTCTTCAAAACTAGCACTCTACCACTTCAGCCACACCTCTACTTCCAGCTTTTTGCTGATTAACTGGAGTAACTGGAGGTAAGAGTCACATAGACTTTTTTGCCCTACCTAGCTTGGATCCACCCATCCTCAGAGCTCAGCCTCCTGAGTAACTATGATTATAGAAATGAGCCACTGCCATTTGAGTACAGTGAATGTTGATCAGTATCACCCCTTCCATCATTCTCCCCCAGCTCTCCTAATCTCGCCTATCCGCTCAAGCAACCTGGTTTATTCCATTGTTAACATTTGATTTGTTTCCAGCATTTAAAAAAATTTAGTTGCCCATTTATTTTTGTTTAATTTTTAATTGTTATTCCAAAGGTGATGTACAGAGGGATTACAAGTCAGGTAATGAGTACACTTAATTTTACCCTTTCCCTCCCTTTCTCTCAGTTATTACCTCCTGTTCCCACCATCTAATGAGTACTACTGCTGCATTTGTTCACCTTTTGTCCCTCCATTTCTGTGTCCTCCCTTTGCCCTCCCCAAAGACAGATAAACGAACAAAAAAAGAAAAACAAAAAAAACCCCAAACCCCTTGTTTCCATTACTTGGATTTCATTTCAATAAATATTATTTTATATGCTGAGAGGCACATAGGCATTATGCATTTGCGTTCTTCCCCTAAGAGTATCCTCCTTTGGTCTTACTGTGTGTGGATGCTTAAAGTCCTATATAATTTATCATTTCCAGGTGCCCATCATTTTTTTTAATTGACCAGAGAATCATAATCACTTAACAAGTAACAACAATCATTCCAATCTTAAGAAATGCTAAGAAGAAATGAGTAAGCTAGAAAAGAGGAAAACAGCAAGTACTGTTTGGTTAGCTTGCCTCAGTCCACTCTAGCCACATTAAGCTCTGTCATTTGTTAGACAGGCAAAGAACACTGAGACTCAGGGGCTCTGCCTTAGCTACATGCCTCTAATTCCAAGTTTCTTCCCCCAGACACCTTCAGAGTTAACACTAACCAATTCCAAATTTAGCTTGTCACTTCCTCTACAGGTCAGTCCTGTTCATTATTATTGAAAATTGCCACTTCTCCATGAAGCACCTTTCACCCAGTAAAGTATTATGTAATCACTTGTTTTGGTCTGTTTACCCTTATCCCCACTAGGTTTTTGACTCCATAAAGGCAGAACTTGTAATGTATCCCAAGTGACCAGAATTGTGCATTAGCACAGGAGTTCAATAAATGTTACCTCTGTTGAAGAGTAAAAAATATCAGTGACCTCTAAATATTTTTACATCAATCTGTTATATTCTACAATATTGCACAGTGACAACAGAGAGATTATTCTTTTAATAATCCTGGAAAAACTAGTAATAAACTACTATTCAGGTATTAGCTTTGAAACTTTAGGTACAAAGTTTCTTGAGTCTTTAGATTTATTTAACTGACCGATTGCAAGATTAAGGAACACATCTGTTTTGATGAAGACATATGAAAGCACAATATGGCTCACAATTGGGCAAGATTTCACTGGAACAGGAGGGACCTTAGTGGTGGAGGATACACAAAGAGGATAAGGAAAGTTTGTCAGCAAAGATAACACTTAGGCTATAGCTTAAAGGTGGACAGGGCATTTCAGAATGCCATTTCAGGTGAAGGGGCATTTCAGATCAAGTTAAACTGCCTGTTTAAAATTTACACAAACTAGCCGGGCACTGGTGGCTTGTTCAAGAACAAGTGTGTGTGTGTGGGGGGGGGGGGGGGGGGAGGCTGGGAAAGTGGCTCAGTGGTCGAGCACTTGCCTTGCATGCACGAGGCCCTGGGTTCGATTCCTCAGCACCACATAAGCAAAAAGAAAAAAGCCGGAAGTGGCGCTGTGGCTCAAGTGGTAGAGCACTAGCCTTGAGCTGAAGAGCTGAGGGACAGCGCCCAGGCCCAGAGTTCAGGCCCCACGACCGGACCCCCCTCCCCCACCAAAAAAGTGGGGATGGATACAAATGTTATGAAAGTGACAGAAAACACAGCACTTATATCTATATGTATGTGTGGGCAGCGCGCGCGCGCACGCCTCACACTCTGACTCTGCTTTTGACTGTTTCTTTGCCTGGGCTAGCATCGAACGTCAATATTTAGATCTCCGTCCCGAGCAACTTGGATTAGAGGTGGGGACACCAGTGCCTACCCTCGTATCTTCTTTCACTGCTAAAAAATAATCTGTCACCTATGGATTCTCGGGGACTTCAGATACCTGAAGACACATATAACAAATACAGATTAACAGTCTGGAACTGTAGTCCACAGTTTTTCAAACCACACAGCATCTTCTCAGTAGCTCTTTTAAAGAAATGAGGAACCTGGCGCCGGTGGCTCACGCCTGTAATCCTAGCTACTCAGAAGGCTGAGATCTGAGGATCACGGTTCAAAGCCAGCCCGGGCAGGAGAGACCGTGAGACTCTGATCTCCAATAAACCACCAGAAAGCCGGAAGTGGCGCTGTGGCTGTAGCGGTAGAGCGCACGCCTTGAGCTGAAGAGCGCAGGGACAGCGCCCAGGCCGAGTTCAGCCCCTCGACCGACCAAAAAAGAAAAGAAAAGAAATGAGGGCAATAAAACGACGGCCTCGGTACTACACCTTTTTTTTTTTTTTTTTTTAAGGCCACAGCCCCAACACAGCCCCCCCCCCCAGCCCCAATTCCGGATATCACCACCCAACAGAACACCGCTACCAGCGGAAATCCCGCCCCGGTATCAACACCCCCTTACCAAGCCTTCTCCCGCCCCTCCCCATCCTCCAACAAGCCCTTACTTCCTGCCGAAAGCACGGAGACCCCGCCTACTTCCGCCAGGATGACGCAGCCGTGCGTGCTTCAGCCAATGGTATACCTCGCAAGAACCGTTGCCTCTGACCTCTGGGCTAATCAAGACCAGAGACAAAAACTCGCGAGAGGTGAGGTTGAAGCTGTCTCCGCCATCTTGGAGATGGGTGCTAGCTGTGGTCCTTCTGTTAATCCAAACAAAAAAGACGGGCACCGAAGTTACCCCTCACTCTCCCGTCAGGTTATCATCACGGTTAATTGTTAGCCAAAGCTACATAAGAAGCGAGCTTGTGAAGGCCGGAATCAGCGACATTGAGGGCCGCTTCACCTGCCTTCTGGGAGGCAGAAGTGAAGTGGCTGAGGACCGGAAGGATGGTGCAGTCCTGTTCTGCCTACGGCTGCAAGAACCGATATGATAAGGATAAGCCGGTTTCTTTCCACAAGTAAGTAGCCTGCGCCCCTCACGGGTCCGTCCCACCTGCGGCGGGGGGCGCGCGGCCGTTTGGGCGGGGTGGAACCGGCGCGTGTCCGCGCGAGACCTGACGAGAGGAGCGGGGCGGGGCCTCCCGGGCGCGGCGGCGGGCGTGTCGTGCCGGGCTGCTGCCACCCAGCCGCAGCGACAGTGCTGACCCGGTCTTCCTTGTGGCAGTTGCTCCGGCTCTGAGTAGGCTGTGGAGTGCAAGGTCAGCCTGGAGTTGGCGAGTTCCCAGCCATGGGTTAAGCCTCACGGTGACGTGGAGAGGCCAGGTGGTAATAATTCCTTAGGAATAAACTTGAAACAGGAACAAAGACTTGCAAAGAAGTCACAGTTCGTTCTTGCTCTGCAAGGCAGGTGTATGGTAAAGCCATTAAGGATTGATTTGCCGGCGGTTTGGATTCTTGGACTTAGTGTCTTGGAACTACACCAAACCAGGAGTGGTGCACGCCGTTAGTCCCACACTGGTGTGGGAGGTGGAGACAGAAAGATCTCCCAATTCCAAGCCAGCCTGGGCTATTTAGGGAGACAACAAAATGATGGCTCATGTTGTTATTCTAAGTACTCCGGAGGCAGAAATCTGAAGATCGCGGTTAGAAGCCAGTCAGAGCCGGAAAGCCCGGGAGCAGTGTCTCAACTGGTAGTGCCAGCCTTGAGCAACACACACACACACACACACACACACACACACACGCAACACAAGGATAAAGCCCAGAATTCAAGCCCCAAGACTGGCACAAAAAAGTGTTAGTCCAAAGCCATTAATTTTTTTTTCTAGGAACCACCTTTCTAGGTTACCAATACTAAGTCGTTAAAGAAAGTTCCTGATACTGCCAAAACGAATCATCTTTTAACACACAATAATGATAATATGGACAATAACCACAATAATTATAATCAGCTGCTGACTAAAGGTGAACCTGAGTTATTAGGAACCTGCCCCTCACTTTTCAGGGCTATTTGATGCTTGAGGCACATCAGGTACCTTGAAAAAGAGAAGAAAACTATAAAATTGAAATTACTTAATAGCAAGTGGTCTGCCAATTCAGTGTTTACAGATGGGCTTGTTAGATTCTTCAGAAAAAAAAAATCTGTATGTGGATATACCTAAGAAATCAGGCAGTCACTAGTGGTTCACACCTGTAATCTTAGCTATTCAGGAGGCTAAGATCTGAGGATCACAGTTCAAAGGCTAGTCCGGGCAGGAAAGCCCATGAGACTCTTATATCTAGTTAACCACCAGAAAACTGTAAGTAGAGCTTGGGTTCAAAGTGGTGGAGTGCTAGCCTTGAGTGAAAAGCTCAGGGACAGCACCAAACCCACCCTATGGCCAAACACACACACACATACACACACACACACACACACACACACCGATTCAGATTTATATAACTTACCATTCAGAAATGGTAAATTATAGAAATCATTCATAGTTAGGTAATTACAAAATCAAATTTAATTTTTTTGATAGGGAACCATTTTGTCTAATGGAGTATGTCATAACTGGGTCCATGTCCTGTATGCTTGTAGAGAACTAGTACAAGGCCCTGTGTTCAATCTTCAGTACTGCCGAAAAAGGAGAGATGAGGGTGCTGTAGTAAACCACCTAAGTATTCTATTCCCTTCTCTGGGAAATATGTCAGCACTCTGGGGCTATTTCTATGTACTCTTATTTAGGTAGGGTTCTTTTCAATTGATATGTTAGTTCAACTAATCCTAAGAGAACTAGAAGGTTCGTTTCTCCAAAACATAGACATATGTCACTTTTGTTTTCCTGTGTTGTACACAGAAAAACCACTGGTAAAATTATCAATATGCTTTCATTATAATATAGTATATCTTCTACTTGGACTTTAAGTGGCTTAAGTATAAAAAGTTAAATACCATTCATTGAGTTAAGTAGTAACCAGAGCTAGTCTTTTATGAAATACTCCTTAGTTTGTTAACACCAATGTAAGTTAGTTCTTACTAATTTGTGTACTTTTATTTATGAAATAAGGTCATAGAACTGAATTATATTTTTTCCTTAGGTTTCCTCTTACTCGACCCAGTCTTTGTAAAAAATGGGAGGAAGCTGTCAGAAGAAAAAACTTTAAGCCCACCAAGTACAGCAGTATCTGTTCAGAGCACTTTACTCCAGACTGCTTTAAGAGGGAGTGCAACAACAAGTTACTGAAAGACAATGCTGTACCTACAATATTTCTTTGTACTGAGCCACATGATAAGGTAATACTTGCTTTAAAATGTTGGTCATTTACTAGGAACAATTTGAAAACTCGAGGTAATGGTAAAGAAAACAAGTATAAACTGGGTGCCAGTGGCTCATGTTTATAATCCTAGCTACTCAGGAGGCTGAGCTCTGAGGATCACACAGTTTGAAGCCAGCCAGGGCAAGAAAATCCATGAGACTCTTATCTCCAGTTAACCATTGAAATGAAGCTGTGGCTGTGGTTGTAGAGAGCGAACTTTGAATAAAAAAAGCTCAAAAACAGCACCTAGACCCTAATTCAAGCCACAGGACCAACACAAAAACAAAAAAACAAGTGTCATCAATTGTAACTAACAATTGTTAACAGTAATAGACTTTGAAAACAAAATGCTTTTTATTTAATATTCTTATGTGTGTTCACTTTGACAGAATATATCCTAAAATTGGAAAGATACAGAGAAATTTATAATGGCCTCTGTGCAAGGGTGACACACAAATCCCTAAAGTGTTCTTTTTTCTTTTTGTGGCAGTCCTAAGGCTTGAACTCAGGGCTTGGGACTGTCCCTGGGCTTGTTTGTTCAAGGCTAGCACTGTACAACTTGAGCCACAGCTCTTTTTTTGGTAGTTAATTGAAGATAGGAGTTTCATGGACTTATCATCCCTGGCAGGCTTTGAAATATGACCCTTGGATCTCAGCATCTTGAGTAACTAGGATTATAGGTGTGAGCCACTGGCTTTTGGATGTATTCCATATTCTTAAAGCAGAAAATAATACATCCTTATGCTAAGAAACTCAGTCTAGCTTACTCTATACTCTTATATTTTGGTAGATTTTTGTTTTTCATTCTATGATAGTTTAGTTCCAAATTATTTTCTTTTCTTCCAAATTAAGTGTTTCAGTATTTAATTAAATGTAACTCGTTACTTTATTTCTTGTTTCCATACAATAAAAAAGTCAAGACAAACATTCTGATTTGGTTGTGGTTTGAACTTGGGAAACTGAGGCAAGAAGGTCAAGAGTTCTGGGCTACACATAATGAGACTCTCAAACCATTCAAGTATTCCCAGAAGCTACTGAACCCATTGGGCTGTGTGTGCAGTTCAGTGGCAGTGCATTTATACGCAAATGTGATGCCCTGGGTTTTACCTCCAGAACTGCAAAGTAAATAAAAAGAAATAGAAACCATTTTCTTATTTAGAATGTTTCTATATCACAGAGTCACGTGCCCCAAAGAACAAAAACCAAACCAAATTAATAGATTTCACAGATGATTTGTTTAAGCAGTTATTTCTAGTTACACACATCCTCTTATTGTTGCAGAAGGAAGATCTTTTGGAGCCACAAGAACAGCTTCCCCCACCTCCCTTAACACCTCCCATTTCGCAAGTTGATGCTGCTATTGGCTTATTAATGCCTCCTCTTCAGACCCCTGATAATCTCTCAGTTTTCTGTGACCACAACTATACTGTGGAAGATACAATGCACCAAAGGAAAAGGATTCTTCAGCTAGAGCAACAGGTTGAAAAGCTCAGGAAGAAGCTCAAGACTGCCCAGCAGCGATGCAGAAGGCAAGAAAGACAACTTGAGAAGTTAAAGGAAGTTGCACACTTTAAGAAAGAAAAAGATGACATTTCAGAAAGAGGTTATGTGATTCTGCCAAATGACTACTTTGAAATTGTTGAAGTACCAGCATAAAAAGATGAATGTGTATTGATTTTTAATGGGGCAAGACCTCTTTAGTCTAAACAGGATTTTCATCTGAAAACCCAACAGTTGATTACTTGTATAAAACAATTCATACTATTTTTTAAAAATAAATTAGATATATAAAGTTTTTGGTTGTAATTTCAGAGTTTTTACATTTTAACAAACTATTTAAAAAGTTACATTAAAAAATACACATTGCCAATGTAAGTTGGTTTCAAGATTGGAGATTTTTCTCTTAAGTATTTATAGAAATAATGTACAAACAAAGAGTAGAATGATAGTGCAGTAAAGATGATTTAAGTTTAGAATTTAAAATGAATGTTCTTTATTGACAGAACTTGCTTATATTTTAAATCATGACTATGGGAATATGTAGATGTATATACACATACTTGTGGTCAGAAGGTTGGTTTATTTTTCTGAATCACTTGTCAAGGATAAATTGACAAGTATTTGAAAAAGACATTTGAAAAAGACATTTGGCTGTTAGAAAAGTCATTTCATCTCTAAATAAATTCATAAAGGACAGATTTTTTCAATGTAGACCCTTCTTTTCTACCCTCGCATTTTAAAATTAGAAGTGTATCTTCAGTGGAAAAACAAAATATGGCACTATTGTCAGTGAAATAAAGATTTGAACCTAATCCATGATATTCATTTTTCTCTTAACCCTGGCTAAAGGACATCTAGTTTCCCACTGTACTTATATCTACCCAAATGTGTTCTGTTTGTAGAGTTTAGTTTCTGTCATAATACAGAAATATTGAGCTAGACTAATTTTTGTTAATACTTAACATAAAATTATTTTTTTACTTTCAACTTGTTATTTATTTAAAGTGACATATTCAAAAGCAACCTGATATGTCATGTTTATACTGAATGTTGAGATTTAAACCATTTTTCATTCACACTGAATTGTTTTCTTTATGAGAAATTTTAGGTATTATTTGAAATGAAAATACGTTCTAAGTAAACAAGTACTGCTGCAAGAGTTATCTATATAAAATTAGAATAACTGTCCCAATTATAATAACTTTATACTTTGAAGTATACTGATATAGTTTGAGTTAACAGACCTTTTCTGACAGTATTAAAGATAGAATAATGATGTTCAAAAATGTCTTGTAGACCTGATTTTCATTTCATTGCAATCCAATTGACAGTATTTAGCACTTTTGACTCATGGAGAATTGATATTGTGTGAACCAGCACCTCAAAAATAGAAAATAATGATTACATTATTTATACTTTCTGATCATATGGCTTAGAACTAATGAATGAGAACATTCAATGGTTACTTAAAGAACTCAACTGTTTTTAGCTTAAAAATATTCAGCTACCTCATTATTATGATTCAACTCTTACAGTTCCTCAAAAATATGTAGACTAATATTGTACAAGTGTGTATTGTCAACTAATTTGTCTTCTAACACTCTGTGTGTGTGTGTGTGTGTGTATGTGTGTGTGTGTGTGTGTGTGTGTGTAGAACCAAGAATCTAAATTAGACTATAAGTGTAGTAATTATAATTATTTAGCATCTTATTATTATTATTTAACCTGAAGCTACTTTCTCTTCATGCCCGACATATATCCCCATTTGGAAAGGACTGAGGAAGCATCTTGTTTGTATACCAAGTGTTTGCATTTGAATAATTTAGCCTAGGGAATTTGAAATATAGGCACTTCTGAAATGTGATGTAACATTGACATCATTTTTTTGTTTTTTTGACCAGTCCTACCTAGGGTTTAAACTTTGGGCCTGGACACTGACCTTTTTGCTCAAGGCTAGTGCTCTATAACTTGAGCCACAGTGCCACTTCTGGCTTTTTCTGAGAAGTGTTTGGAGATGAACAGACTTTCCAACTTGAGGTGGATTTGAACCTCGAGTCATGAGCCACCAATGTCTGGCTTGCCAAATATTTTAGAATTCATTTTATCTATTGCTTATGACATTGTTCTCCCCCCCCCCCCCCCCCCCCAGGATACTCAGGCTAAAATAAGTCCTTTTTCACACACTGAAATTTACTCTGAAACAAATAGGGGCAAGATGCATTCTGAAATACATAAGAATGCAGCATATTCTCAAAGTTGACATTTTAAGCACATATAGTAAGCTAATTTTTATTGATATGTGACATACTCTGGTAGTAATGACAATAAATGTTTCTTAGTAAAATTGCTAAGAGAACTTAGGAGAATCACAGAAAACTAAGAGAACTAAGTAGAATCATAGACTTTTATAATTGGAAGAGTTTTAGAAATTCTCAAACATTCATCTAACCTGAGAGTTCCATGGGATTACTTTTCTTTTTATCATTTTGCAATACTGGGGATTCAACCCAGATGTTATGTTTCTAGTCAAGCAATCTACTGCTTGAGCTATTTCTCTAACTCTGTTCTTTTTTTAAAGAAAAATGTTTTGTGATTATAAAGGTGATATACATGGGAGTTACAGTTATGTAATTAAGGTAAAGACTTTATTCTTTTTAGGAAAACATCACTGTGCCTTCTCTCAGTCTCTCAGTTTTTCCCTCCTGTCCCCACCTACAAGTTGTATAGTTCATTTTCAACATAGTGTCTAGTGAGTACCACTGCTGCATTTGTTCACCTTTTGTCCCTCCATTTCTGTACTCCCACTTCTCCTCCTAAAGACAGATAAATGAACAAGACAAAAAGAAAACAATAGCAATGAAGGAAAATCCTCTTGTTTTCATTTCTTGCAGTTCATTTTGATAAATATTACCTTATATGATTAGTTGCACGTAGGCATTGTGTCTTTCTGTTCATCTAAGAATATCCTCTGGTCTCACTGTGTCAATGCTAGTGTTCTGTATAAGTTATTGTGTCCCAATGTGTTTTAAGTCTAGTTTCTACATATGAGAGAAAACATGCTTTTTGTGTCTCTGAGCTTGGGTTACTTCACTTAACATGATTTGTCCTAGGTCCATCCATTTCCCTGCAAATGATGTAATATTTCTAATGGCTATGTAAAATTCCATTTTGTAAAGGTAACACATTTTTGGGAGGTCCACTCAGCTATTGTAGGGCACTTATTTATTACAGCCTGTTTCCATAATGTGGCTATTGTGAATAGTGCAGCAATGAGTATGGATGTGCAAGTGTTATTTGTAAGCATACTGCCTCTCCCTTTCCCTTGGTCTACCTCAAACTTAGGACCCCTCTGTCTCTAACTTGCAATGTACACCGCCATACCCAGGCTAAAAGAAAGAAAGAAAAATTCTCTTCTATGACATCCTTCAAAAGTGGCTATTCTGTTTATATTCTGTATTATTCATTTTGTTTGTTATGGTTGTTATTTGATTATTGAAGCAAATACTCTGTTTATAATGAGCTTCAACTGCTATCCCTTAAAAAAATTTTTTTTTGTATGTGTGTCTATCTGTCCTGATGCTTGACTCAGACCCTGGGTGCTGTCTCTAAGCTTCTTTTGCTGAAGCCTAGTTCTCTATAACTTGAGCCACAGCCCCACTTCCAGCTCTCTTTGTAGTTTATTTTTTATTAACATATATCAATTGTACACAGGAGTTTCATTGTGATATTTCCATATATATACACACTATTACCTCTTTTCCCTTTTAAACAATATTAAGTGAATTACATTTTTTTCACACATTCATGTGAAATACTTTGATTATATTCACCTCCCTCTCTCCTCCCACTACCATTTTAAAATAATTTTTTATACTGCTGATATAAATTATTTGACCTGCTTGGCTTGAACTATTGCATTGTAAATTGAGGTTTTAAATTTTAAAAGTAATTGTTTAGCTCTGCACCAGTGGCTAACACCTGTAATCCTAGCTACTCAGGAGGCTGAGGTCTAAGGATAATGGTTCAAAGCCAGCCCATGGAGGAAAGTCCGTAAGACTTTTGTTGTTGTTGTTGGTTGTGGGGTTTGAACTCTGGGCCTGAGCGCTGTCCCTCAGTTATTTAGCTCAAGGGGAGCACTCTACCACTTGAGCTACAGCACCACTTCTGGTTTTATAGTGGTTTATTGGAAATAAGAGTTTCACGGACTTTCCTGCCAGGCTGACTTTGAACCTCGATCTTCAGATCTCAACCTCTTGAGTAGCTAGGATTACAGTTGTGAGCCACTGGCGCCCAGCTAAGCCATGAGACTTATCTCCAATTAACCACCAGAAAACTGGAAGTGGTGCTGTGGCTCAAGTGGTAGAGTTGCTTGCCTTGAGCTGAAGAACTGAGGACAGTGCCCAGGCCCAGAGTTCAAGCCCCACAACTGACCCCCCAAAATTATTTATTGCTAGGCATCAGTGACTCACACCTGTACTCAAGAGGCTGAGATCTGAGGATCACTGTTAGAAGCTGGCCCAGGCAGAAAACCTTATATAAAATTAACCATCAGAAAGCCAGAAGTAGAACAGTGGATAAAGTGGTAGAGCACCAGCCTTGAGCAAAACAATTCAGGGCCCAAGGCCAGAGTTCAAGCTCTGAACCAGCACATACACAAAAAGTGTAAATGCTTATTGTATGCCTGTTACATGTACATAAAGTAATTCTGCCACTGCAGCAAGAACATAAGTATAACTTTCTATTTAGAAATCCAAAACCATTAAGTGATTTTTTTGTTCTAATTTATTGATTTTCCTAAAAGGATAACAAAAAAGGGTGAAAGCAAATGACAATGACAGATTTTTTTTTTTTTTTTAGCTATATACTCCCTTTAGGTATCCAGAACTTTCTACATTAGATGAGGAGTAGGGGATGTACTTATATTTATATATACTACATTAGTTGTACAATGGGGGTTTTATTGTGACATTTTGTACACATAAACAATATATCCATCAACTTTATCCCCTTGATATCATTCTCTCCCATCTCAGTCTATCTTAAATGAATAACAGGTTTCATTGTCCTATATTTACACAAACTACATTAACCATATTCATCTTCACTCACCCTCTTCATTGGCTCTTCCCCCTCTGGCTGGTATCCTAACCCCCATTTGAGCCTGTTTTACTTTCATCTCTTTTTGAGTGTGTATTAATTGTACCAGGGGTACTACACCTGAGTTTTTTTTTTTGGCCGGTCATGGGGCCTGAACTCTGGGTCTAGGCGCTGTCCCTCAGCTCTTCAGCTCAAGGCTAACGCTCTACCACTGGAGCCACAGCGCCACTTCAGGCTTTTTCTGTTTATGTGGCGCTAAGGAATCGAACCCAGGGCCTCATGCTTGCAAGACACGCACTCTACCGCTGAGCCACCTTCCCAGCCCCAAACCTGAGCTTTTTTGCACAAGGCTAGTGCCCTGGTGCTTAAGCCACTTCTCCACTTCTGACTTTTTGGTGATTAATTGGAGATAAGAGTTTCCTGCTTGGGCTGACTTTAACACTGAGCTTTAGATCTCAGCTCCTGTGTAGCTAGGATTACAGGCAGGAGTCACCAGTGCCTGATTTATACTAGTTTTAATAAATATAAAAAGGCCCAGCCTAGAAGTTTTTTTGTTTTTTTTTTTTGGGGGGGGTCGGGTCGTGGGGCCTGAACTCTGGGCCTGGGCACTGTCCCTCAACTCTTCAGCTCAAGGCTAGTGCCCTACCACTTGAGCCACAGCGCCACTTCCAGCTTTTTTCTTTTTGCTTATGTGGTGCTGAGGAATCGAACTCAGGGCCTTAGGCATGCAAGGCAAGCGCTCTACCACTGAGCCACCTTCCCAGCCCCCCAGCCTAGAAGTTGAAGGCAGGAAGCAACTGAAAAAGCATTTGAAGTTTCTCCATTTAAATGCTAAGTTACAAGGCCTGGGAGATTTAAAAGGAGCTACTGAAATGGTAGAATACCTGCAATTCTGCAAAAGACTAGAGAGCCATTGGGAAAGGAAGGTCTAAAACTCACCTACTAAGTTTTGGATAGGCCTTAGAAACATCTCATATTTTAGAATAATAAGTATTAACACCCATCTTAGCCACCCAGAACCATTGTCAAGGAGACCTGGAGTTCATTTGCACCAGGATGACAGAGCTAGAGCATAGAAATTTTATGTGGTAAATAATAGGCAATGAAAGCATACAGAATGTGAGAGGATTTTTTGCCAGCTATGCATCAGACAAGGACCTAATATGCAGAATATACATAAAACGAAAAATCATCAAAGAACAAAAAACCCATTTACTTCTCAGAAGAAGGTACTCTTTAAGCCATTAGTAGTTGATGCCTGAATAAATGCTCAGTATCTCTGGCCATAAAGGGAATGTGAATCAAAACAATACTGATATTCCATCTCATTTTCTTGACCACTGTAAGAAAACAAACAGTAACAGATGCTGGCCAGGATTCAGCCAAAAGTGAACTCTAATACACTGTTGGTGAGAATGTAAGCTTGTTCAACCTCTCTGAGAAGTAGTATGGAGGTTCCTCAACATAGAACTGCCCTATGGCCCAGCAATTCCACTCCTGGGCATTTATCCAAAAGATTGCAAATTAGGTTACAGAAAACTCACAAGTACAACCAGGTTCATCGCAACACTGTTCACCATGGTCAAAATATGAAATTAGCCCAGATGTCCCTCAGTAGATGATTAGATCAAGAAAATGTGATGTATATACACAATTGAATTTTATTCATCCATTAAAAAGAATGACATGGTACCATTTGTAAGGAAATGGTAAGATTTGGGAAAAAATTACATTACCTCAGGCCTAGAGAGACATATGTTTCATGGTTTCCCTCATATGTGGTACCTTGAATTAGATTATAAACTAGGAAGTAAACACATTGGGTGGTATGCAAGTGGTAACAGGTGTACTATCTGAGATATGGTAAATGCTAGGGAGAATTCAAATAGTGTAATTCCTTAGGCAAAATTAAAGCCCAACAAAATAAGCACCAGGAAGAGTGGGGGAGATGGAAAGGGGAAAGGAGAAGATGGAAAGAATGCAGTCAAGAAATCAATGTGTATTTTACAAATTAAGAAAAGGGAAAGAAATGGTGCTCTAGCTCAAAGAAGTAGAGCACTAGCCTTGACCTGAAGAGCTCAGAGATGGCACTCAGGCCCAGAGTTTAAGTACCTTAACTGAAAAATGAAAGAGAGAAAGAAGAAAGAAAGAAAGAAGAAAGGAAGAAAGGAAGGAAGGAAGGAAGGAAGGAAGGAAGGAAGGAAGGAAGGAAGGAAGGAAGGAAGGAAGGAAGGAAGGAAGGAGAAGAAAGGAAAGAAAGAGAAGAAAGGAAGGAAAGAAGAAGAGAAGGAAAGAGGAGAAAAAGAAAGAAAGATAGGAAGGAAGGAAGGAAAAGGGGAGTTGTGGGTTGGGGTAGTGGGTGAAAATGTTGAAAGGTTGACACTGGTTAAAATGCATGTATTCATAAACTACTTTGTTAAACAGCAACTCCTTTGTATTATTAAAGATAATTTTAAAAATAAAAAATTTAGAGCCTTAAAAAAGGAAGATCTGAAAAAAAAAAAAAAAAAAAAAAAAAAAAAGGAAGATCTGGACCGAATATGTCCGTGCTAGGGGAGCTCAATTGCTAATTTTCCATGCTGAGTATAACTTGGATTACTGTATTCCATAATATTGGGGAATGATTGATTACATATATCCCAAGAAGAGATGCTGTGCATAGATATATTCCACATAGAGAAAAGCTAGAGCTCATGTATTCCATGCTGTTGGATACTGAAGTTCAGGTATTTTATACTAAGGTTAGCTATATATGCTGTATTTCTTAAGAAAGAGCTGGGAAAAATTATAGGAAGAAAACAACTGTGGTATATATATCCCAAGTAAATATATGCTGGTATAAGTATATTAGCAGGGGTAGATTTATTTCATAATATGAAGAGCTAGAGTGCATAATTACCATGCTAAGAGACCAGAAGGCATATACCATGATGAGCTGAGCTAGTGTAAATGTATTAGAATGCTGATAGGTATATTCCATGCTGTATATAGTTATAGTGGATGTATTCCCTATGGAGGGAAGCTTTGGGTGGATGTATCCAAAGAGGAAAAGAAAAGATTGTATTTCATGTGAAAAAGAGGTGGAATGGATGTATTCCAGGTGAATGGAGTTTAGGTAGAAGCATTCCATTGTGAGATAAACAGGAGTATGTATATTTCATGTGGAGAAGAGATGGAAGAAATATATTCCTTGGAGAGGAGAGCTTTGTAATTAAATAACAATCCAAAGAGATCTGGGGTACATTTACACCCAGGAAGACAAAGCTGGAGCATGAACATTTTTATATGGCAAATTGTGGGCGAAGAAGTATTCCATGCTGAGGTAATCTAAAATAGAATTATTTCATGATAAAAGAAACTTATTGGATACATTCCATGCTGGTACAGCTCAATTTCTAATTTTCTATGCTGAGTAAGTCAGAAGTAACTGTATTCCATAATGATGAGAACTAGACTATGTATATTCAATGCATAGAGGAGTTGCATAGATATATCACTGAATATATCTGAGAAGATACAGGGCAGACGTTTTCCATGCTGTTGGGTGTTGAATTGAAGGCATCCTGTAATGAGGATAGCTGTGCCAGATGTATTCCATGTGGGGAATATCTGGGCCAGATAAATTCCATGAAGAAAACAGTAGTAGCATGCATATCTCATGCAAAAAATGGCTATGGTAGATGAATTACATGTTGAAGATAGAAGGTATAGAGATATTTAATAAGGAGAAAGGCTGGAGCATATACATTTCATAATAAAATGAGCTGGAGTAAATGTATTCCATAATGGGGAGAGCTGGAGTGGATAATTTCTATGCTAAGGAGAAGGTATATACCTTCTAAACTGAGCTGGTATAAATGTATTTCATAAATGGGAGGGCTGGGGCAGAAGTACTCTATGATCAGTAGAGCTGAAGTGTATGGATTTCCTGCTAAGAAGAAATTGAGTGGATGTATCCAACGAGGAAGAGTGCAAGAAAGATGGTACTCCATGTTGAGAAGAGGTGGAGAAGATATATTCCAGGCTGAGTAGAGCTGGAGTAGAAATATTCCATGATAAAAAAGAGTACGTATATTCCTTGTAGAGAAGAGATGGAAGCAATATATTCCCTAGAGACTAAATCTTGGCAAATAGCCAAGGAGACCTGGGGATACACCAGGATAACAAAGCTGCAGCATAAAGCTTTTCTGTAACTAATAGTAGAAAAATAAGTATTCCATGCTGAGGAGACCTTGAATAAAAATATTCCATGATAAAAAACATATGGATAAGGCAGGCGCCGGTGGCTTATGCCTGTAATCCTAGCTACTCAGGGGGCTGACATCTGAGGATTATGATTCAAAGCCAGCCCGGACAGAAAAGTTCCTGTGAGACTCTTATCTCCAATTAACCACTCAAAAACCGGAAATGGTGCTGTGGCTCAAGTGGTAGAGTGCTAGCCTTGAGCTGAAGAGCTCAGGGACAGCGTCCAAGCCCATAATTTCAGCCCCACTACTGACAAAAAACAAACAAACAAATAAAACCACATGGACAGAATATATTCCACGCTAAGGGGAGCTCAATTTTTTATTTTTCACATTGAGTAAAGCTTCGATAGCTGAATTCCATAATGAAGAAATCGGGACTATGTACATTCTATGTAGGGATAAGGTAGATAGATATGTTTCATGTTGAGAAGAGATAAGAGTGGATGTATTCCATGATTTTGATTGCTGACGTGTAGGTATTCTATATGAGTATAGATGTGCCAGATGTATTCCAGAGGGAAAGATCTGAGGCAGATAAATTTCAGGAAGAAAACAGCAGTGGCATGTATGTCCCACACAAAAGACCATTGTAGTAGGTGTTGAAAAAAGCCAGTGTAGAAATATTCCATATAGAGAATATCTGGAGAATATATATTCCATGATGATAGGAGCTGGAGTAGATTTATTCCTTATGGGAACACCTGGTGTAGATTTCCTTACCTAGGAGAAATGGAAAGATGTATACCATGATGAGCTGAGTGGGCACAAATATATATATTTCATGCAGAAGAATACTGAGGTCAATGTATTTCATGAGGGGTATAGTTCTAGTTGATGAATCATTTATGGAGGAATGCTCAATTGGATGTATCCTATGAGAAAGAGCACAGGAAAGATTGTATTTCATGTTGAGAAGAGGTGTAGTGTATATGTTCTATGCTGGGAGTGAAAGTATTTCATGATGAGAAGTACATAAGTATGTGTATTCCATGTAGGAAAAAGAGAATGAATGTATTCCTTGTTGAAGACTGCTTAATAAACAAATTACAGCACAAGGAGACTAGGGGTACATTTACAGAAAGATGAAAAACGGGAGCATTAAAATTTCACGTGGCAAATAGCAGGCAACTTGGTTGCTGCATAATCCATGCTAGAACAGCTCAATTGCTAATTTTCCATGCTGAGTAGAGCTGGGGTAATTGTATTCCTCAAGGAAGAGAGAACTAGACTATGTATATTCCTTGCAGAGTTTAATTGAATTGGTATATTCTATGCTAAGAAGAGATGAATATGTGTGTTATGATATTGTGCCCTGAAGTGCAGGTATTCCATTCAGAGGATAGCACTGCAAAATGTATTCCATGTGGGGAAGAGCTGAGGCAGCTAAATTCCATGAAGAAAACAGTGGTGGCCTGTATATCCTGCAAATCATTACTGTGGCAGGTGTATTCATACTGAAAACAGCCAGGGTAGGAATATATTCCATAATAAGAATAAAGGAAGTATTTGTGTGCTTGTGCACGCGGCGCAAGTTTATCTTATCTTGTGAAGAGCTGGAGTAGGTTTATTCCATAAAGGAAGAACTGGGATGGATGGTTTCCAGGCTGAGTAGAGATAGGAAAGTGTATACCATGAAGAGTTGAGCTAATGAAGATGTTTTTCATGCAGAGGAGGGCTGAGATAAACGTGTGCCATGATGAGGATAGCTCTAGTGTAGGTCTTCCATGATGAGAAAAGTTCAAGTAGATATACTCAATGAAGAGGAACTCAAGAAAATTGTATTGCATGTTGAAAAAAGATGAAATGGATGGATTCAAGTGTGAATTGAAATGGGTAGAAGTGTTCCATGAAGTTCAGGTATTTTGTAATGAGTCTAGCTCTGCCAGATGTATACCAGAGGGAAAGAGGGGAGGTAGATAAATTCCATAAAGCAAACAGCAGTAGCATGTATGTCTTGTGCAAAAATTGCTATGGTAGATATATTCCATGTTGAAGACAGTCACAGTAGAAATATTCAATGAAGAGAACATCTGGAGAACACATGATAGTAAGACCTGGACAAGATCTATTCCATAATAGGGAGAGCTGGAGTGCTTGATTTCCATGCTGAGGAGAGATGGGAAAGAGCTTACCATGATGAGCTGAGTTGACATAAATATATTCCACGTAGAGGAGGGCTTGGATATTCCATGATGAATATAGCTATATTGGATGTTTCATGCTGAGAAGCACTTAAGGGGATATGTTCAATTAAGAGTGTCGATAAGATTGTATTCCGTGTTGAGATGAGGTGTACTAGATATATTCTGGGCTGAACTGATGTGAGGTAGGAAAACACCAGGATGTGAAGAGTCTCTTATCTCCTATTAGCCACCAGAAAACCTGAAGTGGAACTGTGACTCAAAGTAGTAAAGAGCTATCCTTGAACAAAAAAGCTCAAGTTCAAGCCCCAAGACCTACAGAAAGAAAGAAAGAAGAAAGAGAAGGAAGGAAGGAAAGAAAGAAGGAAGGGAGAAAAGAAGGAAGGAAGGAAGGAAGGAAAGAAGGAAGGAAGGAAGGAAGAAAGAAGGAAGGAAGGAGAAACAGAGAGAGAGAGAGAGAGAGAGAGAGAGACTTCCAAGTGCCAAGAGTAGATGTATTCCATACTGAGAACAGAGGGAGTATATATATCACATGAGAAAGCTGCAGTTTATTTATTCCATAATGTAGAGAACCCAAGTGGATGATCTGCATGCTGAGGAGAGATCAGCAAGTCTATACCATGATGAGCTGAGCTTGTATAAATGTATTCAATGAAGAGGATGGCTGAGGTATATGGATTCCATGATGAATATAACGCCAATGGATGTATTCCATGCCGAGAAGGCAATCACAGGCAAGATTGTGTTCCATGTTGAGAGATTGTGTAGTAGATATATTCCAGGCAAAACTGAGCTGTAGTAGTATACCATGGTAATAGTATACCATGATGAGAAGAACCACAGTGGTATATTCCATGTGGAAAAGAAATGGAAGAAATGTATTTCGTGGGTAGGAGAGTTTGGTAAATAAATTACAAGCCAAGGAAACATGGGGTACATTTACCCCGGGAAGACAAATCTTGAATATAAAATTTAGTGTGGTGAATAGTGAGTAAAAAAGTATTCCATGCTGAGGTGCCCTAGAATATAAATATTCTTTGATATAGCTGTATTCCATGATGAGTGCTGTGTTATATATATATTCCATAACAAGATGGCTTGGATATATTCCACGCTGAGTAGAGCTAGAGTGAATGTATTCCATGTTGTTGGGTACTGTAATACAGGTATTTCATACTTGGATAGCTTTGTCAGAAGTATTCCATGAGAGGATAAACTGGGGCAGATAAAATCCAGGAAGTAAACAGCTGTGGCATGCAGAGGTAAGGACTGATCTGTTAGGTGTATTCCTTCTTAAAGACAACTAAAGGTACAGTCATTCCATCAGGAAAAAAAGCTGGACAATATATATTCCATTTTGAAAAGAGCTTGAATTCCAAAATGGGGAGAGCTGGTGTGTATGATTTCCACAGTGAGGAGGTATATCATGATGAGCTGAGCTGGCACAAATGCAGAGGAGGGCTGGAGTGGATGTACTCCAAGATAAGTATAGTTTTAATGGATGGATTTCCTGCTGAGAAGAACTTGGGTGGAGGTATCCAATGAGAAAGAGTGGGAGGGTTGTATTCCGTGTTGAGAAGAGGTGAGGCAGATGTACTCCAGATTGAACAGAATTGGGGTAGTGGTGTTCCACAATGAGAAGAACAGGAGTATGTATAGTCCATATGGATAAGAGATGGAAGAAAAAGCATTCTTTGGTGAGTAAATCTTGCTAAATGAATTTCATAATGAAGAGATAACAACCCAAGGATAATTGGGATAATTGTCTCCCAGGATGGCAAAGCTGGAGCATAAAAACTTCTTGTTACAAATTGTGGGCAACAAAATATTCCATGCTAAGGGGATCTGGAAAAATGTATTCCATGATATAAAAGATACATATTGAATATATCCTACATTTGGAGCATATTCTTATTTTTTTACACTGTGTAAATCTGGAGTAGCTGTTTTTCATAATGAGAAGAGCTAGACTATATAGATTCCATGCATAGATGAGTTGGATAGATAAACTCACACTGAGAGGATACAGGGTGGATGTTTTCCATACTGTTGGGTGCTGAAATGGAGATATTTCATAATGAGAATAGCCAAGCCAGATATTTTCTATGTGGAGTAGGGTTGGGGCAGCTATAGTCCATGAAGTAAACAGCTTGGTGGGTGCAAAAAATTGCTGTGGCAGGTGTATCCCATGTTGAAGACAGCCAGGAGATCAGGAGAATGCATTCCATGATGAGAAGAGCTGGAATAGATTCATTCTATAATGAGGAGAGCTGGAGTGGATTTCTATGCTGAGGAGAGATGGGAATGTGTATACAATGTTGAGCAAAGCTGGCATAAAATGATTCCATGAAGAGGAGGGCTGGGGGTAGATTGGTCCTGTGATGTACATAGCTCTAGTGGATGCATTCCTTGCTGAGAATAATTCAAGTGGTTGTATCTAGTGAGGAAGAGCATAGGAAAGATTGTATTGTATTCCATGTTGAAAATAGGTGTAGTTGATGTATTCCAATCCAGTAGAGGTAGGTTAGATGTATTCCATAATAAGAAGAACATGAGTATATGTGAAATGGAAAAAATATATTAGTTGATGAGATGAGCTTGGTAAAGGAATTGCAATACAAGGTGACCTGGGGTACATTTACACTATTGTGCCAATAGTGGGCAAAGAAGCATTCCATCCTGCGATGACTGGGACTACAAATATTTTACTGTTTAAGGACCCGTACTACACATATTCATGCTGGAAGAACTCAATTGCCCATTTTCCACGCTGAATAGAGCTGGGGTAGCTGTACTTCACAATGGAGAGGGCTAGACTTTGTGTATTCCATAGAGATGAGCTGGGTAGTATACTCCATGCTGAGAAGAGATAGAGTGGATGTATTCCATGCTGTTGGGTGTTGAAGTGCATGTATTTCATAGGGCAGATAGCTGTGCCAGATGTACTCTATGCAGGGAAGATCTAGGACAGAGAATTTTCATGAAGAAAATAGCAATCACATTCATATTCAATGCAAAGAATTGCTATAGTAAACATATTCCATGCTGAAAATAATCAGGGTAGGTATAGTCCATAATGAGAACAGCTAAAGTATGTAGTCTACAATGAATAGAGCTGGAGTCAATTTATGCCATAATTGGGAGAGCTGAAATGAGCACTGTTGATGCTGAGCAGAAATGGGATCATCTATTGCATGATGAGTTGATCTGGCATAAGTGTAATCCACATAGAGGAGGGCTGGGGTAGATATATTCCATGATGAGTATAACTCTAGTTGGATGTGTTCTTTACTGAGAAGAGCTCAATGAGAAGGTGTGCTTTTAGGATTTTATTCCTTGTAGAGAATGTATTCCAGGGTTAGTAGAGCTGGAATAGAGGTATTCAATATTGAGAAAAATAGGGATATATTGAGAAAAGATGGTAGAAATATGTCTTTGTGTGGTGAGCTTGGAAGTTGAACTACAACCTAAGGAGTCATGGGGTACATGTACACTAGGTTGACAAATCTGGAGAATAAAGATTTATTTTGGCAAATGTGGCACAGATCCATTCTTTCTGAAGCAGATCCATTCTTTCTGAAGCAACCTGAAATAGAACTATTCCAAGACATAAAGTCTTTTATTGAATATATTATATGCTAGAAGAGCTCAATTTCTAATTTTCCATCTTGAGAGCTGAAGTATGTGTATTACATGTCAAAATGGGTTGGCTGAGAAGAGATAGAATGATATACCAAGCTGTTGGGTGCATAAGTATAGGTATTCCATGAGGGTAAGTGCTAGGGCAGACAAATTCCATGAAGGAAATATCTGTGTCATGCATGGCTCATGCTCATAACTGCGGTGGTAGATGTATTCCATGCTGAAGACAGCCAGTGTGTGTGTGTGAGTGTGAGAGAGAGAGAGAGAGGGAGAGAGAGAGAGAGAGAGAGAGAGAGAGAGAGAGAGAGAGAGAGAGAGAGAGAGAGAGAGACAGCTGAATAATGCATATTCCATGATGGGAAGAGCTGGAGTAGATTAATTCCATAATGTCATAATGTGGAGCATTGGAGTGGCTGAGTTTCATGCTGAGGAGTGATGGTAAGGTATATTCCATGATGAGCTGAGCTGGCATAAATGCAGGAGAAGGTTGGGGTAGATGTAGTTCATGATTATAGCTCTAGTGGGAAAAATAAGTGAGGAGACCTGGAATAAAAATAAAATATAAAATATAAATAAAAATAAAAACATGGACAAGCCAGGTGCTGGTGGCTCACGCCTGTAACCCTAGCTACTCAGGAGGCTGAGATCTTAGGATCGTGGTTCAAAGCCAGCCCTGGCAGAAAAGTCCTGTGAGACTCTTATCTCCAATTAACCACTCAAAAAATGAAAGGGAAAAAAAGCCCAGAAGTGGAGCTGTGGCTCAAAGTGGTAGAGTGCTAGCTTTGAGTAAAAAGGGACAGTGCCCAGGCCCTGAGTTCAAGGCCCACAACCAACAAAAAGAAATGCCAACCCCCCAAAAAAAACACTTCCTCAAACCCCAAAACTGTTTCCAAGCACAGACACATCCTGAGGTTCTAATTGGACATGAATCTGAGGAAAGGGACATGCTCATCTCCAGAAAGGTGATGTCACAGTCTTATAAGTTACTTCTGGATCAAGTGAGAATGATTTTCATATGTGCATGTATTAACCAAACACCTTTTTGTATCTTCTATGGAAAGCAAATATTGTTCAAAATAGAAGTGTGAAATGAGTAATTTATCTTTAATAGAGAGTAGAATCATTCAGATCCCAAGAACTCTATTGATGATCAGGAATAGGAATGCTACCCCCACCTCAGGGATCTTGGTTGGACCACCTGCCAGGAGGAAATGTGATGCCCTGTAACTGTGACCCCCATTATCACAAGCATTGTCTCCAGCCAACCCAGCCTCAGGAGCCTAAGAAAAGAGACAGCTCAGGGATAGGACTGATACATCCCACTTAGCCCTTGAGGCCTGTCACCGAAGTGGCCGCCACAAGGCAGGAAGGTAGGAGGCAGCAGAGGTCTGGAGTGTGAAGCATGCATGCTAGGTGTTCCATAGTAGCTGAAACCTAGGTCCTTAAAGCTCACCTCACCTTTATTCCAAGTTCTCATTTTATTCCATAGTAGCTGTTTCCATTCTACCTCATCATTCAACAGGAAAGAAAAAGGGGGTAGGAAAAGGACATGTCCCTAACACATGAGGACACTTCCCACAGACATGCTGCTTTTATTTACAGTCCATTGTCTGGTACCTTTCCATGGGTGGTTGCCTTTTTGAGAGGTTAAGCCAAGAGAGTAGCCAAAGAGCCAGGATATATTACAGAGGAAGACAGGAGAACCAGAAGTAGGGGCCAATATGGAATCCAGTACTTACTACCTAAGGCTGCACTGCACTTCCTTTGGCCTTTGTTGTGAAGGTCTTTAATGGATGCAAATCTTCCCTTAATATCTAGCTGAGGTTGAGAGTTTAGAAGGCTCAGTTGAGAGGAAATCCAGAGTTCTAAGAAATTCTGCAGAGTCTATGCTTCTGCATTGGAAATGACAGCTCCTGAGGGCTGGGTGCTCATCTTTCTTCAAGTGCCACATACACCACTGCGGGTCCTGTTTATGCTACCTGCAGCCTGTTTAAAAGTGCAGATGTGGGGCTCAGAGGATGAGAGGGTCTTCCTGTTAAGCCTACCTTGTGCAGTCACATCATGACCCTGTGTTTGATGTACTTCATTTGGGCTTGGGAACCTATCCAGAGCCAAGTTAAGATTTGGCCCAGTGAGTTCCCTTTCAATGTCTCCCTAGTCACTACCAACCAGATGCCACCTACCCCAGGACTACCCCAGGACTGAGTGCATGAACCTATAGCCATTTAGCTCCTGTACAAACATAGACCACAGGAATCCCAGCAATGGGAGACAAAGTGGGGGCTCCTTTTGTGCCCCACACCAGACCCAGCCCTGCAGTTCTCAGAGCTATCCCAACCCTTCCCCAAATAGTTTTAAAAGATTTCAATGTTGTGTGTCCATATACATATACTTTGACCATGTCCCCTACTTCTTTAGCTCTTTTCCTTCCACAATTCTACAGAGAAAGGAAGAAAGGAAGAAAAGAAGGAAGGAAGCAAAGAAGGAAGGAAGGAAGCAAAGAAGGAAGGAAGGAAGAAAAGAAGGAAGGAAGGAAGAAAGGAAGAAAGGAAGGAAGGAAGAAAGGGAAAAGGAAAGAAGCAAGGAAGGGGAAAAAAGAAAAAAGAAAACCAGGGGTGATTTTAAAGGATAGCCATAAAATCTTTGACCTGCTGGGTGCCAGTGGCTCACACCTGTAGCTATTCAGGAGGCTGAGATCTGAGGATGGAGATCAGAACCCACCTAGGGCAGGAAAGTTAGTGAGACTATTATCTCCAACTAACCACCAAAGCTAGAAGTAGAACAAGAAGTGGAGCTGTGGCTCAAGTGGTAGTGCCATTCTTGACCAAAAAAAAAAAAAAAAAGCTAAGGAACAGTGCTTAGGTCCTTGGTTCACGTCCCAGTACTGACAGGCAGGGGTGCACATGCATGCATGCACACATAAACTTTTGATCTTCATCTGAAGTGGGCTGATTTCCATGTTCTTAGAACATGGCTGAGCTTACAGGTGCCTGGTCTTTGTTCTTTTGATTGTCTAATGTCTTGAACTGTGATGCTTAGGAACAAGAGAAATTAACCACTGAATTTGGGAGACAGGAAGTCAAGGTGCTGAAAGCTTTGATAAGGTAAAACTTGCTTTCTGATTTCACAGCTGGCACCTTCCAGTTCTGTCCAAAAGAGCTGGTACTCTTTTTAGAGTTGGGGGTGAGTGTGAGTCCTCTAAACGCCACTAGCCCAGAAAACCAGAATTCTGCCACTGTCATCTACCTACCTAACCTCAGCCCTACTTATGTAAGGCTCATATCAGTAGAGAAGCAGGCAGTCACGGAACTGAGGCCTATACAGCTTGCAGGTGGCAAGATAAGTTACTAAACCATAACCCACCTGACAATGAAATGGGGACAGGGGACTTCCAAAGAATAAGAAAACAAAGACAGTAAGTGTTTAGCATCAGGACCTTATAGGAACAGAAATGAGACATGATTTACAGTGGGGAGCACAACCTGCTTGCTCCCCAGGGAACCCCGAGTCTACAGGCCCAAGGATGAGCCAGTCAGGGACCAGGCCCCAGCCTTTACCCTGCAGCCATGCGAGCCTCCACACATCCACGCTCCACTGCAATCACTTGATGCAGCCCTGGCTTCTCTAAGCTCTGTCCCACCTTGCTTGGACTGGGCAAAGGCCCTTCCAGGCTGTCAACATAGTGACTTCGGGTGGTAGCAGGTATAGCACTGCCAGGCAAGAAGGATAGCAGAGGTTCAGGGAGGGAGGGAGGAGAAGGCCAGCCGCCTTGGGAGCTCGCCAGCATTCTAGGCTACTCAGTCACCGATCTCGGCCCAGGAGTGGCCCTAAAACCTGTCCCCGAGAGGGATTCCTCATCCCACTGCTACAAGGACAGTCAAGGCCCTAACAGTCCTGGAAAGCGAGGGTACCCCCCACGCCCCCGGACACCGCCAGTACAACGGCTGGCGACCCAAGTGGTTGGGCTTGTGCCATAGTTGGGCCCTGTGTCACCGGAGAATTGGTGGAGTGAGAGACACATTTGCCCACTGGATGCTGCCCCCGCCTCCAGATTTACTAGCCGCTTGTAGGTCCATGTGCATAATATGAAAAAGCTACCCTCAACTTACCCCAAGCTTGCTTTTATTTATTTATTTACCAGTCCTGGGGCTTGAACTCAGGACCTGGACACTGTCCTTGAGCTTATTTTACTCAAGGCTAGCACTCTACCACTTGAGCCACAACCTGCTTCCAGCTTTTTCTGTTTATATGGTACTGAGGAATGGGACCCAAGGCTTTATTATGCTAGGCAAGCACTCTACTAAGCCTCATTCCCAGCCCTCCCCAACCTTTTAAAAGACTACTTTTGGTCCATCTGAACATTACAGATGCAAAGAGGTTGTTGATATATGGATAAAGGAGACACTGGTCCTGGTTTGTTGTGTGGGTTGGAGGACATTGGACAGAACACAGAAGAGGAGGGGTCCGGTGTCAGACTAGTCATGTGGAGAAGACTTGCTGATAATAATCACTGATCTGTGTGCATCTTATTTCCCTTCCTGCATACAGAGTTGACTGAGCTAAGTATCTCTGATGTTCTGAAATGTCTGATGTATTTTCAAACTAGTAGTAGGAAAATAACATTTTATAAGTGTCTTTTTGTTAATAACAATATGAAATGTATTTTGGAGGGAAAATGGCTAACTCCTTGAGTTGTAGGCAGTGTGCTTGGGCCTTGATTCCCAGCAGTAAGAAATTCAAACAGGGCCAGGCCAGTGCTGATGGTGAAGAGTAACATTACTCCATTTTGTTCTATTTTCTTGTGCTCATATTGTATAATAAGGACAAAGGAGTCCTAACTTACATCTAGTCTTGGGAGATGTTAAAGAGGTTGCCAGTGTATAATAAACACAGATAACCAACTAATAAACATTGTATATTTTGTGTTAAAATTTCTAAAAAGTGGGCTGGGAAGGTGGCTCAGTGGTAGAGCGCTTGCCTTGCATGCATGAGGCCTTGAGTTCGATTCCTCAGCACCACATAAGCAAAAAGAAAAAAAAAAAGCTGGAAATGGCGTTGTGGCTCAAATGGTAGAGCACTAGCCTTGAGCTGAAGAGCTGAGGGACAGCGCCCAGGCCCAGGTTTCAGGCCGTGGCCCAGCCCGCTGGAAGGGGCGGGGCATCAAGAAGCAAGCCACCCCTCCACAGACTAGGTCACTAGGGAGAGGCATGCCGCCAAAGGCGCAGTACATGCTACTGGAGGGGCCACCATCCTTTGCTGACTAAGATGGGGCCATGTTGCCAGGCTGGACTTCCTTTTTCTCACTTCTATCCCTAGATATCCCAGTTTCTCCCCAAATGTCCCCCAGCTCCCACCAACGCCGCCTGAACCTGAACTTGTACTTCCTGTGCCATGGACAGATGATGAAATAGAACAGTGGCTACCACTCACTGTTCCTTCAGGTCTTGCCCCAAGACCATCTCATCACAGAAACCTTCCTAGATTCCAGCTTGTCTCATCGCTTATGTCATATCACCACCTTGGGCACCCAGTATGCTCCAGAGCTTCCCAGTGGCTTTGTCTGTTCTGTTCCCTCCCTTGAATGTTAGCTTTAGGAGGGTAAGGACCTGTGTGCTTACTCCTTCCAGAGGTCTGTGCCTGGAATGTAGCCTGGCACTTGCAGCACTTGCGGTATAGGATTAGAAAGGCCCAAAGTGAGGCAGAGTAAGCTCTATGAAGAGTGACACAGGCATGAGAGGCTTTTGTTGAAGGGATGAGGCTACTTCCATCTAATCCAGGAGACATGGCCAACTCCAGGCCACTCCTTGGGAAGAGGAGGGTGAGTCTCAGACAGGCCACCTGTTCCATCAAGGACTTTGTCCCAGTAAAGCCACAGTGCTCCTGATCCTGATGAAACAGTCACAGTCCCAAAGAGGCAAATAATCCTTTCAATACAGAGAGTGGTTGCATCCTCCACTCCAACAATGGAGGTTATTATCAACCACCCTGCTTAGATGCCACCCCAGAACACTATCTTGAGTGACTCACTCCTAGCCCTCAGCATGGAAAACATGTGGCAGATACTGCTGAGAGATGATGGAGACATGGAAAAAGAGCAAAATTGCTGACCACTCAGGGCGTGGAACTGTTTCTTCTAGATAGCTCACAGAGGAAAGATCAAGATTCCTTGCTGCTCAATATTCCTTGAGCAGCAAGCCCGCATTCCTTGGGAAGCACATATTAAAATATGGACACTCCCACCTGTGACTGGAGGGGATCACTGAAGGTCTGAGGTACCCCTAGATTCATGTATGGTCATGTGCCACATAACAGATTTGCAGTCAATGATGAGCCACACAATTAGGGTCCTATATAGCACTTAGTGACATTGTGCCATGTTCCTCAGAATGTGACCCTGTCACTAAGCAATGTGTGACCATAAGGAGCACCTATTCTATGCCAGGCACTCTGTGAGGCACTGGGGTCTGTGACTGCTTTTGGAGAGACTGTATTCTAACACCGTAATTAAAGTCATCCAGGTGTCAGTGGCTTATACCTATATTCCTAGCAACTCAGAAGTCTGAGAACTGAAGTTTGCGGTTCAAAGCCAACCTTGGCAAGAAAGATTGTGAGACTCCTACCTCCAACTAACCACCAAAAAGCTGGAAGAGGAGCTATGGCTTAAGTGATAGATATGAGCCTTGATAGAAAAAGCTAAGGGACAGTGCTCAGGTCTTGTGTTCAAGCCTCATTACTGGTACAAAAATTTTTTTAATGGAAACAAAAAGAAAAAGATGTCACTCCAAATGAAGGTAGTGTGGGTCTCACAGTCAATAGAGGTCTCAGAGGGACAGTGACTCTCAGGGAGACAAGAGCTCAAAGAAAGGGCCCTGAACAATTTCAGTACCAAGAGATGCCCATAGGCAGAGTGAAACCCAATCACATAAAAGGCCAAGCTAATATAGTCCAGTGCTGGTATTTCACAACTGTAACCCTAACTACTAAGGAGACTGACATTTGAGGACTGCATTTAAAAACCAGCTAGGACAGGAAAGTCATAGAAATTTTTATCTCCAGTTAACCACCGAAAAGCTGGACATAGAGCTGTGGCTTGAGTGGTAGAGTACTAGCCTTGAGAAAAAAAAGCTCAGAGACAGTGCTCAGGCCCTGACTTCAATCCCTAGGACCACACAAGAATAAAAAAGCTAATATAAAAATAAACAAGATGAATAAATGCATAAATAAATATAAGTGGTTTAGAGACCATGAATCATGGTTAATTTTTTGCCCTGATGGTTCTAAATTAAATAAAATGTCAAAATCAAATGAATAACAAAATAAATTAAGGCTAATTGAGTGGTGGTTAATGTTAGTCACTTTACTAACAATATTCATTATTCACCTCAATAAGGAGCTGGTTATTGGTGGCTCACATCTGTAATCCTAGCTACTCAGGACGCTGAGTGTGAGGATCATGATCCAAAACCCACGCAGGCAGAAAATTTGTGAGACTCTTATTTCCAATTAACCACCAAAAAGCTTGAACTGGGGCTGTGGCTCAAGTGGTAGAGAACTACCCTTGAGTGAAAAAACTAAGGGACAGTGCCCAGGCCTTAAATTAAAGCCTCACACAAAAGAAACAAAAAACACTTCAATGAGTTAGGAAGAACCTTCCCTTTCCTGTCAAAAAATTACTTTTATTTATTTCATTGAACAAAAGCAAAATAAGCAGATTAGGAATGTTTTAGCATCCAGAGTCCCCAACTTTGTTTTAAGGTTGTGATAACTGACCTTACAACTCTTTGCCATCTAATGCAATCTACTCTGTGGACCACAGAGATATATTCAGAAGCCTGTCAGCTAACAAGGAGCTTCAGACACTTTCCATTGGTTCTTTTCTGATTTATTGTCTACAGTGCTAACATATAGTATTGCTGATTGAGGAGGTTGTAAATAACAAGATCCACTTTTGTCTGAAGATTTGGGTAAATTTCTCATGCATCCATTGAAAGATGGAGTCCATTTTACCATAGCAATGCTCATTCACATTGGGGCACCCCTGATGGCCTGCAGTGTGGTTTCTACAGTCTATATATTCTATTGGTTTGCTTTAGAGAAATAATAAAAATTAGAAGTTTAACTTAGCCATTCTAATATCAAGCAAATGCCACTGTTAATTTAATCAAATTTTGCATTCACTTTTTTTTTTTTTGGGTCCGGTCGTGGGGCCTGAACTCTGGGCCTGGGTGCTGTCTCTCAGCTCTTCAGCTCAAGGCTAGCACTCTACCACTTGAGCCACAGCGCCACTTCCGGCTTTTTTTCTAATGTGGTGCTGAGGAATCGAACCCAGGGCCTTCGAGCATGCAAGGCAAGTGCTCTACCACTGAGCTACCTTCCCAGCCCTGCATTCACTTTTTTTTAAAAACAAACAAACAATATATACTTAAAAATTAAAGCTTAGAAAGATGTTATTAGCAGATACTAGATGTACAGGAGGTTTTCACTGTGACATCTCAACATATATAGACAATGTATCCCACTTTCTCCCAGTAACATTCTCCTGGTTCTAGTCTCCCTTCATAAAACAATTTCAACAATTTTATTGTTCTATTTTTAGTCATGCAAATAAGCAGCATTGACCATATTCATCATAGTAGCTAGGATTGCAGATGTGAGCCACCGGCACACAGTTGAAGCTTGTTTTTTACTATCAGCCATCCTTGCAGTGGGGAATGGTGGTCACTCACTATGACACAAAGCTACTAAACATCCTGCTCACTCAGAAGGCTCTAAGTACAATCATGGAGCCAAAACCCTCATTCCTTTCACACATCTGATATTCTAACTAGACTTTTAGGGTTTCCTCCTCTTTGCAAAATTTGAAATTCAGATAAAATGTTTTTCTCTTCAAGAGAAAAACTATTATTTGTATTTAAGTCCTCCAATAGATCAAATTAACCAGTAGTTTCATTGTACTGAACAATGTGGTATTTGGAGGAAGAGGATCTAGATTGATAAGAAATAGTTGAATTTCTTTTTTTCTTTTCTTTTTTGATCAGTTGTGGGGCCTGAACTCTGGGCCTGGGCGCTTTCTTCAGCTCTTCAGCTCAAGGCTAGCGCTCTACCACTTGAGCCACAGCGCCGCTTCCAGCTTTTTCTGCTTATGTGGTGCTGAGGAATCAAACTCAGGGCCTCATGCATGCAAGGCAAGCACTCTACCACTGAGCCACCTTCCCAGCCCGACTTGAATTTCTGATTGTATTTACCTAACACTTCTCTTTAAAGGTCAAGGAAGACACTACAACAACAACAACAACAATTACTACTACTACTACTACTACTATATGACTGTTTTTAATCAGAGCCTCTGAGTGTAGGAAGACAATAATCACCAACATGCCAGGAGAAACAAAGAAATTTCTATCACATAAAAAAGCATGAAGATAAGCATCTAGAGAAAATTGGAGGTGGCTGGGTTCCCCAGCCCTTTGCTTATTTTCTTCAAGACCGATCTAAAATAACAATGTAGGTCATAGAATCAACACATGTTTCAGATTTACTTTCTTGGTTTGTCATTTCTGGATTATATGCTAGAGTTTGCAAAAAATGTTACAGGAAAAGATTTACACAAAGGGCAGAAGCATTATTAAATACACATATAAAAACAAACCATCCGAAGATGAGAAACAATGCAAAAATTCTACTCAGAAAAAAAATAACCTACTGTTTTTTTCATCTTCTAAATACTCTTCCGATTTCAGGTTGACCTGTCTCTTGATTTTCCCAGTGACATTGGCATCCTCTAAATCTGGAAATAGAAATCCAGAAGTACTTACACACCATTTTTCTTGTTATGATTAAAAATTTAAACTTAGCTTACATTAGTTACACAGAGGGATTTCATAGTTATGTTTAAGCACATTTATAATATATTCCAAACTAGTCTCACCCTGTTTTGATTACATTTTATAGCTAAATTTGTTTCTTTTCTTAAGCAGAATTACTTTAATAGGATTTAAAATAGAATCTGGTGGACTGGGAAGGTGGCTCAGTGGTTGAGTGCTTGCCTTGCATGCATGAGGCCCTGGGTTTGATTCCTCAGCACCACATAAGCAGAAAAAGCTGAAAGCAGCGCTGTGGCTCGAGTGGTAGAGCGCTAGCCTTGAGCTGAAGAGCTGAAGGACAGCACCCAGGCCCAGAGTTCAGGCCCCATGAACGACAAAAAAAAAAAAAAGAATCTGCTTAATGGCTAGGTGGTATTAATTTTTTATTCTTTTATTCTTTATTTTTCCTCTCTCCCTCTCCTACTCACAAGTGACATAGTTCATTTTTAACATAGTGTACATTGAATACAATGACTATATTTGCTCACTTTTCCTCCGTCATTCCTTGTTTCCTCCCTTGTTTTCATTTCCTGTTATTTGTTTTGATAAACAGTCCTTTAGTTGATCAAAGGAGTTGTGTCTCAGGATTCTTCCCCTGAGTATATTCTCCTTTAGTCAGTTTTTGTATAAATACCTTGCGCCCTATTTATTTTAACATGCTTTATTATATTTTATATGTAGCTTCCACATATGAGAGAAAACATGCACTGCCTCTCTGAGCCTGGCTACTTCACTTAACATGATTTGTTCTACATCCATCCATTTCTCTGCAAAATATAATATTATTCTTTCTAATGGATAAATAAAATTGTGCATGTATACCACATTTTCTTGATCCACTTATCTGTTGTCGGGCATCTGGGCTGTTTCGTTACACTTGGCCGTTGTGAAGAGTACAGCTTTGAACATGGATGTGTATCTTTACCGTATCTTGACTTGTAATGTTCTGGATAGATGCCCAAGAGTGATATGGCTGGAACATATGGTAGTTCTGTTTTGGGTTTTTTTATTTTGTTTTTTTATTTGAGGAATCTCCAAACTGGGAAGGCACAATTATCATCTTCACATTTTGCACTGACTCTCTGTCTCCGTCTCTGTCTCTGTCTCTCTAAACTGGATCTTCTAACCATTTGTTTCCATGTCTGATTTGATGCCAGTACCATGCTGGTTTTCTTACTATGGCTCTGCAGTACAATTTGAAGTTAGCTATTGTGTTATCTCCAGCATTTCTCTGTTTTGGAGAAAATAATCCAAATACTAGAAGCAAGTTAAAGGTAATTTTATGAACTTGCACAAATTTCAAGCCAAGTGGGAAGTTTATGAATGTTTGAGCAACTCTGAGCAATATTTAAGAACCCTAATCCCCAAATACCATTAGCATAATTTTCTACCAAAGCTTCTGCTGCGACTCTTTCAGCTAAAAGCTACTGTTTAATGAATTATTCATCTGAAAGAAGAGCACTGCACTTTTGTTTTCTGCATTTTTGCCTTAGGGAAATTTCCCAGGACTGAACTGCAGGCTGTAGGGACTTGAACTTAGTTTTAATGTTTTTGGAGAAGAGGCTCACAGCTGAGTTGCTTTCACATAATCAAATAGACATGCACTAAGCCTGGGACAGTGAACTTAAGATTTAGGATAAAATTAATGCAAAGTGATGCTTCAAATGTCAATGCTTATCACATATTTTTTTTGATGAAAATGGATATTAGTTACTTTAATATAAAGTTCTGCAAATTATACTCTACACAGAACCCTTGGCAATAACTTATCTAGAAGCAGTCAATGCTCACAGCAGTGTGGAAAACAGTTTAGATATTCTACAAAAACTAAAAGTAGAATTATCATATGATCTAGCCATTTTACCTTGAGGTTAATACCCAAAGTAATTGACAACAAGGACCCAAAGAGATATTTGTTTAATGAGGTTCTCAGCAGCATTAAATCTCAATAGCTAACAACTGGAAGCAACTGGCTTGTTTCACTTTCATGGAATGCTTAAGCCAGACAAATAGAAAAAGGTTGAGGATATAGCTCAAATGGTAGAGTGCCTACCTAGTAAGTGTGAAGTTCTGATTTCATATGTCAGTATCTCCAGAAAATTGTATTTTTGTACGACATGCATATTTTTCTTTCAACTCACAAATGTCAGTTTCTAATTCTATGGCATTATTAATTGGTGTACAAGAAAAAGTATTAAACAAAGGGGAAAAGGTCTTACTAGGTGGATACCTTTCAGAAATATCAATGGCTCACCCCTGCTTTCACTGTATTTGATGTCGGTATAATTTGTGGAGGGGAAGGAGAAAAAACAAATCGTTTTAAATAGGGATACAGGTGGACCCATTGCAACAATGAGATGTACAAGTCGTTATGTCGAAAACGAACTTTACAACTTTCATGGCGGCGGGGGGGGGGGGGGGGGGGGGGGGGGGGGGGGGGGGGGGGGGGGGCAGGGAGGATTGGGTGGAGGGACAGGGGGAGGATGGGAAGGGATGGGAAGGGGAAACAAAGGAGGAGGCTACAATGCTTGATAAGAAATGTACTCATTATCTTGCCCATGTAATTGTAACTCCTCTGTACAGTATTTTCACAGTAAAAAAAAAAAAGAGCGAGAGAGAGAAATTACATGCATGGACTAATCAAAAGAAAAAAAAGAAATATCAATGGCTCAACCCTTTTGTTTTTGTTTCTTTTGTTCTGGCAGTGGGTCTTGAACACAGAACCTCAGCACTATCCCTTAGATTTTTTTTTTTGCTCAAAAGGCTGGTATTCTTATCACTTGAGCCACACCTCCACTTCTAGATTTTTGCTGGTTAATTGGAGACAAGAGTCTCATGGACTTCCCTGCCTGGGCTGGCTTCTGAGTAGCGAGGATTATAGGTGGGAGTCAACAGTGCCCAGTTTACTTATAACTTTTAATAATTCAAAATTGTCTTCTCAAAGAGCTGATGTCTTATGATAGTTGAATAACATGTGCATATAGAAATATGTAGTTATATGTAGAAATACAGTTAGATAATTATATATTATAAATAGTTATGTAACACATTTACAGTAGTATAGAATATGAAAGATCTAATAAGTGAATCTAACCAAAGACATGCAAGATTTTTTTCAGAGAAAAGAATGAACTTTTTTTTAAGGTGGCCTAAGCAAAATATACCCATGCATAGAAAGCTTCAGTAGCACAGACTCTCTTCAAGTTTGTCATAGACTCCATGCAAAAGCCCACCAAGGACATATAGCCACGAACAGATGTTCTTGCAGTCAGGCATAGTAGTTTACCCCTGTAATTCCAGCACTTGGGAGGCTAAGCTGAGGTCAGCCTGAGCTACATTGCAAGAAATGTCTCAAAATGAAAAAAAAAAAGATATTTTATATCCTTAACAAGCGCTCTACCACTCTGCCACCTTCCCAGCCTAGAGATATGTAAATCTTATATGAAGAAATAATAGTGTTTCTCAGAAATTCAATGAAACCTGAGTTTTAAATCCAGGCCCAAGGGCTGGGAAGAAGTCAATAATTCTGAGTTTTTAAGCACTTCTTACATCAACAGTTATGTACAGAGTTGTAAAATATAGAGAAGTGGGAGGTTAGTAAATAGTTACTGTATTTTCATAGAAAGGAATATGGACACATAAGTTATAGCATATTTGCTAAATGAAATTCTAGATAGCAGTGAAAATGAGTATACTGGTTAGCTTGGATAAATCTCATAGAGGTAGTATTAAGTTTAAAAGTAATTTACAGATGATTTCTTAAGAATATTCTACACAGAATGAAATGATATAAGCTTTAAAACATGCAAAAATGGGTAGTCATTGCTTAACAGAAACATATGTAGGAAAATTTTAAGTAAACATGTTGAGATAATAAACAGTGATAGATGTTCCTCTCTCTCTCCCTCCCTCCTTCTCTCTTCCTCCCTCCCTCCCTCCCCCCTTCCTCCCTCCCTCCCCCTCTCTCTCCCTCTCTCTCTCTGTTGATTCTGGGGCTTGAATTGCCTGGGTACTGTCTCTGAGTTTGTTTTTTTTTTTTTGCTTAAAGCTGGCCCTCTACCACTTGAGCTACAGCTTCACTTTCAATTTTTGGCTGGTTAATTAGAAATAAGAATCTCATGAACTATTCTGTTCTTTCTGGCTTTGAACCTCAGTCCTCAGATCTCAGCCTCCTGAGTAGCTAGGATTACAGGTATGGACCACCACCACCAGGTGACAATAAATACTTCTAAATAAGAAAATTAGACAGGGACATGTATGCTGGTGATTTTAAACTTTCCTGATAACATTTTTCCTTCCCTTCCCTTCCCTTCCCTTCCCTTCCCTTCCCTTCCCTTCCCTTTCCCTCCCCTCCCCCTCCCCTCCCCCTCCTCTCCCTCCCCTTTTCTTTCCCTTCCTTCCTTCCTTCCTTCCTTCCTTCCTTCCTTCCTTCCTTCCTTCCTTCCTTCCTTCCTTCCTTCCTTCCTCCTTCCTTCCCTTTCCTTTCCTTCTTTCTTTCTTTTCCTGCCCCAAGGCTTAAACTCAGGGCCTGGGCCTTGTCCCTGAGTTTTCTCTGTGCAATGCTAGTGCCCTACTTCTTGAGCTCAACATCTACTTTATGGTAATTTTATTGGAGATAAGTCAGCCTGGACTCCTATCTCAGATTCTTGAATTTCTACAAGCAGGAGCTACCTGAACCCTGAAACATTTTATTTCTTTAGCAGGGTGCACATTGTTGCTTGTGCTATTCTTTGTTTTTGTTTTTTTAATTTATTGTTATTGTAAAGGTGATGCACATAAGGGTTATGGTTATGTAAATCAGATAAAGAGTACATTTCTTTTTGAACAATGTCACCTCTTCTCTCCCTCTCCCAAATTTTCCTTTCTGTCCCCACTCAAATTCTTTATACTTCGTGCCATTAATTTAAAAATTACAACCAGCAGCCAGTAGGTGGCAGGAGAAGCCACATAAAAATAGTGCTAATCACAAAAATAATGCTTCCTTTCAAATCACTTGCTCACATGTCAGAGTTAAAACCATTGCTTGCTTGTTCATTCAAATCTGCATTCAAGTATCTGTTATTTCTAATAACCTCATAGGTTTTCAATATTTACTGACTATTGTGGAGAAGTTCTGGCTTCTATTCTTTTTTAATTTTTTTTTTATTTTATTGTAAAGATGCTGTACAGAAGGGTTACAGTTTCATGAGTAAGGTAATGAGTGCATTTCTTGTTGAACATTGTTACCCCCTCCTTAGTTTTTCTCCTACAATACCTTCCCTCTCCCACCTCCCCCGCTTTTCTCTCCTCACCCCCAGAAGTTGTAAAGTTCATTTCCAACATAGTGTCTTGTGAGTATCATTGTTGCAATGGGTCATCTTGTGATCTTGTTTCAGCATTTTGTTACTGTTAGGTTTTTAAAAAGAGTTAGCCAAGTAAGAACAGCATCATGGGGTATTCAAGTAAGGGGTAGGTTTATTCATCGTTCCAGCTGGCACCAGGCTATCTTGGTCCTCCACACAGTGGGGAAAGGCCTGGGAAAGAGAGCTGGGAGAGCTGGGAAAGAGAGAGAGCTGGGAAAGAGAGAGAGCTGGGAAAGAGAGAGAAAAGAGCTAGACAAGGGAGAAAAGAGCTAGAAAAGAGGGCATCTTGGCCTGGGCTAGGCCTTATCTAGGGTATGGGCAGAGAAAGGTGTGGCCACATCAAATTCGGATGTGACCACAGCGGATGCAGATGTGACCTCTTCCAGGTGTGCCAGTTGCTAGGTAACACAGGTACTAGGTGGAGACTTTGCTGTAAGGAGGGTGGAGTCTGCTGGCCCTCCCCAAATTAGATAAATATATATACAAGATTCAGGGTACCAAAATCAAATACAGTCACAACAGAGGATATACCATAGAGGGAAGAACATACAAAAGAAACAAAAAAAAAATCACATAGTACATTAAAAACAATGGCAAAGAAAAACCTCTTGTGTTCATTTCACTTAGCATCATTGTATATGGTCATATATACACAGCTATTGAGCTATTCTGCCTATCTGCTAGGACTATCTAGACATATTTTAATTATTACAAATGAGGTAACCATGGACCTATGTTTCTTTGGGTCTGGCTTACTTCACTTAATATGATTTTTTCCAAATCTTTCCATTTCCTTATAAATGGGGTGGTGTCATTCTTTCTGATGGAAGCATAGAATTCCATTATTTATATGTATGTATATATATGTATATATATATATCACATTTTTTTGATTCATCTATTGAGGGGCATCTGGATTGGTTCCATAGTTTATGGTAAATAATGCTGTGATGATCATAGTTGTGCTGGTGGCTTTAGTATGCCTTTGTTGTCATTTGGGTAAATGCCCAGAAGTGGGATTGCTGGGTCATAGGGGAACTCTATGCAAAGTCTTATGAGGAACCTCCATACTGCTTTCCAGGGTGGTTTGAACAAGTTTACACTCTCTCCAACAGTACAAAAATTAGGAATCCATGGAACATTCCTCAATATGATAAAGGCTGTGTATGACAAACCTACTGGCTTCTATCCTTCTAGTGTTCATACTGGAGGGCTTCTGAGACACAAGGCATTCAGAGGCCCTGATCTAGTTCATGGTAACAACATGTGCTTAATATGTGGGAGGCCCTGGGTTTTTGTTGTTATTTTTGTGCCAGGACTGGGTCTTGAACTCAAGGCCTCAAACTGTCCTTTAACTTTTTTTGCTCAAGGCTGGTGATCTACAACTTGAGTGACAACTTCACTTCTTTTTTTTTTTTTTTTTGGGGTCCGGTTGTGGGGCCTGAACTCTAGGCCTGGGCGCTGTCCCTCAGCTCTTCAGCTCAAGGCTAGCGCTCTACCACTTGAGCCATAGCGCCACTTCTGGCTTTTTTCTTTTTGCTTATGTGGTGCTGGGGAATCGAACCCAGGACCTCAGGCATGCAAGGCAAGCGCTCTTACCACTGAGCCACCTTCCCAGCCCTGACAACTTCACTTCTGGCCTTTTGCTGGTTAATTGGAGAAAAGAGCATGTGCAGGGCACCAATGACTTTTACCCTTAATCCTAGCGATTCAGGAGACTGAGATATGAGGATCTAAGTTTGAAGACAGCCCAGCAGGAAAGTCCATGAGACTCGGGTTGAAGTGGGAAGATCAGGTCTGGCCAGTGCTATCTTGGACACATGATAAATAGTAGGGTCTGGCATCTTGTCTTCATGGTGGGGGAAGGTGAAGCCCCTGCCTCCCTAGAGAGGGACTTGTCTGAATCCCTAAGCCCCTGCCTCCCAGGTGATGGGTATGTCTGAATCCCTGGAGGTAGGGGCAGGGACTTGGATGATAGGTTACTAAACCTGTCAATCCAGTGCCTTGGACTTCAGTTTCCTGTGACCCTGCCCCCTGACCCCACACTATTTAGGCCAAGACCAGCTCAGGCGCCATTACATACCATGTCATGTGTCTCTGCATTTGTGTCTTCTCCTGGCTCTTCTGTGGCCACCATGGCATCCCACTTCAGGTCTCCATTGGGGCTGATTTGGTTTGTTGGTATTGTTTTTGTGCTTTCTTTCTCCTCTCCAGCCTTCGTGGCTTAGTTTCCTAACAGTGTTAAGTGTATTTGCTGGCTGCTGGTCTTTGAGACAGGAGTCCACTATGCAGTCACTGGCCTTTTAATAAAGACTCCAAATTTGACCTCTCAAAATGCAGCTTTTCTGTTTTCTTTCTTTTTTTATTTTTTTTAATTGTGAAAATACTGTACAGAGGGGTTACAATTACATGGGCAAGATAATGAGCACATTGCTTATCAAGCATTGTAGCCTCCTCCTTTGTTTCCCCTTCCCATCCCATCCTCCCCCCAGCTTTTCTTTTTTCTTATGTCTGGACTTGTCTCTGATTTATGGTACACTATCTTCAATAAAACTACCCCAAACAACAAAATAAAACAAAAAGCACAGGAAGTGGAACTTTGCATCAAGTGGTAGAGCACTTGAGCAAAAGAGCTCAGGGACAATGCCCAGGCCCTAAATTCAAGTCCCAGTACCAGCACAAAAAGAAAGTCTTATGGACTTCCCTGCTCAGGCTGGCTTCAAACATGATCCTCAGATCTCAGCTGTTGAGTAGTTAAGATAATAGGCAGCACTTGGAGAGACCCTGTGCTTAATCACTGTTTCATCCCCCTTTGGCCCCTTCCTTTGCTCTCCCTTGGTGCAAGTGTGGCCCCTTCCCTAGAAGTCTCCACCTCCACCCAGGTAACAGGTATACCTGGGGGCAGCGTGAGGCTCTGAGGTTTTCACTGCACCTCCTTCCCTGCCTTCTCCCTATGCATCAGTCTCCATCATTAGTTCTGCCCCTTATCCCCTTGCAGTCTTCCCCTTCCCTTCCCTTTACTTTCCCCTGAATCCCTTGCATCCTCTGCATGCCCCCATTTTGTGCAGGCTTCCAGATGTTCTTCCCCCAATAAACTTTTTCTTCTGCCTGAACCATGTGATGATCTCCTTTTGCGGAGTCTTACAATCACCAGTCTCATCCCTCCACAGCAAAACGAATAACAGAAGACAATTGCACAAGTGTATCTGTATACCTTAGCATTGTGAACTCCTCACCACCTACCTTTACTGAGATGCAGACAATGTTTACATTCCCAAGAAGTTTCTTCTCTTTCCTTGTTCCACCTTCCTATCCCCTAATGCCACAGAGATTAAACATTTTTACTCTGTTATGCAGAGTAAGCAATACAAAATATCTCACCCAAACAGTACATGTTTTTCTCATTCTTTTTTTGGAGGTGGGGGGGGGCTTGAACTCTGGGCCTAGGTGCTATCCCTCAGCCCTTCAGCTCAAGACAAGTGCTCTACCACTTAAGCCACAGTGCCACTTCTGGCTTTTTCTGTTTATGTGGTGCTGAGGAATTGAACCCAGGGCCTCATGCATACAAGGCAAGCACTCTACCACTGAGCCACCTTCCCAGCCCAATATATGTTTTTATAAGTAACACAGCAATCTTCTCTGCTTTTCTCCTGAGTACACACAGGAACTGGATGGCTATGACCTAAATCTAGCCAGCAGATAATATTTTGTGGAGCTATTGGGATTCTTTTTCAATGGCTCAACATTAAAAATGATGACAAATAACATAAAATTAAGGTTTTTTAGATTTCTCTTTTAAAATCAAGTGTTCTGTTAACACATCCTGGGTGGCCCAATGGCTACTCAGAACAGAGCAGCTGCTGTTCTAGAAGTAACACATGAAGGTCATCTTACCAGCTCTAGGCTACTGTTTGTCTCTGACTCAAATGATAGCCAGGCTCCTCTGAAGCCTTTCTCAGCTCAACCACCACATTTAACCTGGATGAGTTTAATCTGAAAAGTGCCAAGCAGCAAACCTAGGTGGCTTCATAGCACCAAGGTCCATATTCCTGCTCTTTATAATTTTTCACTTTTATGGAAACTGGAAAGAGCTGGAGAACAACACAGGCTCTTCAAACCTGCTGACTCCATGCATGGCCTTGCTCCAGTCAAGAACCCTGGCACCCAGCTTCAGAAAGAAGAGTCCTATTTAGAGATTAACTATTTTTTTCACATGTATATAACACATAAAAACTGTGACAACCTAAGAAAGTAAACTTTGTCAGCAATCTACTATCTAGGACATTTACAAACTAAATTAATAAAACCTTTGCACTATTTATTTCTGGTGTGTGTGTGTGTGTGTGTTTGTGTGTGTGTGTGTGTGTGTTTGTGTGAGTGAGTGTGTGCCAGCATTGGGACTTGAACTCAGGACTTGGGGACTATCCCTTAGCTTTTTTGCTCAAGACTGGCACTCTATCCCTTAAGCCATAGCTCCACTTCTGCCTTTTGCTGGTTAATTGGAGATTAGGGTTTCACAGACATTTTTGCATGGACTAGCTTTAAGCCACAATCTTCAGATTTTAGAATAGCTAGGATTACAGGTGCCTGTAATCAGAACCACTGGTGTCTGGCCTTCAGTGTCACTTTAACATATTCTTATTGTTTACTTTTCTTTAAATGTAGTCTATGGGTTTTACATGTCTTTACTACAAAATATATATAGTCAGGCATAAGTGGCTCACACATGCAATTCCAGCTATTCAGGATCATAGTTTAAAGCCAGTCCACAAGACTCCACAAGACTCCATCTTAATTAACTAGAAAATGTCAAACTGAAGGTATGGCTCAAATGACAGAGCTCCTGCATTTAGCTAGCAAGCCAAGAAATATTGTGAGATCCTGAATTCAAGCCTCAGTAACAGGACAAAAAAAGAAAAAAAAAAAGACTCAGCATCCTAGCATGGTAAAAGTAACCAACAACTTTCTGGACTTCTTTTTTTATTTTTATAAACTTTTTTTCCTTCATACATTTTTATTGTTATTATAAAGGTGATGTACAGAGGGGTTACAGTTATATAAGTCAGATAAAGAATGCATTTTTTTTAAACAATGTTACCCCTTCCCTTGCTCTCTCCTAACTTTTCCCTCCCATTCTCACTTACAAGTTGTTTAGTTCATTTTCTACTGAGTACCACTGCTACATTTGTTTGCCCTTTGTCTCACCATTTTTGGGTCCTCCCTTTACCTTCCCAAAGACAGATAAATGAACAAATAAGACAAATGGAAAAGGAAACCAAAACAGCTACAAAGAAAAATAAACCTTTTGTTTCCAGTTCCTGGAGTTCATTTTAATAAATATTTTTTATATGATCAGATGTGCCTTTGTGATCTTCTCCTAAGAACATCTTCCTTTGGTCTCACTATGTGTGATTGCCTAGAAACCTGTGTAATTTATCATGTCCCAGTGTTTTTTTTTAAACTATCCAGTGTGTTTACTTGTAGATTTATAGGCACACTAACTATCACAGTGAGGGAAGCCATGCAAACTATGCTTCTCTGGGTCTGGCTTACTTCACTTAATAAAATTTTTTCTGAGGCTTTCCATTTCCTTACAAATGATACAATATCATAATATTCTAGACTTCATATGAACAAGTTCAACCAACAGCTTCTAGATAAATACTGCTATAAGGCATCCAGATTCTTTCTCAGTTGTATATACAGATTTATGTCAAAGTATGTATTTAAAAGTTTACTTTATGAATGTTCACAGCAAAATAAATGACAAGTATGTGAGGTGATAAATATGCCAATTTCCCCGAGCTTCTGATGGGATAATATAGACCTGTATTGAAATATCTTACCACACACAACAAATATAATATTTTCCATTTTAAAAGATTTCAAAAATATAACTTAAAATTAAAAAGCAACATTTACACTGGTTTAAGATATTAAAAACAGAGAAAAATGAGTCATTAATTTTATGAATTCTCTTAATCACAATGGTTCAGAATTATGAGACAATGTGTTTTTCCTTGTGCTTGTTATGCATTTAGACATTCATTATGATCATAACTTTTACTATGTTAAATAAATTGGCTTTCTTTACATATCATATTAAATCCTAACTTAGAATGATCACCCAGTTTTAATTTTAAGCCCAAATAACATTTGATTAAATTTAGAAGATCTATGAACACTTTCTGAGTAGAATTGGGATTTCTAAATAGTTCTCTGAGATGTAGCCACAGTAAACAAAACAGATTAAACATGTCAGTCCACTGTAATTTGGCCATTGCTATTTAAACATGACCATAGGGGAAAGCCCTTGAAGTAAAGGCTTTGAGGTAATTTGGTTTAGTATTGAACTTGAGAGATACCATAATCCTTTCTTTTGGCTCTTTGACATTTAAAGCAACTTTCCAAATAAGAAGAAAGGGGTGCTCTTATTGATTAGCCTGGTAGGCAAATCAATAAATACATTTCTCCAGTGTGTGAATTGATCAACTTTCATTGTAATATTACCCTGCCATTTCACTATTGTACATATAATTATAGTCTTTACACTTAGTACTTATCTAATTTCCCCAGCCAAATACCCACATCCCACTGCTAAAAGGGTGAAGAGTTAAGATTATGAACACTGCTTTTAAGGGGTTATCTTAGAGTCATTAAAGAATATTGTTAAAGACAACCATTTGAGTAGTGGTTTGGAATCTGAATTTGCAAGGTGACTGCATTTGTCAGTTAGGTATTACTATAATTAAATACCTGAGTCAATTAAACTTTATAAAGAAAAGAGGTTATTTTGTTTTATAGGCTCAAGGCTTGGTTTTTGCATCGGCTCAGCTCTTGTGAGGGCTGTCATGGCTGCATGACATCAAGGATGAATGCACACACTGCATGTGGAAACCAGAGCTCTACAATCCTTTGGGGGGGGGAGGGGGGGGAGGGGAGGATATGCACCCAGAGAATTCCCACAAGGCCCCCTTCTCTTAAAGGGCTCCCTTCTCTTAAAGGATCTACTCCTTCTTATTACCACTTCCTGGAGGACTAAGCCTCCAACACATGAACTATTGTAGTTGTGACTCATTGTTGACTAACAACTTCTACACTAGATGATTAAGCTCTAATTCAGTGTGATAATGCTTTTCTCCTTGCCTCAGTGATTCTAATGCTGGGTTGTTGCTTAATTCTAATAGTAGAGATGAAGGAGTAAGTCTGCAGGAGTGTCTCTGGGAAATTTCTCCCTCTCAAAGAAGTCATGACAGACTTCTAGTGAAATATGACAGGTTGGAAAAATGCTTGTTACTCAACCAACACTCCATTAGAACGCAAAAGAGAGACTTAAACAGTGTAAGTTCACAAGATGAAGAGGAAAAGGACTTGGAAGATGGAAGAGGTATATGAGTGATTAACTTGATGAAATTCAGAAAGCAGAAACCTGTGCCAGCAGGGTAGAAAGACTTAAAGAAAGTTAATTAGCATTGCCTAATCCACAAAGGTCTAGAAACTGAGGCATTGGAGAATTATTAAATGATTGCTTATGAATATAAAAATGTTTCTGGGTGTCTGTAATAACAATTATCAAGACACATCTCCTTAATTCTTTTAAGAAAAAGACTAGGGATGATTTATTCTCTAAAGACATTGACTATGAAGGACTCTGGCCCAGGGAAGAATGGGGATAGAAGGAAGGTACCATGTTGAAATAGGAAGATAATGTGAAACTCTTCTCATGGAAAGGAGAGATTCCCTCCCCAGGGTGAGGCAAAGTGAGGATGTTTAATACACAAAGTTAAGGAAGCATAAGAACTCAGCAATGAAGATAAACAGCATTTGTTCTCAGATATTCAAATGTTCATGATTTTCTTTGCTCACTACTTCTTTCATCTTAAAGCCTCCTTATGTGATCACTATTCTGTCTCTTTAGTTTGTTAGCTCTCTGTCAAAATGTCTTTAAACCTGCTTTTAATGATAGTGTTACTATGGCTTATAATTCTATATTGACTGTGGTTTCTATAAGCACTGAAGATACTATTTCATCATCTTCTAACAACTATGGTTGCTGTAGATAAGTTTATATTTAGTCTATGTAGGATTTCTTTCTTTTAAATCCACTATGTGTGTGTGTGCTTTGTGTGTGTATTTTGTGTGTGTGTGTGTGTGTGTGTGTGTGCACGTATGTGCTTGTTACTACAAATGGAATCAAGGTCTTTGTGCCTGATCAGTAACCTTTCTACCACTGAGCTGTACCCCAGCCTTCTCTGCTGTGTGTGTGTGTGTGTGTTTGTGTGTGTGTGTGTGTATGAGTGTGTGTGTATGTGTATGCCAGTACTGGGATTTGAACTCAGGGCTTAAGTGCTTTCCTTGAGGTTTTTTTGTTCAAGGCTAGCACTCTACTACTTAAGCCACAGTTTCATTTCCAACATTTTGGTGATTAATTGGAGATAAGGGTCTCACAGACTTTCCTGCCCTGCTGGCTTTGAAGTGCAGTTCTCAGATCTCAGCCTTCTGAATAGCTAGAATTACAGGCATGGGCCACTGTTGCCTAGCTCTGCTTACTTTTGAGATTATTTTTCCCTTCGATTTTTGCCTTTTTATTCTGTTTTCATAATTCATATAATGATCTCTATGTTTCTTTCTCTCTCATTTTTCTTTCTAGATCTATCTGACACATATGAGAGACACAAGCAGGCTTATTTAGCTAACCATGTTCTCCCAAACAACATAACTTCTAAACTGACTCACTAGAAAGGAAATGTGCTTGGGACAGTTTGGAGTAACTGGAGAATATACTAGGTTTAATTTTTTATACCCAGGATGCAACTGTCCTTGCCCTGGTTATGCACAAAGGTGAGTGCTATGGTTTGTCCCTATATGATAAAGGCTTAGTTCTCAACTTGTTGCTGTTGGATGGTGGTGGTAGCATTCCATTCCGAGGTGCAGCCAAATGGGAAGAATTAGGTCATAGGGGTGTGACACCTTATGGGGCGCAAGGCTCTTCCTCTTTTTGCTTCCCAGACTATTAAATGAACAAGCCTGATTCCGTACAGTGTGTGGCCATGGTGTACTGCCTTGCCGCAGGCCCAGAGCAAAAAGACAAATCAGTCATGGGCTAAACCTTCCAAAACAGTAAGTCAAAATAAACCTGTCTTTTAAAGCTCAGGCATTTTGTTACAATAACAGAAAACTGGCTAAAACAGTGAAGTACCACTGGGAAGATGAAAGACAGACAGAGAGAGAGAGACAGACAGATAGACAGATGAGTGAGAGAGAAAGAGAGAGAGAGAGAAAAAGAAAGAAAGAAAGAAGGAAGGAAGGAAGGAAAGAAAGAAAGAAGGAAGGAAAGAGAAAGAGAGAAAGAGAACGAGAATTTTATTAGGCTATGAAAGACCCAGGTCTAGGCTTAGGACAAGCAAGAACTTCATACAGAAACTTTGTCCTATAATGAATTAGAAATAACAATCTTCTTAGAAGTCTTTCTACAAAATTTGCTTGGAAAATAGGAGTTTGGCCTTTGGAATCCTTATCCTAAGCTGAACTAGTTAGGTTAACAATATATTTCTGGACCACTTTTGGAAAAAAAAAGAATATAATTAGAGTTGGAGACCCATGGGGCCAAGGGACATCTTAGAGATAGCCCAGTGGATTTTTCTTTCTAGCAATCCTTTCTCCAAAGGTCATCCTCCCTGACTGGTTGGATGTTGAATAGACAGTTGTTCCTATATATCCTATAATTCCTCAGAACTTTAGGAATAAAAATGGCCCTCTTTTCCCTTTCCTTATCTCCTTATCCCCACTCTTCCTGGATAATGTCAGGTACCAGTGGCTCACTTTTGTAAGCCTACCTACTCAGGAGGCTAAGATCTAGGGATCATGGTTTGAAGCCAGCTCAGGTAGAAAAGACCTTGAGACTTTTATCTCCATATACCCACCAAAAAGCTGGAAGTGGATCTGTGGCTCAAGTGGTAAAGCTCTAGCCTTGAGCAAAAGAGCCAAAGGACAGTGTCCAGGCCTCAGGACCAGAATACATGCACAATACTCCCCCCGCCCCCCCTTCTCTCTCTACTGGTTGAATTTAATACTGCACTAAGATTAACAAACATCTAGATTTTAAGGTGTGTGAAAGACAAGATTCTTCATGATTTTGTCTTAGTAAACTTTTCTCTGTGTTTAATCCTTTCCTTTCTGTTTTAATCCTTTTTTGTTTTAATCACTCTTCAAACACTTCTAAGCAAAAAATAGAACTTTAAATGTGCTCTGCTAAACCATACAGCAAATTTAGCTGGACCATAAAAATATTGCTGCTAGGACTAGAGAGTTGAATACCAGTAATTTCCTTTGGTTTGTCAAAAGACAAACTCTCAACAAATTCGATTTAAAAATCAGATTGGCTTTTATTTGTGGTTCTTTTTTTTTGGCATGCCCAATCAATTCTCAGTTATTCCTTTATAGTAGCAACTTCCAAAAGATAAAATAACCAAAAAAAAGTCTTCAAAAGACACAAAACAGACCTTCATCTTTGCATTCCTTCCCAAACACAAAAAGTTATGTACAGCATGTAATAATATGCAACATGCAAAAGGCTTGTGTTGCTGTTAACAACATCTATGAACATCTATTCCCCCTCACCCTACTTATTCACAAGTGTACCTCTACTAAACACAATTACATCACTAAGCCTGTTAGTTTAAGAGGGTCTTAAATTTGTTAAACTGGAAAATCTTTGTGTAAGGGCTCCACTCATTTGACTCAACATTATAGACTTCTACTGTATTCAGAAATTCATTGCCATCAAATCCTCCCACTGCATAAATGGTGTTTATTTGTGATTCTAAAGTTGGACAGCACATCATTCTGTAAGACAAAATAAATGTTCTGATGAGCTGAGCAGTAAAGTTTGGCTTTGTAGGGAGAAAAGGTCTAAGGAGAGCAGAAACAAGAACAGAAATTGAATTATTTATCGATTTATTTATTATCTATTTGAACTCAGAGACAGGGCTCTCCCCTAGCTTTTTTCACTCAAGACTGGTGTTCTACCACCTGACATACTCCTCCAACTCTGGCTTTTTAATGGTTAATTGGAGATAAAAGTCTCATGAACTTTTCTGGCTGGGCTGGCTTTCAACCACAATTTTGAGATCTTAGCCTCCTGAGTAGCTGGGTTACAGGCATGAGCCACCAACACCCAGCTGGATGTTATTTTTAAAGTTATTTTTTCTTGTAAGAGTTGGGATTTGCTTATCATGAGGGCTAAAAGTGGCCAACCAGGGGATTTCTCTCCCAGTCTTGGAAGATCAGTGTCAGCGGTGACAGCAGACACCAGGGTCTTTATTCTCTCCGCTGTATGTTCTAGAAGCCCACTCTAGGCAGGAGTGGCTGAGAAAACTAGGGCTTCCTTTCCCTTATGTGGCACTATTTCATAGGGCAGAGTTTTACTCCAGACAGAATGGGCTAAGAATATTGTGTTCCCAGTACCCTTGGTTGTTATAGGAGGAGTTGGTATGTGATGAGACAGCCCAATATGACTAGGATTCTATGCCAAACCATGTCCACTTACAGATCAGGGTAGGAAAAATCAGGGTATGTTCTGTTCCCGGCTGTAGGGCATTGGTGCAGATTTTCCTGGGGCAGGCTATCAAAACAAAGAGTTCTGCAGCCTTTCCTAAAGGATTGACTTTATTTATAGCAGAGCTTGCACAAGTTCATGCCTAAGAGCACTGACCAAAAGGATAGAAATTTAGATGAAAAGTAAGGAAGAGAAATTACACTAGCAAAAGTGGTAAGTATACCAAAAAGAACCAGAGAAAAACACAGCTAAGGACACTCATCAGGTCAAAGTAAACTTGAAATACTCTGACATTAAATCACACCATAGAGCAATTTCCCCCCTAGTGTATTGTCAAGAGCAAGAGAGGATTCAGCCAGAAAGTAGTGGCTGCTACAGCTTGATATGATTCTGGTTGAATGAGCAGATCAGCTAGAGCTGCACTGTGAGGTCATGGGGAAAAGTGTGTGTGTGTGTGCCAGTAATGGGGCTTGAATTCAGGGTCTCTTGCTCTCACTTAGCCTTAACACTCTACCACATGAGCCACATCTCCACTTGTGGTATTTTGTTGGTTAAATGAAGATAAGCGTCTCACAGATTTGTCTGTAGGAGTGGCTTTGAACTGTGATCCTCAGATCTGAGCTTTCCAAATAGCTAGGATTATAGGTGTAAGCCACTGACATCCAGCTCTCATAACTGATTTTAAAAGTCATTGCATCATTGGATCCACAATAAAAGGATATATAAAATACTGGACAGTAATGACAGAACGAGGTTGCTGACAACAAAGCTGTGCTACGGTAAGGCTACACCAGGTGGTAAGCAGCACACAGAGAAACAATGGAGACAAATAGAACTGATTAATAAAACAATGTATAAATGTAAACTTGGTCTCTCCTCAGTTTCTATAAAAGATGTTAGATAAAATCTAGGATTTGGGGAGATATGTGTTGCTCAATTTCTGTATGTTCCTGAATTTTCCAGTTTCTGTTATTCACTTGTAATTTAATTCTACTGTGATCAGAGAATAACAATTTTGATGCATTTAAATATATTTGGACTTTTTAGTAGCCTAACCAATGGTCTAACCTGGAGAATGTTTCACATGCTGTTAAGGAAAATATGTATTTTACTGCTTTGAAATGGAAAAGTCTGTAGTGATCTTGCTTATTTTATAATATATTCAAGTGTACTTGTTCTTTTCTTTTTTGGGGGGGGGGTCTGGTTGTGGGGCTTGAACTCTGGGCCTGGGCATTGTCCCTCAGCTCTTCAGCTCAAGGCTAGTGCTCTACTATTTGAGCCACAGTGCCACTTCCAGTTTTTTTCTTTTTGCTTAGGTGGTGCTGAGGAATCGAACCCAGGGCCTCATGCATGCAAGGCAAGAGCTCTACCACTGAGCCACCTTCCCAGCCCAAAGTGTACATTTTCTTTCTTATGGCTTTTCTGCCCTGTTGTTCTAGCCATTATTAAAAATAAAGTAGAGATGCTGGCCACCAGTAACTCATGCTTGTAATCCAAGCTACTCAAAAGTTGAAATACGAGGACCAAAGTTCAAAGGTTAGCCTGGACAGATAAATTATAGAGACTCATATCCAAACAACAAGCTGGAAGTAGAGGTGTGGCTTGAGTGGTAGAGCACCAGTCTTGTGGAAAAGCCAAGCAAAAGAGCTCAAGGTTCTGAGTTCAAACCTCAATTCTAGCGCGCATATGCACACTCACGCACGCGCGCACACACAGAAAAATGTATGTTGCAGTGGTGAAAGGGCAAGTGACTACTATTTTTATTGTAAAATTTTATAGGATATTTCATTTAAAAACTTAAAAAAATCTATGTGTATGTATTATTATTTTGAAATAAAAGTTAATCTGAAAAAAGTAGATGTTGAGAGAAAGATGCATGCAGCATGACTATATAAGGAGTCAGACCCTTTCTACCCTTTCTGGCAATTAGTGTCCTGTGTCCAGCATTACCTGAGTTGCAATCCTAGATTAGTAACACCTGAGCTACCAAAGTTACATCCATTATCAGGTTTATATCTTCTTTCCCTTAAAAAGTAAGGCATTTTGGCATATACAAGAAAGGGAATTTTGGATTATCATGAAATTGAATGAATGAATTAACTAATTAATTAATTAATTTGGCAGTCCTAGGGCTTGAACTCTTGGCCTAGACCCTGTCCTTGAGCTCATTTTGTTCCAGGCTAGAGCTCTACCACTTTGTGCCACAGTACTACTTTCCAGTTTTTGAGTGGTTAATTGGGATAAAAGACTTTTTCTGCCCAGGCTGGCTTTGAACCACAATCCTCAGATCTCAGCCTGCTGCATAGCAAGGATTATAGATATAAGCCACTGGTGCCCAGAATAAAACGCATATTTTTATAAATATATTTTTAGCATTTATCACTATGTGAAGAAGCTAGTAGGATCTGTGTTTACACTGAGCTTTTTCACCTTAAATACAGTGCCTGTATAGAAACTTTAGAAAATACCTAACATTTTTACTTTGTGACATACAGATGAACAGAGACATGTATGTCCCAGAAACGTCTAATTGTGTAATATCACAGAACCACAGTGTGAATGAACCAAACGGAAATATTCAGACTCTGGGGGAAAAGAAAGTATTTCTCAGATGGGTACTACTGGCTATCTCCACCAGAATTGACTTGATAACTTCCACCAAATGCAGTTTTCTAGGTCTTACTCACATCTACAAAACCAGGATTTTTAAAGGCAAGGATAAGGAGTCTGATATTTTTTTAATTGGCCCACCCTTGACGTTGTGCTCAATAAATTTAAGAATTACTAATCAGGTATCATCATGTAAGTGAATTTCTTTTCTCTCCCAAAAAACAAGAAATATGAATTATTTTATGTAAAGGGCCAGCAATCCAAAAATTCATATGGAACAATAAAAGACCCTGAATAGCAAACACAATCCTAAGTAGAAAGAACAGTTCTGGAGGATTATCAATACCAAATTTCAAACTTTACTACAAAGCCATAGTAATCAAAACAACTTGGTACTGGCACAAGAACAGACTAATCGACCAATGGAATAGAACTGAAGACCCAGAAATGAACCCACAGACCTATAGCCACCTAATCTTTGATAAGGGAGTTAAAAAATGGAATGGAACAAAGAGCCTCCTCAGTAAATGGTGCTGTCAAAATTGGTCAAACATCTATAGAAAACTAAAGCTAGATCCTTACGTATCACTCTTGACCAAAATCAACTCCAAATGGATCAAAGACCTCGAAGTCAAAGCAGACATCCTGAAAACATTACAGGAAGGAATAGGAGAAACTCTAGGGCTCCTTGGCACAGGCTGAAGTTTTCTTAGTAAAGACCCAGAAACATAACAAATCAAAGAAAGGTTGGACAAATGGGATTGCAGAGCTTCTGCATTGCAAAGGACATAGCTAGTAAGATCAATAGAAAGCCCACAGAAGGGGAGAAGATCTTCAACAGACAAGTGTCTCATATCTAAAATATACTTAGAATCAAAAAATTAAATCCTCCAAAAACAAATCCTCAAAGAAACAACCACCCTATCAACAAGTGGGCTAAAGACTTAAAGAGAGACTTCTCTGAAGAGGAAATAAGAATGGCCAATAGACACATGAAGAAATGCTCAACTTCTCTGGCCATAAAAGAAATGCAAATCAAAACAACACTGAGGTTCCACCTCACTCCAGTTAGAATGGCTATAATCAAGAATTCTAAAAACAACAGACGCTGGAGGGGATGTGGCCAGAAGGGAATCCTACTGCATTGTTGGTGGGAGTGTAAACTTGATCAGCCACTCTGGAAAGCAGTGTGGAGTTTCCTCAAAAGACTACACATAGAGCTCCCCTATGACCCAGCAATCCCACTTTTGGGCATATACACAAATGAAAACAAACAAGGCCATACTAAACTACCAGCACAACTATATTTATTGCAGCATTATTTACCATAGCTAAGATATGGGACCAACCGAGATGCCCCTCAGTAGATGAGTGGATCAAGAAAAGGTGGTATATATATATATATATATATATATGATGGAATTCTATGCCTCCATCAGAAAGAACAACACCACCTCATTTGTTAGGAAATGGAGAGACTTGGAAAAAATCACATTAAGTGATGTTACCTAGTCCCAAAGAAATTTAGGTCCCATGGTTTTCCTCATTTGCAATAATTAGTATACGTATAAGACAATCTTATCAGATGAGCTGAAAAGTTTGAAAGCTTTATACATATGATCATATAAGATGATGCTAAGTGAAATGAACCCCAAGATATGGACACAAGAGGTCTGTTTTTGTTGTTGTTGTTTTAAATGTACCATGTGATTTTTTTGTTTCCTTTGTATGTTCTTCCTCTTATGATGTATCCTCTGCTGTCACTGTACTTGATTTTGGTACCCTGCATCTTTTATATACATTTGTCTAATCTTGGGAGGGGAAGGAGAATAACACAATGGTGAAACAAAGACACAGGATGATCCATTGCAACAATGATACTCACAGGACAGTATATTGGAAACAACTTTACAACTTTGGCAGGGGGGGGGGGGTTGGGAGGAGCAGGGGGAAGTGGGGGAAGGAAGGAATAGTGGGACAGCAACAAGGGAAGGGAAGGGGTAACAATGCTCGATAGGAAACGTACTCATTACCTTATTCATATAACGATAACCCCTCTGTACAGCATCTTTACAATAAAATAAAGTAAAAAAAAATGCTTCTGTCTGGTTGAGTGCTGGTGGCTCATGCCTGTAATCCAACCTACCCAGGAGGCTGAGACCTGAGGATGCTGTTCAAAGCCAGTGCAGGCAGAAAAGTCCAAGAGGCTTGAATCTTCAATTAACCAGCAAAAAGCCCAAAGTAGATTGCCAGAAATAGTAGATTGCCAGGCTTGAGAGGAGTGGGAGCATTCAAGCCCTAGTAATAGCACAAAATAGAAAGCAAAAAAAGGAAGGAAGAAAAGAAGAAGGAAGAAAGGAAATAAGGAAGGAAGGAAAGAAGGAAGGAAATACTGCTTTCCAAAAGAAGAAAAATTGATGTATACCGCCTCTATATATTTTAGTAGCTGCTGCTACTACAAACATTTGTAATCAAATCCTTAGTGCAGTTCTATGACATGATATAGTGGGTTGAATGGTGGACTCCCAAGATGTGTCTATGTTGTAACTTGTAGGACTTGTGAATGTCATCTTGTTTGAAAAGAGACTCTGTAGATATGTTGCAGAATTCCTAAAATCCAGAGATGAATTCATCTGAGATGACCTGATAGGTTCTAAATCAAATGAGTAGCTTTCTTGAAAAAACAAAAACAAAGAGAGGGCTGCATGGCACAGAGCTAGCCCTATAGCTAATAGTGCAGAGACCAGAGTTCTGTAGCCATGGCCAAGAAACTCATGGAGCTACAGATGTTAGAAGAGGCAGGATGGATTCTTGCTGGAGCTCCCACAGAGAGTGTGGCTTTGCCAAGTATTGGATTTTGGCCTTCTAGTCTTAGAGCTATGAAAGAATAACTTTTTGTCCTAATAACTATCGAATTTGTGGTGATTTATTACAGAAGGGGGCATTTAGGACAGATATATATATATATATATATATATATATATATATATATATGTTAATACTGCACTGTCATTTACAATCTTAAAGAGTGATTATTATCTCTACCTAAAAATAAGTCTATACAATACCAGGGTACCAAATCAAATACAGTGACAACAGGGGATATAATATAGGGGGAAGAGCATACAAAAGAAACAAAAAAATCACATAGTACATTAAAAACAACAAAGAAAACCTCTTGTATCCATGTCTTGGGATTGATTTTGCTTAGCATCATCTTATATAGTCATATGTACATAACTACTGAGCTATTCTGCTTATCTGCTAAGATTATCCTAGGCATATACTATTTATTGAAAATATACAATATGATATATTGGAAATGGTCTGTACTACTTGGGGGGGTGTAGGGGAAAAGGAAATTAGGAAAAAATTGATTGAAGTGGTAACGAGTTTGAGAAGACATCTACTTATTACCTTACTTTAACTGTAACCCTCTGTATATCACCTTGACAATAAAAAAATTTTAAAAAGATATGTCTATAGTAATGAAATAGATTTGTTCAATGAATGCTGGGTTCTAGGACAATGGTAAACTTTGAACTGATTCTTTCTTTTAGAAGACATAATTTTGGGAGAGAGTGAGGGAAGGGGTAACATTTGTCCAGAAGGAAATGTCCTCTTTACCTGACTTATGTAACTGTAACTCTTCTGTACATCACTTTATAATAACAATAACATTTTAAAAAGACAAAATTTAAGCCAATTTCTTTGTACTTTGAAAGATCTAGTGATCATTACTGCCCATAGTGTGAAGTGAAAAGGTTGAGGAGAAATTAGAGAATTCTCCAAAGTCTGGGAATGCTTGTCTAGCATATGATAGGTCCTGAGTTCCAGTCCTAGTACTGCAAGAAAAGAAAAGCACAGTGAAAGACCTTGATGTGGCTGTAATAGTCTGTTCTTCCAGAGTTGAGAACTGGTCACACCTAGTCAAGCCAGGCCCTAACTGGTGCAGGCCTGTGGGCTTTGTTGGGTACTAGGTTTATGTTTCAATTCCCTGTTTTTTCAGACATGGCCTTCTCAGCTTATACAAGCAAGACAAGAGAATCAAAGGTGAACTATAGTAGTCCTAGCCATGACTCAAAAGAGACTCTCTAATATATATTAAACTTATATTCATGGATCTCAAAGCATTTGAGATTCCTTAAGATTATAGCATTTGGGTTCAGAGGGCCTAGATTGGAATTGAAACATGGGAAGTGCTCACCTGGCTGAAATTCTAATTGTATTTTGTTTTAATTACTGTTAAGTGAACCAACTATTGAGATTCCTTGATTTTTGCTGTTCCAGGTTGTCAAGCTCTCCTTTTATTCATAAAATTTTGATGGACAAAAGATGAGCACTGTAGAGATAATTTGAGCCTCCCTTATGATTAACAATGTATTTCTTTGTAGTCCAAAATTAGTGGTTAATTTGAATACTGAATACACTGCTGATTTTTTTTGGCATGGGGTGGAAATGTCAAAAGTGGTAGATGGAAACTACTACTGCCTGGAATACATGAGAGTTAATGCGTGTAGTTATTTTTAACTCATTGAATTATTGATGGTGTTTTTGCTGCACTGGATTTATAAATAATCCATGTTTAAAGGGCTATTTCCTATACAATTCTTATAAACAGGACCACTAAAGAGTTTTCTCATTTTGAGTTTAAAGGGAACTGACAGTTGGAATAAGGTCAGCAGAATGTTCATTCATGCAGTTTCTGTGCCAGAAAAATCTCTCAAATTGTAAGCAAGTACATACTCAACTTCATTTAACTTTATCAATAACATCTCTGATTTTTAGAGAAGAATAAAGCAATGTATTTAATTTGTCAAGCAAGAGAAGAAAAGTTTAAAATAAATTTTATAGTAAAGTTTCAGGTTAAACAATGGTTATTGGTTTTATGTTTTTGTTTTTGTTTTGTTTTTGGAACTCAGAAAATTTCCAAACTCAAGTTATCTTATTTTCATAAAAGCAAAAAAAGAAAAAAGATTCAATAATAATTCTTTTAAGCCTATCAGTTTTTCTAACACATTAGTTCTCCTTCTCCTGCCTCCTTATTTTTCTTCTTCTTTTTTCCCTTTTTGCTACATTGTTGAGGATGGAACTCAATGCTTAATACATAATTAGGCAAATGCTTTATCACTGATACTGAGAAATTGCAACACCTGGCATGGGTCCTTTGTCTATGGTTACAAAGAATGAGTCCACAAACACAGGGAAGAAGTGAAACAGAGCATATTTGTTGAAGAAAAAGATAAGCAGAGCCCCCCCCCCCCCCCATGAAGAGCATTATGCAGGGGTTAATAAGGTGCCTTTAGGAGAGAGCTGCATGACTCTCAAGAGCGTTGTAAAAGCTATGGGCCATATCAGTCTCCAAGCCCAATCAGAGCCCCCAAGCAGCCTGTATGAGCCCCTCTGCATGCCCATGGTGGTAACTGGCCTTGAACCCAGTCTGTTGTTCATGTGCAAATCATCTCAGGATGATAGGCCACGATGTGATGCCCAGGATCTCCAATGCATGACTGTTCAAGGTCATGGTGAGGGGGGCAGAACTTCTATGGGAGGTGGTCCTTTGTCCAGATTGCTTAGGTAGGATCTTTTTCTGATGTCACCACATCTCCCAGTCTATGTCTTTTTGAAACAGTGTCTCACTATTTAGCCCAACCGACCTAAACATGTGAGCCTCTAGCCTCAGCCTCCTGATGAGCCATAGTGCCTGGTTTCAAATATGTATTTTGAAAGAGAGATGTAGTATAACTGGGACATACTGGAGAAAACTATGAAACCAGTAGCTAAGGTTACTCTCTGCCTAAGGTTGGCCTTCCCAGGACTGTAAGTCCCTCAAAATGGAAGAGGACTATATGAGAATTCTGTTACTGTGCATATGCATATGGGAAAGAGGACCAAGAATGAACCCACATTCATTAATCATCACTTACAGAGCCCCATGATTCAAGGACAAGTTGTAAGGTCAAGGAAAAAAATTTACTGGGAGAACCAGTATACCAAAGAGAGTACAGACTTTGGCCAACAAAGATCATCTTGCCTGCATAGGCTTACATGAGGAGTTGTAGGATGTATAAGTCAAATAGGTGGGTACCATGGTAGATACAAATATCAGGCGGCCTGCTTTGATCCTGCACTGGCTACTGTTGTCTGTATGTTATGGAATGTACTAGATTCTTGAAATCAGATAAAAAGTTACTGATTAGAAAGTCTTATGACTTATTTCTATTTCCCAGAAACAATTAATCCTGAAGTTAATTATTGGGGTTCAAAAGGCATGTCTCTCCTTCCTCTTCTGCCTCCCAACAACTGTGAAAGATAGTGAAGGGCTATTTTTCCTGTAGGGATTGAGAAAGCTGAAGACAAGCAACTTTTCCTGAGGAGAGATAGCTGCAAGACCTGTGTTCCAGACATGACAGTGATATGCAACTTTTCACAGAACACCCCTGACTTGTTAAGTGGCTTCAGACAGAAATGTCATTCACAACAAAGTAAATGGTTTCCCAAATTAGTGATTTTTGAAATCAACTCAAAGTATAGAGTGAGGAATTTTTTTTTAGGTTTTCCCTAAATAACAGTTTTTATCATCTATATAAATATTTTCCATCATTATGTATCCTTGAAAAAGTTAAGATTGCTGTTCTGTCCTACTATTTTTTTCAAGAAAGGAATGAGGGTAGTAAAAAAATTTTTAAATGCTTGATTCATTCCATATGGCTGAACAAGGCTATTTCCTAGAAAGCAAATATGAATATGAACAAATATTCAGCAACATCAGGAAAAATATAATACTTTTGTATCCCAAATAAAATTATTTTGAAAGCATAGTCATTTTCCCCATGTATTTACCTTTAACTTCCATCACAACAATTTTCAGGGTTTGAAGCAAAATATAGTTCAATTACAAATTCCAAACATATACTGACGATAGGGGCATAATTAAAATGTTTTGTTTGAATGGAGAATTGTTTTCTTTACAAGAACGTAAGCTATTTCCTTCAAGCAATCTGTGGCATCATAGGCCTGAAATTTTAGCACTCAAGAGACTCAAGAGACAGAAGGAGGATATCGGAAGAAGATGGCAGATGAGAAGCTGGGGGCTAAACAAGCTCGCACGTAGAAACCAGTTTTAATGTTCCAGTGAAAAATCCAAAGCTAGGGAGCAACACCAAGTGTGCCATCATAGCACAGAAAATTTGGCCAGAGAGGAAATTTTCAGGCAGCTTGGCTAAGTAGACAGATTCGAGCAATTGCTGGTGTTGGCAGCAGCAGCAGCAACAGCTGCGACCACCATATGAATAGACAGAGTCCGGGATAAAGGCACCAACAATGGTGTGTGAATGGATTCTACTTACCACCAGCAAGAACTGACAAGGAGTGGAAATCTTCATCCTGCTGACCACAGACAATTGCAGACCAAAGATGGCCAAGAAAACAAGTAAAAGGTGTGATTACCCCCTCACGATATCCTCATTCCTTCTCACAGAGCAGCAGCATCCTCCACCACCAGAGAACTCCATCTTTGATACTGACAAAGACTGGGCCATAGCAGCTAGCAGTTAACTCAGGTCTTGGAAGAAGACAATAGGAGCTATTCATCAGGTCAAAGGAATGTGACCTGAAGGGCTCAGCTCCACTCCTGGGGAAAGTTGTCCTCAGGCAGAGAAAGCTCCACCCAGGGCAGGGAGATTTTCTTCATTGGGTAAACAGAGGCTGCCCCCACCCTCAGTACCACAGGCAGCAACTCTAGCTGCAGGAGGGTAAAAGAAAAACAATTGGAAACTGGATAGCATAAATTCTGAGAATTGCTCCAGGCTGGGCTGCATGAGTGTCTCAGGAAAAAGCTACTGATTACTGACAGGCCTCAATCATACCCACAACCTAACCCCCTCACAGCAATTCCAAGCTAGAGGAAACAGCCATCTCCTTCTTTTTTGGGGGGTCCGGTCCTGGGGCTTGAACTCTGGGCCTGGGCGCTGTCCCTCAGCTCTTCAGCTCAAGGCTAGCGCTCTACAACTTGAGCCACAGTGCCACTTCTGGCTTTTTTCTTTTTGCTTATGTGGTGCTGAGGAATCGAACCCAGGGCCTCATGCATACAAGGCAAGCGCTCTACCACTGAGCAACCTTCCCAGCCCCAGCCATCTCCCTCTTTTGTGACACTCAAAGCAGATCACCCTCCCACTGAACTAGTCCAGGAGGAGGGTCATAAAGTCCTGAATAAGGCAGAGTTTTGTTCTGGCTGCTCAAACAAACTGATTTAAAGAAACCAATCAAGCCACAGGAAAACCAAACAGCACAAGCAAACCAGAGACTCCACCAACACTGGTTACAGGCACAGAGGAGACACAAGATTCCCCCTCCCCCCAAAAAATCAAAGAATGCTTTTTGTCTACCAAATTTAAAAAAAAATAAAAAAATTGTTTTTCTATTTTTCATCATTTTTATTTTAGGGTTTAAAAATTTTTTTAAAATTTTTATATTTTGGGTCTGGTTGTGGACCTGAACTCTGAGCCTGGGCACTGTCCCTCAGCTCTTCACCTCAAGGCTAGGGCTGTACCACTTGAGCCACAATGCCACTTCTGGCTTTTTTTTCTCTGCTTATGTGGTGCTGAGGAATTGAACCTAGGGCCTCATGTAAAGCAAGTGCTCTACCACTGAGCCACCTTCCCAGCCCTATTTTAGTATTTTTAAAAATTCCTTTTTTACTCTTTTCCCTTCTGGTCTTTTTTTTTTTTTTTTTTTTTTGCTTTACTTCTGTTCTGTTCATGCTCATATACATACCTGTCTTCAATTATTAGACCTTATCCTTCATTATGTGCATACTTAATTCAGATATTGATTACTCAGTTCACAAACTCTAATTGTGGTATTATTTCTTTATACATATATAATTTTTAAGTGTTTCATTTAAAGATTTTTTACCTATTTTTCTTTTTTCTTTATCTCTCTTCTTTTCTTCTCTCCTTTTCCTCTCTCTGAATTTAGGTCTTAGTTATCTTTCTTCTCTCCCTTTCCCTCCCCACATTCCTCTAATCATTCTTCTAAATGTATTTTCTCCTCACAATTCTCCCTAAACCTATTAATTTCTGGTCTGCTGACTCCTGCTTTGATTTTCGTAGTCCAGTGATCCCTACTTGTTTATTGTTGAACTAGATTGAATCTGTACTAATTTTGACTCTGACAAACAATTTGTGCAAATACAGGGCTCTGGGTTGATGCTTGCCTTAAACTAGTGTTCTAGTACAGAGTTGGTTTTGCTTTCATACCCAAATGTGCAGAATAAGCCATAGAAACACAAGAAAAATGGTAAGTCCAGGTATCTCAACTCCCTCTCATGATAATCAGGCAATAGAACAGTTAATAAAGAATCCAGAGGAGAGCTCCCAAAATGCTCTATAAACACTAATGACAAACATGCTGAATGAAAAGATTTAAAGCCTGCAAAGGGCTATTTGTGAGCGTGATATGGAAATGCGTGAGTATGATGAGGCTCACCAAAGATTAATACAGGAAATGTGTGAGCATGAGCCAATAAAGGAAATTCTGAATGGAGCCAGACAGAAGGAATGGGAGTCCAAGGAAACCATAACCAAATCAACTAAGTGATTTGGGAATAACACTGAACACCAAATTATGGAAGTTCATACAAAGAAGTTCATACAAGATCTAAAAAAAAAGATCTAACGCTCCAACAAAAAATTTGAAATCATCAAAGCTGACCAACTAGAAGGAAAAGAAATAAAAAAAAAAAGTAGAAAGTCTTGACAGTATGTTAGACCATACAGAAGATCAAAGCTCAAGGATTGAAGACAGCCTAGATATTATAGAGAAAGAACATACAACTATCCAAGAAAAATCCAAGAAATATGATAGATCTATTCAACATTTGGAAGACACCATCAGAAGGCCTAATCTGAGGATAATGGGTGTAGAGGAGCACCTAGAGACAGAAGTTAATGGTATAAGAAATTTGTTTAACAGGATCCTAGCCGAGAACTTCCCAAACATGCAAAAAGATAGGCCTATTCAGATACAAGAAGCCTTTAGAACACCAAATAGACCAGACCAGAACAGGACATCCCATCGTCACATTGTAATTTACACAGGATCAATAGAGACCAAGGAAAGGATCCTTAAAGATGTCAGGGAGAGTGCTCGCTTCGGCAGCACATATACTAAAAATTGGAACGATACAGAGAAGATTAGCATGGCCCCTGCGCAAGGATGACACGCAAATTCGTGAAGCGTTCCATATTTTTTCCTCGCTGGACTGCTCAGGGTGCCAGACCTCATCCATTCCAAAATATGCCCGGTGCTATCCGCCCAGCCGCTCCTAGACCACCATTTAGTACTATGAGACCAGCTTCTTCACAGGTTCCACGAGTCATGTCCACACAGCGTGTTGCTAACACATCAACACAAACAATGGGTCCACGTCCTGCAGCTGCTGCTGCAGCAGCCACTCCTGCTGTCCGCACCGTTCCCCAATATAAATATGCTGCAGGAGTCCGCAATCCTCAGCAACATCTTAATGCACAGCCACAAGTTACCATGCAACAGCCTGCTGTTCATGTACAAGGTCAGGAACCTTTGACTGCTTCCATGTTGGCATCTGCCCCCCCTCAAGAGCAAAAGCAAATGTTGGGTGAAAGGCTGTTTCCTCTTATCCAAGCCATGCACCCTACTCTTGCTGGTAAAATCACTGGCATGTTATTGGAGATAGATAATTCAGAACTACTTCATATGCTTGAGTCTCCAGAGTCTCTGCGTTCTAAGGCTGATGAAGCTGTAGCTGTACTACAAGCCCACCAAGCTAAAGAGGCTGCCCAGAAAGCAGTTAACAGTGCCACTGGTGTTCCAACTGTTTAAAAATTGATCAGGGACCATGAAAAGAAACTCGTGCTTCACCGAAGAAAAATATCTAAACATCGAAAAACTTAAATATTATGAAAAAAACATTGCAAAATATAAAATAAATAAAAAAAGGAAAGGAAACTTTGAACCTTATGTACCGAGCAAATGCCAGGTCTAGCAAACAGTGCTAGTCCTAGATTACTTGATTTAAAAACAACAAAAAAACTACAAAAAAATAGTAAAATATAAAAACAAATTAATGTTTTATAGACCCTGGGAAAAAGAATTTTCAGCAAAGTACAAAAATTTAAAGCATTCCTTTCTTTAATTTTGTAATTCTTTACTGTGGAATAGCTCAGGATGTCAGTTCTAAGTAACAGAATTGATAACTGTGCGAGGAAACGTAATTTGGATTATAAAATTCTTGCTTTAATAAAATTCCTTAAACAGTGAAAAAAAAAAAAAAAAAAAAAAAAAAGATGTCAGGGAGAACAGATCAATCACCATAAAGGGAAACCAATTAGCCGGGCGCGCTGGTGGCTCACGCCTGTAATCCTAGCTACTCAGGAGGCTGAGATCTGAGGATCGCGGTTCAAAGCCAGCCCGGGCAGGAGAGACCGTGAGACTCCTATCTCCAATAAGCCACCAGAAAACTGGAAGTGGCGCTGTAGCTCAAGTGGTAGAGCGCTCACCTTGAGCTGAAGAGCTGAGGGACAGCACCCAGGCCCAGAGTTCAAGCCCCACGGCCGACAAAAAAAAAAAAAAAAAAAAAAAAAAAAGGGAAACCAATTAGAATCACCTCAGATTTCTCAGCAGAGGCCATGAAAACAAGAAGAACCTGGAATGATGTGTGCCACACCCTAAAGACAAACAACTCAACCAAGAATACTGTACTCAACTAAACTCTCCTTCATAATGGAGGCCAAATAAAAACCATCCATAGCAAAGAAAAATTGAAACAATATATCTCCACCAAACCAGCCCTACAAGAGATACTTAAGGATGTCCTACACATAGAAAACCAACAAGAGCATGAGAAAGACCAAGAAACAGCCCCAAACTGATAATCCGAGAATCATAGGAAGAACTCAGTTGGCACAGACCCCAAGAAGGTGGATAACATGGCAGGAACTACCACACACCTCTCAGTCCTAGCACTCAATATTAATGGACTTAACTCTCCAATTAAGCGACATAGATTGTCCAGTTGGATAAAAAAGCAAGATCCTTCTATCTGCTTCCTTCAAGAAACACACCTTGCCAACAACAACAACAACAACAACAAAAACATTCTGAAAGTAAAAGGCTGGAATAAAACCTACCAAGCAAACGGCCCCCATAAACAAGGGGGAGTTCCAATTCTAATATCAGATAAAATAGACTTCAAATTAAAATTAGCAAGAAGAGATAAAGAAGGTCATTACGTACTAATTAAGGGATCTCTCCTTCAGGAGGATATTACAATTCTAAATATCTATTCATCAAATAATGGAGCACCCAAATTTATCCAAGAAACACTATTTTCCCTCAAATCTCACATAGATCCAAAGACATTAATTGTTGGGGACTTTAACACACCACTCCCCCTCTGGATAGATCAACCCTGAAAATACTCAACACAGAAACCTCAGATCTAAACAACTGCATAGACCAACTAGACTTAACAGACATCTACAGAATATTTCACCCAACAGCATCAGAACATTCTCCAAAATAGATGATATTTTAGGTCACAAAGCAAAATTATCCAAATTCAGAAACATTGAATTTATGCCCTGAATCCTTCAGATCACAAGGGAATAAAATTAGAATTCAACACCAAAAGCTACCAAAGAAAATCCTGTCACACATGAATACTGAACAACACACTGTTAAACCACCAGTTTGTCATGGAAGAGATTATAAAGGAAATGCAAATGTTCATGATATTGAACACAAATGAACACACAAATAACCAGCCCCTCTGGGACACAGCAAAGGTAGTACTCAGAGGCAAGTTTATAGTTCTGAGTTCCTACATCAAATTGGAGAGATCTGAAACCAACAATTTAACAAGGCACCTGAAGCTCCTTGACAAAGAGCAACAAGCTAAACCCAATCCAGTAGATGGAAACGAATAATTAAAATTAAATCAGAATTAAATGAATTACAGTCCAAAAAAACCATAGAAAGAATCAACAAAACAAAGAATTGGTTCTGCGAAAAAACTAACAAAATTGACAGACCCTTAATCTTAACAGAAAAAGAATAGAAAAATACACAAATAAACTCAGAAATTATAATGAAAACATCACTTCAGAAACAACCAAGATTCAGAACATTAGAAGGGAATATTTCTCAAACCTTTATGCTAATAACTTTGAGAATCTGGAAGAAATGGACAAATTTCTAGCAAATATTGACATGCCAAAATTGAACGAAGATGATTTAAACAAACTTAACAGACCCATATCAAGCATTGAAATAGCAACCGCAATAAGAGACCTCCCACCCAAGAAAGGCCCAGGACTGGCTGGATTTACAGCTGGTCTTCAAAGCAGAGCTCACACCAATATTCCTCCAACTCTTCAAGGAAATTGAAAGTGAAAGTTCACTACCAAACTCTTTCTATGAAGCCATCATCCTAACCCTCATCCCCAAACCAGGCAGTGACTCATCAAAGAAAGAGAATGATAGACCCATTTCTTTAATGAACATCGATGCAAAACTTCTCAACAAAATCAACAAAATCTCAACAACTCATCAAAAAAATCATAAATTATGATCAAACAAGATTCATTTCAGGGATACAAAGCTGGTTCATATACCCAAATCAATTAATATAATTCATCACATCAACAAGAGCAAGGATAAGAACCACATGATTATCTCAATAGATGCAGAAAAAGTATTTGACAAGATCCAACTCCCCTTTATGATGAAAGCTCTGGAAAAACTAGGAATACATGGAACATTCCTCAATATAATAAAGTCTGTGTATGACAGACCTACAGCCAGCATTATACTTAATGGCGAAAAGCTAAAGCCATTTCCTCTAAATTTACAAACAAGACAAGGATGTCTGCTCTCTCCACTCCTCTTCAGTGTGGTATTAGAATGCCTAGCTAGAATAATAAGACAAGATGAAAATATAAAGGGGATCCAAATAGGGAAAGATGAAGTAAAACTCTCCCTTTTTGTAGATGACATGACCTTGAATTTATAGTACCCCATGGACTCCACTCCCAAGTTACTCAAGCTGATTCCAAAATTTGGCAAAGTAGCAGGGTGTAAAGGTAATCCTCAAAAATCAATGGCTTTTCTGTATGCCAAAAATGAGAAGAGTTCTTCTGAAATCAGGAAAGCAACTCCTTTTGTAATAGTCCTACAAAAAATAAAATACCTAGGAGTTAACTAAAGAAGTGAAGGATTCTATGATGAAAACTTTAAAAACCTGCAAAAGGAAATTAAACCAGAATTAAGGAAGTGGATAAACCTCCCATGCTCCCGCATTGGGAGTATTAACATCAGGAAAATGGCAATACTTCCCAAGGTTATCTACAAATTGAATGCAATACCTTTTAATATCCAAACCTCATTCTTCAATGAAATAGAAGAAACAATCCAAAAATTCATATGGAATAATAAAAGACCTCGAATAGCAAACACAATCCTAAGCAGAAAGAACAGTGCTGGAGGATTATCAATACCAAATTTCAAACTTTACTACAAAGCCATAGTAATCAAAACAACTTGGTACTGGCACAAGAACAGACTAATCGACCAATGGAATAGAACTGAAGACCCAGAAATGAACCCACAGACCTATAGCCACCTAATCTTTGATAAGGGAGCTAAAATATAGAATGGAACAAAGAGCCTCTTCAGTAAATGGTGCTGTCAAAATTGGTCAAACATCTATAGAAAACTAAAGCTAGATCCTTACGTATCACTCTTGACCAAAATCAACTCCAAATGGATCAAAGACCTCGAAGTCAAAGCAGACATCCTGAAAACATTACAGGAAGGAATAGGAGAAACTCTAGGGCTCCTTGGCACAGGCTGAAGTTTTCTTAGTAAAGACCCAGAAACATAACAAATCAAAGAAAGGTTGGACAAATGGGATTGCATGAAACTGCAGAGCTTCTGCATTGCAAAGGACATAGCTAGTAAGATCAATAGAAAGCCCACAGAAGGGGAGATCTTCAACAGACAAGTGTCTCATATCTAAAATATACTTAGAATCAAAAAATTAAATCCTCCAAAAGCAAATCCTCAAAGAAACAACCACCCCATCAACAAGTGGGCTAAAGACTTAAAGAGAGACTTCTCTGAAGAGGAAATAAGAATGGCCAATAGACACATGAAGAAATGCTCAACTTCTCTGGCCATAAAAGAAATGCAAATCAAAACAACACTGAGGTTCCACCTCACTCCAGTTAGAATGGCTATAATCAAGAATTCTAAAAACAACAGATGCTGGAGGGGATGTGGCCAGAAGGGACTCCTACTGCATTGTTGGTGGGAGTATAAACTTGATCAGCCACTCTGGAAAGCAGTGTGGAGTTTCCTCAAAAGACTTCACAAAGAGCTCCCCTATGACCCAGCAATCCCACTTTTGGGCATATACACAAATGAAAACAAACAAGGCCATACTAAACTACCAGCACAACTATGTTTATTGCAGCATTATTTACCATAGCTAAGATAGATGAGTGGATCAAGAAAAGGTGGTATATTGGGCTGGGAAGGTGGCTCAGTGGTAGAGCGCTTGCCCTGCATGCTTGAGGCCCTGGGTTTGATTCCTCAGCATCACATAAGCAAAAAAGAAAAAAAGCCAGAAGTGGTGCTGTGGCTCAAGTGGTAGAGCGCTAGCCTTGAGCTGAAGAGCTAAGGGACAGTGCCCAGGCCCAGAGTTCAGGCCCCACCACCGGAACTCCCCCCCCCAAAAAAAAAAGAAAAGAAAAGGTGGTATATATATATATATATAGGATGGAATTCTATGCCTCTATCAGAAAGAACAACACCACCTCATTCATTAGGAAATGGAAAGACTTGGAAAAAATCATATTAAGTGATGTTACCCAGTCCCAAAGAAATTTAGGTCCCATGGTTTTCCTCATTTGCAATAATTAGTATAGGTATAAGATAATCTTATCAGATGAGCTGAAAAGCTCAAAAGCTTTGTGCATATGACAATATAAGATGATGCTAAGTGAAATGAACTCCAAGGTATGGACACAAGAGGCCTGTCTTTGTTGTTGTTTTAAATGTACTATGTGATTTTTTTTTGTTGCCTTTGTATGTTCTTCCTCTTATGGCATATCCCCTGTATTTTATTCCGGTGGCCTGCATCTTTTATATACATTTTTCTAACTTTGGAAGGGGAAGGGAAATAACAAAATGCTGACACTGGGATATAGGTTGACCTACTGTAACAATGAAATGTAGAAGACACGATGTTGAAAACGAGCTTTACAACTTGGTGGAGGGAGGGAAGATTTGGGAAGGTGTGGGAGGGAAGAGATGTTAGAGGAAACATAAAGGAGGAAGGGAGGAAGTAACAATGCTCAATAGGAAATGTACTCATATAACTGTAACCCCTCTGTACTCTATCTTTACAATAAAAAATTTATCTATAAAGAAAATGAATAACCACTATAAAAAAAGGAGGCAGATGATCACAATTTTAATGCCAGCCAAGGCCGCAGAGAGTTTTAGGCCAGCCCATATAAAATTAAAAAAATAAGAGCCTTCTTACAGATCAAGTTTTACTGTGTTGTTATTTTGTGGACATGACATACAAAATTTGCTAGGGAGAGAATAAATGATGCTACTGAATTTCATCATCTTTTTTCTCATGAGGATAAGTTTGAAGTAGTGTAGGTAATTTGCATGATGGCCCTGAGGTGAGCATTAGGATCAGGATCTAGATCTAATTTCCCAGAGGAACTTCCTCCCCCTCCTCCTCTTCTTCCCCCTCCTCCCCACCTCTTCCTCTTCTTCTTCTTCCTCCTCCTCCTCCTCCTTTTCCTTCTCCTCTTTCTCCTCTTTCTTCTCCTCCTCCTCCTCCTTTCTTCATTGTTGTTAGTGCTGAGGATGCGCTTGGCTTTTTTGCTCAAGGCTAGTAACTCTATCACTTGAGTCACACCTCCACTTCTGGCTTTTTGATGGTTATTTGGATATAAAAATCTTTAGAATTTATCTGTCCAGCCTAGCTTTGAAATTCAATCCTTAGATCTCTCCTGAGTCCTTAGGATTGTAAGTGTGAGCCACTGACCTTTGACCAAAGCCCATTTCCCCCCTGCATTATTCTCTATTGGGGCTCCTCTATGACCTCCACTCAAAAATTATTTTCTTGGTATGAGTTGTAGCTTAGAGAATGTGTATGAGGCTCTGGGTTCAAACTCCAGAGCTGCGAAAAATTATCAGACCTTGCTACTATCACATAACAAAGATACAATGCCTCAGTGCCTCTGATCATATATCATTTATCAAAATGAAAAAAATTACATAATGAGATCACATGCTCTATTCTTATTTGTTCTTTTTATTCATCTTGAATTAAATGATACTTTAGCAAAGTAAAAACAAAAAATAAAAAAACATCAGCTAAGGGGAAAACTTGAACTACATTTTAGATGACATATTTGATGGACCCAGCCCACGGCCTGGTCTAGGTTGTACTAGATAAATATTAGTTTCTCTTTTGTTCACTCATGAGACGTAAGGCTCAGAGAATTTTGATGTAAGTTGTTAGTCTGTGCTTGTACATTTGAAGGAGAACAATGTTTGGATAAGATAGCACAAAAGACTCCTTTAACCAAATCTGATCCAAAGGCCCAAATAATCAGACCCTTATTGGCAACATAATTAACAGAGAAAGGTGAAACATGAGATGAAGCCTAATTGATGACAAAAATGCTTATACATGAAATAAACATGAAAAATGTCCCAGGGGCGTCAATTCCTCTTATTATCAAACATGATCTCTAGTCCTTGATAGGGTTCATTATACTCAGAAAGACCAGCACTTAAAGGACTGAAATCCAAAACTAACACAAAACAAATGAATCATTTTATTTTAATTTACTTTTTGGTCACTGAAGCTCAGGGCCTAGCCCCTGTCCCTTGCCTTGTTCTTGCTCAAGGCTGGTGCTCAACCATTTGAATCACAGATTCACTTCCAGTAATTTGGTAGCTAATTGGAGATGAGAGTCTCATGGACTTTCCTGCCCAGGCTGGCTTTGAACCATAATCCTCAGATCTCAGTCTCCTGAGTTGCTATAATTACTGGTGTGAGTCTCCAAGGCCCAGCTTGAATCCCATGCTTTTTAAAGCTGCATTTATGATGACATATTTTATAAAGTTTTCTAACAAGGGTAAGTCTTGTTTAGTCACAATACTCAGTGCATCTGCTATTAGTGCCTAGCATGTATTTTAACTGGGGCAGGAACTCAGCGAATGGATGTGGGTGAGTTGGCAGGACTCTAGAGCACCAGACTTTGCAGTCCTCCCTGAGTCCCCTTTGTCTAGCATTTCTGACTGCCTTTCTCCACCTTTCTTGAGCAAAGAGGCGAATTGAGATCTAGGATGACAGGAAGCATGATGGCTCAGCTGACCTTACCCTGAGTCAGCTTTATGTGCCCTTCGTGTCGGCCTGGATCTCTGACACTCAGAACAGATGTGGCACGTCCTGTAAATGTTTTTCTTTCACAGAAGGTACACGTGGGTGGTTGTGGGCTTCTGATAATTTGAAGGTCTGATTTGTGCAGCTGTGTGGTAACTCTGTTTTCTGCCTAGAAAAAGGAATTGAAGTGTTTTAATCATGCTGACCAGCAAGGGCTGGGGATTCCTTCATTTAGATTTGTGTCTCTTGCTGTATACGTCCACACCTTCATTTAAAGGTAGGTTATTTTTGCTTATCTCTCTTAACCTTTCCAGCTCTATGTATTTACTCATTTTTCTTGATGTAGTTGAACAAGCAGATGTGAAAGATTCTAGGTAAATACAGATTTCAATAAAGAGTCTAGGTAAATTCTGGTGTGTTCATAGGAAGCACAGCTGTTACAACTGCTGGGTAACTTGGTTTTTATTAGTTATTTTTAAACACGTCAGATGAGATTAGGAAAATGGAATGGAATGGAACATGCTGTAAATTATATTTATTTTTCTCATTAAAATGTGGTTTCCCTATAAGAATATAATAAGAATGCATTTTTATTTATGTCTGTTATGGTTATACTCCAATTATTTATTTGCACTTACATTTAACATATTTTTCAAAACCTTGATTTATTCATTAACTGATATTGTTCTGCAGCTTGTGAACCTGTCCACTCTGTAGGCAAAACTCTTTGTTTTGGGAAACATGCTATACATTACTGAAATAAAATCTAAGAGTAGGACCATTTATTTCAGTTAAGAGTTAGAAACTGGGGGGGGGGGGAGATGGGAAGGGATGGGAAGGGGAAACAAAGGAGGAGGCTACAATGCTTGATAAGAAATGTACTCATTACCTTTCCCATGTAATTGTAACCCGTCTGTACAGTATTTTCACAATTAAATTTTTTTTTAAAAAAGAGTTAGAAACTGCTGTTGTGCCAGGCAAAATTCACATGAGTTATGAGACTAGCCAGAGCTTTTTAAGACTACTGGAAGGTTTAACAAAAATGTTGCAAAGAAGAGAAAGTGGGAAAGGCAGAGGATTTTTTCATTGTTTTCTGTGAAATATTTTTATCATTAGTAATTACAAAAGCAAGAATGATGTCTTACCTTTAAAATTCCTTTCTTGCCGAGATCCTAGTGTTTAAATTTATCCAAATACACTTGACAAACAACTCTTTCTTGTAGTAATGCTAGTGAACCGGTTCATTTTTGCCTTGATGGGCTTTCCAAACTCCCATATTTATTGTTCTTTCAAGGTACCAATCTCTTTGGGAAATTCATGGAATAATATATCAGGTGTCCAATTAGAGTTCTATAAAGGGATACAGAGAAAATGTGTATCAATGGGGTTGTAACAAAATGCATTCTGTCAAGGGATGGCACAAAGCTTACTTTTAACACATTCTTAGAAGAGAACAAGGACAGGTGTTGGGTGCTACTGTCCAGAATTTAGTAAGTGAAAATGCCATTATCTAAGATAACATTATTTGAAGTGGATTTTGCCTTTAAAACCTTGCATTCACATAAATCTCCAAAATGCATGTTAAAGTTTGTTTACAAAAGGAGTATGGATTGTGAAGCCTACTGTAAGCATGAGCTGTTTAACTTGTCTGTCAAAGTTTCCATGGCAGAATCTTGCTGGTGGGAGGCAGAGATGTCAATGTGGAGAATCTTATATAAGAAAGGACAAAACTGAAAAGATTCTAGTTCACTGGCAATATTGCAAAGTTACATTTAGTGACAAAGAGAAAATTCCAAGTTTTGTGTCTATGCCCGGCCATGTGCAGTGTGTTAAACTTTAAAAATAACTCGGGGGAAAAACAGAAAAAAAAAACAACAAAAAACAAAAACCAACCTACTCTTCCAGAGTTTTTCCTTTGATATGTTTTTTCTTTGATCATCTTTTTTTTCTTGTGCCAGTTGTGGGGCTTGAACTCGGGGCCTACGTGCTGTCCCTTAGCTTTTTTCATCCTTTTATTACTCAAGGCTGGCGCTCTACCACTTGAGCCACAATTCTACTTCTGGATTTGGAGTGGTTAATTGGAGATAGGAATCTTTGCCCAGGCTGGTTTCCAACTGTTATCCTCAGATCTCAGCTTCCTAAGTAGCTAGTATTATAAGCAAAGACATGAGCCACCAGTGCCAGATGATGATGATGATGATGATAATTATTATTATTATTTTCTTTGATACTGTGTGCTGGTTTCTGGCAGACCCTCTGAAGGAGTCCAGGGAAGTTGGGAGGGATGGGGCAGAGGATGGAACCCTCCCCGGCCACCTCTGGACCTGGGGCTAAGGCAGAAGCTTCTGGGTGATTGCTTCCCTGTCTTCCTTCTGCCCCATCCCCAGGTTGCGTAGGCTGTGCCTCTGAAGAGAGACTCTTCCACAAGCTGTTCGCCCATTATAACAGGTTCATCAGGCCTGTGGAAAACGTTTCTGACCCCGTCACGGTGCATTTTGAAGTGGCCATCACACAGTTGACCAACGTGGTGAGTGCCACCCATCCAGATGCATTTCTCAGGAGTTGGGACGCTGGAGGAGGGCACAGCAAGCTCCAACATTGTTGTATGCTGTAAATACAGGAGTTTTAAACTTAGCAATAAATACAAGTATAAACTCGCTGGTCCTTCACAGCCCTGGTTTGGGAGGGGATAACAAGGCTGTACTTATGGTAAGCAGCTGGTATTAGAAGTGTTTCATAACCAGTTCGTGAAACAAAGATGAAGGCAAGTTGAAGGGAGAATTGAAAGGTGCTAATCTTTTCTGTATGTGTGCTGCTCCTCTGGGTTGAACTCAGGGACTAGGCATTGTTCCTTAGCTTTTTTTTTTTTTTTTTTGCATAGGCTGTTTTTCTATTACTTGAGCTTTGGGCTTTTGGGTCATTAATTGGAGATAAGAGTTTCATGGCTGGTCTCCAACCTCAACCCTCAGATCTCAGTCTCCTGAGAAGCTAGGATTTACAGGTGTGAGCTACTGGAACCAGTCTAAAAGATTGTGCATCTCTTCTGTACTGCATCATCTTCCTTCTGAAAATTTGGAAGCTCAATTATATGACTTTCCCAGAGTCACAACTGCAAAATAAGGAAACAGTTTTAAGTGAAGGCTGCTCAATTACAATGCCCACATAGATTTTTTTTTGCCCCCTGCGCCTAGGTTAAAACTCAGGACCTTGAACTTGCTTGCTCATACTCCACCATTTGAGCCACCGTTTGCTCAGCACTTTTTGCTTTAGTTGCTTCTCAAATAGGATCTTAAATTTTTTCGTGAGTCACTTTGAGCTCAGTCCTCCATTTACATGTTCTGTGTAACTCACATGACAAGCACACACCACCATGCCTGGATGGTTTGTTGAGATAGGGGTCTCATGAACTTTTTGCATGGGCTGACCACACACTATGATCCACCAGAACTGTGCTGCCCAAGTACCTAGGATTATAAGCAAAGTCATGTTCTTTATGCTTGGTAGAGAAAGAATTGCTGTAATGTTTCCATGTTATGTAAGAGATAAAACATTTGCTTTTTTTCATATATGGTTTCATCCAATACCAAATAAAACAGAGCCTGGGAATTTGAAGAATTAAAAAAATTGATTGCAATCATGTTCAAAGGCAAGTAGGATTAGATTTAAAAATAATAATCTTTATTCTTTGTTGTGGGGCTGGGGAAGGGATAGAGCAACCTGCTTTCCTAAATAGTAGAGCAGAAGTCTGAACTCCAGTGCTTGGCATGGGAAGGGACAGGGCTGGTCTGAAGCTCAAGGCTTAGGCTGAGTTACAGGAAGAAGCAGACTTAGGAAGAAAAGAGAATCTAGAGCACCACTGGAGGTGGGTTAGAGAGAGTTGCTGCCATCCCCCAGGCCATCCACGGACAGGGAAGGGGCCTCCTTCTGGCCATTGTCCCGCACTTCTCTAGGCACACTTGGGGAAAGGCCTTATACAGATGTAAGTTGCTCTCCATCAGGCTGTTTCAGTCCATGCTTTCCTGAGAGGTGTTGCTGACCTACTCAGGTCTTTGGCTTCTGGCACTGCCTAGATATGTGTGTACGCTGCTAGATGTTGATTTTATTTATTCATTTTGATCACTTGGACTTTGTCATTTAACAAATCAGTTTGTGGATACAATGCATATTGATCAATGTCATGGCTTCCAACATTCTCCTTACCCCCTTCCCTCCCATTTTTTTAAAAACAGATATTTTTATTAACATATTTTAGTTGTATAGGGGAGTTTCATGGTGACATTTTAATACAAGAATATAATTTACTTCATTGCCCTCACTTAATCATTCTTCCTCATCCACTCTCCTTCCTAAAAGAATTTTAACTTATTTCATTGCACTGTTTTTGTAAATGCTTCTATAGTACTTTGACAGAAAGAGAATAAACCTGGTCAATATTAATTGTTTGCATGTACAAGAACAAAACAATGAAATGTGTCCAAACTATTTTACATCATGGAGAAGGGAGGGTGACATACTGAATAGAATAAATTATAAGCATATATGAAAATGTCATAATGAAATCCTAAGTATACAACTAATGTATATACTTTCTTTTGTTCCTGTCTTTGAACTGTCCTTGACTTTTAATTTTTTCCCCTCTAGGCTTGCTCTCTACCACTTGAACCACATTATTTTGATTAATTTATTGGAGATTATGGATTTTCTGTCCAGGTTGGCTTTAATCCCTGATCCTCAGGTTCTAGCCTCCTGACAAGCTAGTATTGCAGGCATGAGCCACCAGCATATGGTTATGTATATACTTTTTTTTCAGAGTTCATATCTTTATTATATATATATATATATATATATATTGAAAATACTGTACAGAGGGGTTACAATTACATGGGTAAGATAATGAGCACATTATCAAGCATTGTAGCCTCCTGCTTTGTTTCCCCTTCCCATCCCTTCATATCCTCTCCCCCAATCCCCCCCACCAAAGTTGTAAAGTTCGTTTTTCGACATAATGACTTGTACATCTCATTGTTGCAATGGGTCCTCCTGTATCCCTGTTTTAACCATTTGTTTTTTCCCTTCCCCTCCACATATACCAACATCATATATAGTGAAAGCAGGGGTTTGTATATACTTTTTATATGTACATTTTCCACTCAGTCATCCTCACCATTTTCTCTACCTCTACCGCTGGGGTCATCTTCCAACAGACTGTTTCCTATATGCTATTATTATTCTATTAGTACTTTGAAATCTGTCTATTAAATCTGATGTCTGACTTCTCTCAGAATAGTAGGGTATACGTTGAATTCTTGGCTGCACTCTTCCCTGATCCCCACCTCTCCTCTTCATTAGTCTGTCTCTTTCCCTATGGCCCCACTCCACCTCTTTCAAGTATTGTTTCCTGGCATTCACTTTGTTGAACTTTGACTTTGCCTTTTTAAGGGTTTACACTGAGTTCTCCCTTAAATCTATTATATTTCAGTCAATACATTTGTATTCACTTGCATACCACCTAATGTATTTAATTCATAGGCTAATTCTGTAGATATTGATTTTTAAAAGAAAAAGCCTAATATTTCTTCTCATCTACCTGGACACACTCATTCCATTAAAAACCATGTATTTAGTATCTATTCTGATTCATTCCTACATCTCCTCCCATATACACACATCTTAATTATTAAAATTTAATTTTACTTTGTTGTAAAGGTGCTATACAGAGGCTACAGTTTCATAAGTAAGGGTAATGAATACATTTCTTAAACATTCTTACCAACTATTTTTCTCCCACTATCCCTCCTTCCCCACTCCACCCCCAACCCTTCCCTACACATCATAATTTTTGTTACTGACTTTGTACTGGGCTAGAAGCACACTTGTTGTGATTGAGTCTGAGAGGACCACCTTACCATACTGTTTTACTTCAAATCCTTGGTTCATTTACCTTTTAGGACATTATTTTGGAGAGGATAGGCAGAGATTGTTGAAGGCAGATTTTGACATTTACCTTTGGCTTCTAGTATTGGATAGCCCTCTTAAAAATATAAATCTAGAGAGATAGAGGGAGAAGGAGGGAAAGAAGGAGGAAAGGAGAGAGGGAAGGAATAAGGAAGGAAGGAATTAGTTTTATTTCCTTTTTCTTTAACAGAAATCTGAAGTTTTCACAGTCCAGACGTTAGCACAAGGTAGCTTCATGTATCCAGTAGGAATGTCACTCACATGACTACGATGATGAAAGAATAAACCAACATGGCAGCAGTGACCAAGTCTCCTTCTGTCTTTCTATTTTGCCATTTTGCCTATAATTTCTTCTCTTAGCATTGCTGAATAATCAAAAAATGCTATATTTGCTCTCGCTATGTTTATATTATTGGAAAGAAGCAGAAAGAAGGGGAAAAGGGGAAGAGGCACAAATCAGACAACCTGTGAATCCTTCAAGGAACTTTCTTAAGTTCTCTTGACAGCTTCAGTTCTCTTCCCTTCCTCTAGCTGCAAGAGGAACTTGGGAAATGTAGCTTTATTAAAGACAATTTTTTTTTTTGCCATTCCTGGGGCTTGAACTTAAGGCCTGGGCACTGTCCCCGAGATTGCTTTTGCTCAAGGCTAGCACTCTACCACTTGAGCCACAGCTACACTTCCAGCTTTTTCTGTTTATGTTGTGCTGAGGAATAGAACCCAAAGCTTCATGTATGCTTGTTAAGCACATACCACTAAGCCACATTCCAAGTCTATTAAAGAGACATTTGTACGGTAATAATTATAGATCCAGAGTTATAATAAATTATAGAGATTCCTTGCATGTTTTACCCAGTTTTCCCACCACTAATCTTCCTTCCACTTCTTAGATGTTCAAAGATGTTATATATGAAGGAAACCATTGACAATGTAGTCTTGGGGTACTGGCCTTCCTATTCATCTTTCTGAGATACAGCTCCAAGTGTTAGTTGACATGAGCTGGGGGGAGGCGGTTCTTTCCTAAGTTAAATGACTGCATGGCATCACATAGCATGGCTTGTTCAACCATTAACTTGCTGGGGGACATTTGGGCTAATCCAATTTTCAATCTGTGACAAAGCTTCTATGAACATTTGCATAGATTATATAAATATAATCTTTTTATTTCTAGAATAAAGACCCAGGATTAAAGTACTAGGTCTTGTGGAAGTTGTCAGGTGAGCTTTGGGAGTAACCCTGTGAGGCAGTTCAACAAGAATGTTGGAGCCTTATTACCATCTAGAAAGTCTCTCTGTCCCCTGCTTCTGTTGAACTCTTGGTTTAGTTTTACAGCTTCAGAGAACACTCCATGGAAGTGTGTTTGCTGCCATGCAAGATAATCTTGGCCACAAAGGCTTGGCAATAGATGATCTGTAAGTGTAGGTACATGCCCACTGGCCCTGTGCAGGAACCCAGTCTAAAGCCCCTTCCCAATATTTTTGATAGCTTGGTATAGGAGAAATGATGAACTTAAAGGTTTTATAAAAATGAAACACACCTGGCCTTTTCTCATCAACTTTTTCAACCTACTGCTGCTGGCCCAGCAAAGAATCCATTTGATTTGTGACTTGAAAGTTTCAATGTAGGTGTTAACTAACTTATTTTCCCAAGAAAGAGATGAGGGCAATGACCACAAGAATATAGTACTGCAGATCTCTGGTCTCCTCCTGTGGGACTGAGTGTGCAACACTCATCTATTGGTGTGTATGATCGAGAGTTGAGTCAGTTGAGATCCTGATCCATAAGGCTGGCTGCTACCTCCAAGGGTGTCTCCATGGTCACTATTGACCAGGCCCATACAGCATGGGCCTTCTCCAGCCTGTGCAAGTGGAGCAGGGAGTTGGGGCTAGTGCAGAATGGTATTGTTAACCAATTCCAACTCCCTGAACTAGTGCAGAGAGGAAGCAGGCTTTGGTTGGGGCTTATGCCAGTTACCTCTGAAATCTTGGAATTAAGATTTAGATAGTCCTGAATAATAGATCATGGATTTGTTGACATGGCTCTGATATACTCGGAAGAGCCAAAGTGATTCTCATGGCCAAAAGGCCTTGACCTTAGGATCAAGTAACTGTAAAGCTTTGTTGGCCGCTGCTTGGCCCATTTCTTTGTTTTCTTTGACCAATAAAAAAACCATGATTGTAACTCCTTTTACTGGCCTTTTGTAAACCACAGGGCTCACCATGGGTAGAAACAAGCCATTAGGAAGAAGTTTACCAAGGTCTCCCTTCAGAGTTGTTCAGGCCAGGCAGCAGTGAGCATGAGATGAAAGAGTAGAGGGCCATATTGCTTCTCAGCACAGCAGAGCAGGCGTGTGTGAGCCCTGCCACAGCTCAGTCAACCACAGCTGAGTTACTTCACTCTGAAGTAGGCTTGGGTGTCTTGCAAAGCAAGCTTTGGGAATTTCTTGCTGGCCACTGAGGAGCTGTTATCAGCTGCCTAGCTGTTATGTTTTAAAGACCATTATATATGAGACTTTGGTTGTAATCACCTGAGAGTCAGCAGTTTCTTAGAAATTCAGGATCTAGAGGATGCTGGCCTGAAATTCCTGTCTTCCACCTACCCCTGACTTTCTTTAGGCCATTTAGGTAATGCTTAGCTACTACCACTACAGAGAAATCTTGTCTAAAATAGAATGATGTAGGCATTCCATGCATGGACCGCTCCAGCCCCCCTTTTCTTCATGCACTTATCTCTATTTAATATTATATTGCATTTTATATTTATACATGTACATATTATTAGTTTATGTCTCCTGCTAATCCAGGGCCTGGCCACTGGCCCTGAGCTTTCGTGCTCAGGCTATTGCTCTATCGCTTTAGCTCTCTATATAGCTCTATTTTCGGCTTTTTTGGTGGTTTATTGGAGATAAAAGTCTCATGGACTTTCCTGCCTGGGCTGGCTCTGAACTACTATGCTCAGATTTCAGCCTTCTTAGTGGCTAGGGCTACAGATATGACCCATGGTGCCCAGCTACACCTCAGCTTTTGTGAAACACACACAGTGGTCTCAGTAAATATTTGTATCATTTATGACGGAAGTGCTGCTCCAATGAGGCAGGGTGCATAGTAGGTGTGTACGGGATACCAGTTGATGAACTCAGGTTAGATCCTGGGAGAAAAATGCTCAGGAAGCATAGCCCAGAAAGTCCTGGGGCACAATTAAAGAGATTTTAAGGCATATGCACACATGATGAGCAGGGTTGAGATACCTGTTACTATCTGCAGGATTTACCCTTTCTCTTTCCTAAATGTTTCTCTTCTCATTTCTCTTTATAAAATCTTCATGAAGTAGACTATGGTGGTCACACAGCCTTAAGTCTCACACACAGGTGAGACTTAAATCAATTTTTCTTTTTTTGGGGGGGGGTCCAGTTGTGGGGCCTGGACTTTGGGCCTGGGCACTGTCCCTCAGCTCTTCAGCTCAAGGCTAGTGCTCTACCACTTGAGCCACAGCGCCACTTCTGGCTTTTTTTTTTGCTTATGTGGTGCTGAGGAATTGAACCCAGGGCCTCGTGCATTGCAAGGCAAGCACTCTACCACTGAGCCACCTTCCCAGCCCCTTAAATCAACTTTGAAAGAGAGTTTAAAGCCTCATTTCCACTAGACATTGCAGTATACACCTGTAATCTAGCACTTGGGAGGCTGAAACAGGAGAATTTAGGATTGAGATTTTAAGGCCTGTCTGGGGTATAAAGTAAGATCCTGTCTCAAAAATAAAATGAGAGCTGGGGTCATGGCTGAAGGTAGCGTGGTACTAGGTACTAGATACATGGTTATATAGAGAGTGCCTGCCTAGTAAGTGCAGGGGTATGAGTTCAAACTTTAGTGCTTTATAAAACAAGCATACAAATATCAAATGGTAAACAAAAGCTCCACATTTCCTTTACAAGTCTACAGCATTGGAACCAGGTGTGGAGATAAACACGTATTGCAGTTTGCACACTAAATATTTCTCATAAGTTGCCTTTTTGATCTTATTGGTTTCAACTATTAGCGTGCATAATTCAGGTTTGTCTATACTTTTGCTCTAAGACCCACCTGTGTTAGGAAGTATATCTAACACTGAAAATATTATTTCTTCTTCCCAGGATGAAGTAAACCAGATTATGGAAACCAATCTATGGCTGCGTCACGTATGTGTCTCCATCATGTGTCATTGAATGATAGGCCTTGAACATCCACTCAGCAATGTCAGTTGGATCACAACCTTAGCATTACCTCTTCCTGTCTCCAACTTGTGATAGATATAGGACATTGTCCTCCTGGTCACCACTAACGCCTCATTTGGCTCTGATAACAGCTCAGTCTATGTAGCTGAATGGAGAATAAGGACAAGCCTAGTGACAGAGACATCTGTCCTTTCCGTTCTTTGCTCACAATATATCTGATTTTATTTTACTTTTAATTAGCATATATTAATAGGACAAAGGAGCTTCATTATGCATCCATAGATGCACATAATATGCTTTAAGAAAGTTTACTTCCTCTACTATAATTATATTATCATGCACGCCTTCCTTACTTTTTCAAAAAAGTGTTTGGTATTTATGTGGGTGTATCAGCATATATGCATGCATATATACACATATATGTAATACATTTGAACAATCTTTACTCCTCAGTATACTTTCCTTTCCCCCTTAAGCCCTCCATGAATCTCCTTCCCTGACAGCCCCCTTTCTACATTCATGTTCCATTATTTATTAATATAATTGTTGTTACTCTCACCCATCATTTTAACCCCCTCCATTTTCTACCAGTTTTTTTCCCCTCACAACCTCCCACCCCCAAGTTGTATAGCTCATTTCAAATACAACATCTAGTATCACTGCTAAATTGGCTCACCCTTTGTCCCACTGTTTCTGTGTTTCCTCTTTCCTCCTAAAAATCAAATAAACATATATATATGTACACACACATATATGACAAAGAGTGCAGAAATCAAAAAACAGTGACAAAAGGGGATAAACTGAAGGGGAAAAATAATAACTGCAAACAGTACATTAAAAAAAAACCCTTGTTTCCATTTCTTGGAGTTCATGTTGATAAGCATCTCTTTTTTGTTGTTGTTGTTGGTCATGGAGCTTGAACTCCAGGTGTGGGCACTATCCCTGAGCTCTTCAGCTCAAGGCAAATGCTCTACCATTTGAGTCACAGCTCCACTTGCGGTTTTCTGATGGTAATTGGAGATATGAGTCTCATGGACTTTCCTGCCTGGGCTGGCTTTGAACTGCAATCCTTAGATCTCAGCCTCCTGAGTAGCTAGGATTGCAGGAGTGAGCCATTAGCACCTGGCTTAATAATCATCATTTTATATGGTCATATGCACATAGCCATTGAGCCCTTATGATTCTATCCTAAGAATATCCTTTGGCCTCATTATGTGAATGTTTAGAGTCCTATTTAATTTATCATGTCCAATGGTAATTATTTGTCTTTTACTATCCATTAGATTTGCTTGTAGATTTATAGGCACATTCTAATTATTACAAATGAGGGAAACCGTGCAAACTGTATCTCTTTGGGTCTGGCTTACTTCACTTAATTTAAGTTTTTCCAAGTCTTTCCATTTCCTTATGAATGGGGCAATGTCATTCTTTCTGATAGAACCATGGAACTCCATTGTGTATATATACCATTTTCTTGATCCATTTGTTGACTGATGGGCATCTGGGTTGATTTCGTATCTTAGCTATGGTAAATAATGCTGCAATGAACATGGTTGTGCTGATGACTTTACTGTAACCTAATCTGTAATCTTTTGGATAAATGCCCAGCAGTAGGATTGCTGGGTCATAAAGAACCTCCATACTGCTTTCCAGAGTGATTGAACAAGTTTACATTCCCACCAACAGTGTAGTAGTGTTCCCTTTTGGCCACATCCCTTCAAGTATCTGTTACTGTTATTTTTCTTGATAATGGTCCTTCTAACTAGGGTGTTGTTTTGATTTTTATTTCTTTTTTTAATCTATTGGCTATTCTGATTTCTTGTTCTGAGAAGTCTCTAAGTCTTTAGTCCACTTATTAATTCATCCATCATTTTTGTTCTACCTTTCATAAACAAGTCAAAACATGAAATATTTAGCTTTTTGGGCATGGCTTACCTTGCTCCATATTTTCTCACTAATGATGTAAATTAATTTTTATGGCTCAGCAACAGTCCATGGCATGTATTATGTATGTATATACATGCATATATATGTACACACATAACTGTGTTTATATATTCATATGCATATATATTCACCTGATTTTTGTCAGTAACTACAGCTCCATAGTTAGATGCTTATGTATCATATAAGCCTTGCTATTGTAGACTTAGAGTGATCAGTAACTGAGCTAAAGATCATGTGTGTCACACCTGGGCACCAGTGGCTCACACCTGTAATCCTAGCTACTCAAGAGGCTGAGATCTGAGGATCGCAGTTCAAAGCCAGACCAGGCAGGAAAGTCCGTGAGACTCTTATCTTCAATAAACCACCACAAAACCGGAAGTGGCGCTGTGACTCAAGTGGTAGAGTGCTAGCCTTGAGTTAAAGAGCTGAGGGACAACACCCAGACCCAGATTTCAAGCCCCATGACCAAAAAAAAAAAAAAAAGATCATGTGTGTTAAATTCTGTCTGGGTTACTCTCAGTTATATCATCTTTTCCTTTTATAAAATACAAATATTTTAACAGATTTTATAATAAACTCATCATCACACCCATAAAGTATATTTTTTAGGTTACTATATTATTAGAAATGGGTTCCTACTCCAGTTTGAAGATGGCCTGTGACACATGGCAGTGAAGTCTTCACCTTGCTTAGATAACCACCAATCAGAAGAAAAGTATCTAATTATCTGTTAGTTAAAATCAGTTGAGCTTTTTAGCTTCCTGTTCCCCATGGGTACAAATACCCAGATTTTGATAGCATCCTCAGTATTATTCAAATAAGAATTGGGAGAGATGAGGGAGTATGATGAAAAGGGAGTTAAGATTGTTCCAGATCCATTGCATTCATAAACGTGTTGAATTGAAACCCCTTTCCACAACTACTTAATGATAATTAAATAAATGAATGGTAACAGATGCTAAAAAATTGACTTTTAAAAAGAATACAGTTGAATCAACATACATTTAGCAGAAGAAAGTTAAGGCACTTTAAAAAAAATGAATGTTTTTCTCCTTTAGATCTGGAATGATTACAGATTGCGCTGGGATCCAGTGGGGTATGATGACATTGAGACTCTCCACGTTCCAGCAGACAAGATTTGGAAGCCTGACATTGTTCTCTATAATAAGTATGGGAGTCTTATAGCCACAGTTTCTTTGCAAAGTTACATTTGGCGTACACTGACCTTCAGCAAAGGGAAGATTACTAATGATGTCTGGTTTTCTTGCAGTGCTGTTGGTGACTTCCAAGTAGAAGGCAAGACAAAAGCTCTTCTTAAATACAATGGCATGATAACCTGGACCCCACCAGCTATTTTTAAGAGTTCCTGTCCTATGGACATCACCTTTTTCCCTTTTGATCATCAAAATTGTTCCCTGAAATTTGGCTCCTGGACATATGACAAGGCTGAGATTGATCTTCTGATCATTGGATCTAAAGTAGATATGAATGACTTTTGGGAAAATAGTGAGTGGGAAATTGTAGATGCATCTGGATACAAGCATGACATCAAATATAACTGTTGTGAAGAGATATACACAGATATAACCTATTCCTTTTACATTAGGAGACTGCCGATGTTCTACACTGTTAACCTGATCATCCCCTGTCTCTTCATTTCCTTTCTAACTGTGTTGGTTTTCTACCTTCCTTCAGACTGTGGTGAAAAGGTGACACTTTGCATCTCAGTCTTGCTTTCTTTGACTGTATTTTTGCTAGTAATTACAGAGATCATCCCATCTACATCTCTTGTGATCCCATTAGTGGGTGAGTATCTACTGTTCACCATGATCTTTGTCACACTGTCCATTGCTGTGACTGTGTTTGTGCTGAACATACACTATCGCACCCCAGCAACACACACCATGCCCCAGTGGGTGAAGACGATTTTTCTCCAGCTATTTCCCCAAATCCTGTTGATGAGGAGGCCTGTGGACAAGACAAAAGGGGCAGGTTCTGATGAAGATTCCAAAGGTCTTTCTGGTAGTAGACCTGTCAAGGTCAAGCTTGCCAATCAAAAAGAGTCCAAACTTCTTAAGGAATGCTGCCATTGTCATAAGTCAAGTAAGCTTACCACCAACAAGAGAAGATTAAATCAGCAGCCTCTACAAAGGGTGATGGAAAATTTGGAACACTCACCTGACTTTGAAGATGTCATTAATAGCATTCAATTTATAGCAGACAACATGAAGAACCACAATGAGAGAAAAGAGGTAAGACATGTCATCTCTCAGCCACCAGGTCACATCCCCAGGGGCCAAGATTCCCTTTAGAGTACTTAGATCTTGGGATGGAATGTTGGTTAAAAGGTAGACCAGCTCCACTATCATGTGTTAAGTGTGGACTAATAAGACTCAGGGGGAAGTGGGGAGTAAAGACAGCCCAGAACAATCTCCACCAGCCCTGGTTTATGCAGGTGAAATCTGGTTTAAAGTGCACAATCAAGTCAACATTGATTATGAAATCAAGATCCCCACACAGCCACTCTACCCCACAGGATCCAGGACACAGTGACAAATAGGAGAAAAGAAAAATGGCTGCAGAACTGACTGAGCTAGGGTTTGTGGGAGAAGGTATGAGCGCCAGTGTTTAGTTAGCTCCAGTCTTCTATTCTAAAGGAATTTAGATACTGACTGAATGGGCCTTGCAGATGTGTTAAACATCCACATATTCTGCTCCTGGTGCCTTTAGCTTTCTGCAGCCTCCGAAGAAAGAGTTGGAGGAAACTAATCCAGTTTCTAGTGTTTGTAGATCCAATCCCACTTCTTTTATTCTAGGTGCATTTAGGTGCTGATTGAATGGGCCTTGGAGATGTTCTGCTCCTGGTTCTCTTAACCTTTCCCATCTTCCAAAGACAGAGCTTGAGAAAATCATTAGGAAACTGACTAGGGGTTATGGTATCTGAGTTTGATCTCATACTGAAGCTGCTAGTAACCACATCTCCTAGTAGAAGGTTCTTGATACCTGATACCTGTTGTCTCAGAGGTAGATTGGGCATAATGTCACAAAGGGTGCATCCCAGGGTAAGAAAGTCCAAAAAAAAAGTCACTTTCATGGTGGCATTATTTTTTTTAACACTAGGAGAGAGGGTGGACTTACTGATAATTTTTTTCTAGGCTGTGGCCCAGGAACTAGGTCTGAAGGTCAGGAACAAGAAAGAAACAATAAATGCAATCTTCACACTGACAGCATTTTGAGGCCTGGAGTACTGCCTCTTCCTGTGAAGGGGCCATCAATTGTACTCTGTCTTCCATCTTCGATTCTCTGCCTCAAACCTATTCCCAAATTTGCCAAGGGTCCAGGCTCTCCCTGTGTGCAAATGACAAGTTGAGCTCTTGGAGTGTCCCCTGAAGCCTGGATAGGGCCTTTGTAACCTAGAGACCCCTAGCTTACCAAAATCTTTCTCCTGCACACTCCATAACTAGCTGCATGAGGCATCAAAGGAGATGCATCTCCCTAGACAGTTTTCTCATAGGTATTACAGAAAATGTCAATGTTCATTTTTAAAAGCACAGGGAACTCTGAAAAAAAGTGTATTTGTAAACAGCATAATTCTTATGGCTTTGATTTTTACCATAGTTTTGTCTTTTTGTTTGTGTTTTAGGTTGAAGATGAGTGGAAATATGTGGCCATGGTGGTAGACAGAGTATTTCTCTGGGTGTTTATAATTGTCTGTGTATTTGGAACTGCAGGCCTATTTCTACAGCCACTGCTTAGGAATGCAGCAAAATCTTAACATGTATTTCTCTTTTATCTTCAGAAACATACACTCTATTTATTTTAAACTCTATTTGTTTTATATTCCTTATCATAGTAAAAGCCAAGTCCCTCATCTTCTGAAACTGAAGTCAAAATGGGAAAAGAAAAGTATGTCACAAATATAGGAGTCCAAGTATCTTTCTTCATAGTACGGGGACTATGTTAAGATGGTACGGGCTAGCGGGGTGCCGGTGGCTCAAGCCTGTAATCCTAGCTACTCAGGAGACTGACATCTGAGGATTGCAGTTCAAAGCCAGGCCAGGCAGAAAAGTCTGTGAGACTCTTATCTTCAATAAACCACCCAGAAAACCAGAAGTGGTGCCGTGGCTCAAGTGGTAGAGCTGAAGAGCTGAGGGATAGCATTCAGGCCCAAAGTTCAAGCCCCATGTCAGGTCCAGTGTGTATATGTTTGGCTTCCAAGGACATTATACAGCTGTATGATGAACGCCCCATTATGCAGCCAGACCTTGTAATTACATCAGCCCATCCTGAGAAGAGATCCTGTCTTAACTCCAGCTTCTCATAGTGATTGTAATAGCACATGAAATGTGAAAGTCTTGCTGAATTTGCAGCACTCATTAAATATTGAAGTCTTGTTTTCTCATGCTTGTCTCTGAGGTATTCATGCCTTTTAGCATTGTTTGATACATTAATTGGTTAAAGGTTACCAGATAGTCCTTTTTATTTTTTCTTATTTCTTTTTATTGCTTTTATTTTTCTTTGTATTGTTATTATAAAGGTGATGTACAGAGGGCTTACAATTACATAATTCAGGTAATAAGTACATTTGTTTTTGGACAATGTCTCACCCTCTCCCTTCTGTCCTTACCCACAGTTGTGTAATTCACATTCAACATATTGAATACCACTGCTGCATTTGTTTGTCTTGTTTTTTTGTCAGTCGTGGGGGCTGGGCCTGGGCTCTGTCCCTCAGCTCTTCAGCTCAAGGCTAGCGCCCTATCACTTGAGCCACAGCATCACTTCCTGCTTGTTCTGTTTATGTGGTGCTGAGGAATCAAACCCAGGGCTTCATGCATGCCAGGCAAGCACTCTACCACTAAGCCACCTTCCCAGCCCCACTGTTGCATTTGTTCACCCTTTGTCCCCCTATTTCTGTGCACCCCTTACCTCCCAAAGACAGATAAATGAACAAACAAGACAAAAACAAAACAAAACAAAAACAACAAAAAAGAAAACAACCTCCTGTTTTCATTTCCTGGAGTTCATTTCTATACATATTATTTTATATGATGAGAAGCTTACAGATGTTGCACCTTTGTTTTCCTCCACTAAAAGAATCCTCCCTTGGTTTCACTGTGTGTGAATGCCTAAAGCCCTGTATAATTTATCTTGTCCTGTTGTATTTTAGATCTAGTGTCTTCATAGGAGAGAAAACATGTGCCATTTGTCTCTTTGAGCTTGGCTTACCTCACTTAACATGATTTGCTCTGGATCCATCCATTTCCCTAAAAATGACATAATTTTATTCTTTCTAATAGCTGTGTAAAGTTCCATTGTGTGTGGGCACCATATTTTTTTAGGTAAAACTTGGCTATCATGAATAGTGCAGCAATAGACATGAATGTACAAGTGTCTTTACAAAGTCTTGCTTAATAGGCCAAATTCAATATTTGTGTTAGTTTACTTTTACTATGATAAAGTGCCTAAGATAATTGACTTATAAGACAGAAGGATTGGGCTGGAAAGGTGGCTCAGTGGTAGAGCGCTTGCATTGCATGCATGAGGCCCTGGGTTCGATTCCTCAGCACCACATAAGCAAAAAGAAAAAAGCCAGAAGTGGTGCTGTGGCTCAAGTGGTAGAGTGCTAGCCTTGAGCTGAAGAGCTGAGGGACAGCGCCCAGGCCCAGAGTTCAGGCCCCACAACCGGACCCCCCCCCCCAAAAAAAGAAGGATTTCCATTGTTCATGGTTCTAGAGACTCAGTCCATGGTTACTTAGACCATTGCCTCTGGGCTGTAGAAAGGCAGGACATGAGCTGAAGAATTGGTGGAGGACACCTATTCGTCTGGCAAGAGTCACAGCAACAGAGAAGCAGAGCCCACAAAGTGACTAGAGCCAGCAAAGTGATTTTCTCATTAATAACTTCCACTTGCTCATTGCACTGAGACTAAAAATAATTTCTTCCGTAAGAAGGACCATTTATTTTCTGAGAGGAAGAAGAACCTCGAGAATTCTGTTGTTCTCCATTCTAATTATCTTGTTTTATAAATATTATTACAGCAAATTCTTTTGTCAGAACTGGGGTTTGAACTCAGGGCCAGGTTGCTCTCCCTTAGCTTCATTTGTTCAAGGTTGGCAATCTACCACTTGAGTCCCAACTCCACTTTCAGTTTTACTTGGTTAATTGGAGATAAGAGTCTCAGGGACTTTTCTGCCCTGGCTCACTTTGAACCATGACCCTCGGGTCTGCCTCTTGAATAGCTAGAATTACAGGCAAAAGCCATTGCACATGCCCAATGCTGTTTCCTTAAAATAATATCATCAACGTTTCTCCATGCTTTCACACAGATTTAAAGTGTTGTTTTAAACACAGATATTTTTATGGTCACTATGCTGATACACTCTAATTTTATTATCACAGTGTAAACTCTTCTTTGCTTCTTTTCTTTTTGGTTTTTTTTTGGGGGGTCCGGTTGTGGGGCCTGAACTCTGGGCTTGGGCCCTGTCCCTCAGCTTTTCAGCTCAAGGCTAGCGATCTACCACTTGAGACACAGCACCACTTCTGGCTTTTTTCTTTTTGCTTATGTGGTGCTGAGGAATCAAACCCAGGGCCTCATGCATGCAAGGCAAGCGCTCTACCACTGAGCCACCTTCCCAGCCCTTCTTTGCTTCTTTTCTACTGAAGCACAAGACACTCTGTATATGCCAGGCAGAGGTCTTGAGTGTTAATTACTCAGTTTTGAAGTATATTTAGTTGTGATTATAGTACCTATTTGTATCTTTAAATGGCAAAAGAAGAATGACAACAAATTCAATTAGTATATATGAATTTGTCTTTATGTACAATTTTTCCACAGGCAGCACTTCACTTAATGAGTGTCTTGATAAGCTGAGCAGAGTAGTTTGGTTTTATAGACAGAAAAGTTTTGAGGAAAGCAGAAACATAGACCAAAGGGCTATGGTCAAGGTTAAAGCAGAAGGGAATTCCTTATCACACCAGCTAAAACTGCACAGCTGGAAGTAATTTTGCCATTAAGTTAACTTCATTAGAAATGTTTTCATTGTGATAAAATACACATAACATTTACCAATTTAACTATTTTTGGTACATGAGAGAATGTTATGTGAGTAACATGTTGTACAGCTGGCAGCAGCATCCATTTCCAGAACACTTTTTTTTTTTTTTGCTGGTCCTGGGGCTTGAACTCAGGGTCTGGGCTTTGTTCCTGAGCCTCCCTGTGCTCAGGGCTAGCACTCTATTACTTAAGCCACAGCACCACTTCCAGCTTTTGCTGAGTAGTTGATTGGACATAAGAGTCTGATGGACTTTCCTTCCTTGGCTTGCTTCAAACCTAGGATTACAGGTATGAGCCGATTCTGAAGTGCCCAGCTTCAGAACACTTTTTGTCTTATGAAACAATCTGTATCAGATGCCTCATAGCTCTTATTCCCTGCAGTTCTACTATCTGTGTCTATGAATTTCACTGTACCTCATATAAATAAATAATATATCATTGTCTTTTTGTGACGGGCTTAATTCACTTAACATATGCCTCTATCTGTGCCTCCATCCATACTGGTAGCATGTGTCAAAATTCCTTCTCTCTTTAAGGATGAGTACTATTCCACTGTATTTATAAACCACATTTACATGTCTACTCATCTGTCAGCAGATAACTTGGATTGCTTCTGTCTTTTGGCTATTGTGAATAATGCTTCTTTGAGTGTTACAAACATCAAGGTCTTCAAGGCCCTGCTTTTTGGTACATTGCCAGAAGTAGAACTGAAAAATGGTTATTCTATGTAATTTGTATGGGGAGAAGGTGTGGGAGAAGATGTGGTACTGGGGCTTGAACTCAGGGTCTGGGTTCCTTAGCCTTTCATTTAAGGCTAATACTCTAACACTTGAACCACAGCTCTACTATCAACTTTCTGGTGGTTAACTAGAAATAAGAATTTCATGGACTTTCCTGTCCAGGCTGATTTTGAATCATGATCCTCAGAACTCAGCCTCCTGAAAAGTTATAGGTATAAGGCACAAGTGCCCAGCTAGTTATAACTTTTTAAAAATATCATTTCATATACATTTATTTTTAATATTTGCCTAACAATCTAACAATTATGTCTTCACTTCAACCATGTCAGTGATCAAAATCATATATAAGTACATATATAAATCATATATAAGTATATATATAAAAATGTCATTCTGTAAAATCCTTTGTTATTTTTATACATCTAGTTTTTAGCTAGATGAACCCAGAACTTCAGGTATAATAGAAAAAATGCATGATTTGGGTTAAAAAAATGTTCTTTCTCTTTGCAGCAAGCCCAGAGTTCAGTAAAGCTGGCATTTTCATTCACAATAGCCAATATTTGGTCACAGGATCTGCTCTGGGAAGCCACAGAATACAAAAATGTATTGTACCTTAAATTATATATTAAATCATAATTTGTTATGTTTTTCTCAGAGCATTTTTGTTTTGTGTACAGTCCAATCTTTTAACATTTAAGTGTACAAAGTGGTGGATGCTTTCATATACATCTCTTTAGGTACAGTTGTTAGTAGGACTTGTAAAATTGGAATTGTGAGCTCTCATTTTTAAAAATGTATTTTATTGTAGAGGTGATGTTCAGGGGAGTTACCATTTCATAAGTCAAGTAATGAGTATATTTCTTTTGTTGTTGTTGTTGTAAATGTTATGTACAAAGGGATTGCAGGTAATGAGTACATTTCCTTTTCAACAGTGTCACTCTCTCATTTTCTTCCAGTGTTTTCACTCCCTATTGCCCTTCCCCACAAGTTGTATAGTTCATCTTCAACATAGTGTCTAGTGGGTATCACTGCTGCATTAGTTTACCCTTTGTCCCACCATTTCTGTGCTACTCCTTACCCACCCCAAATTAGATAAGCTTACATACATGATGAAAGGTACAGAAATAAAAACAGCGACTACAGGGGGAAAACAGAAAAAAAGGAAAAAACCACAAACAGTAAAAAAAAAACTTCTTGTTTCCAATATTTGGAATTCATTTTGATAAGCATCATTTTATATCGTCATATGCACATAGCTATTGAGCCCTTTGGTCTCACTGTGTGAATGTTTAATTATCTTTTTAAAAAACTATTCATTGTATTTATTTGTAGATTTATAAGCACATTCTAATTACTAAAACTGAAGGAAGTTATGCAACCTATGTTTCTTTGGGTCTGGCTTACTTCATTAATACAAGTTTTTCCTTACAAATAGGGCAATGTCATTCTTTCTGATGGATCCACAGAGTTCCATTGTGTATATTTACTATATTTTCTTGCTCCATTCATCCACTGAGGGGGCATCTGGGTTGATTCCATATCTTGATGTGGTAAACAAAGCTTAAAAAAAGATGAACATGGTTGTGCTCGTAGCTTTAGTGTGGCCTGGTTTGTGGTCAATTGAATAAATGCCCAGGAATGGGATTGCTAGGTCATAGGGAAGCTTTTAGTTTAGTCTTTTGAGGAACCTCCATTCTGCTTTCCAGAGTGATTAAACAAGCTTACATTCCCACCAACAGTGTAGTAGTGTTCCCTTTTGGGCTCCCTGCCAGCATCTGTTACTGTTAGTTTTCTTGATAATGGCCATTCTAAGTAGGGTGAGATGGAATCTCAATGTTGTTTTGATTTTCATTTCTTTTATGTCCAGAGATGTTGAACATCTACCTCTTCATGAGTCTACTGGCTATTCTGATTTCTTCTTCAGAGAAGTCTCTCTTTAAGTTCATTTAATAATTGGGTTGTTCTTTCTTTGAGAATTTGTTTTTGGGTGGTTTAATTTCTTGATCTCTAAGTATATTTTAGAGATGAGGCCCTTATCTGATGTGTAGCTGGTAAATGAAGGATTGACTCCTGCCTTATCCCCTAGGTCAAGCAAAGCACCAGTTGAGCACTCACCTGCTTGCCTGCAGGCAGGCCGTTCCCATCTGGGCTCAGGCAAAAGGCCCCTCACCCAAGGTGGAGCATTCCACTCTGAGTCTGGCCAAGGACACTGCCTTTGGCCCCCAAAAGACCATACCATAGCCCATTTTTTATTTTCTGATTCCTTGTTAAGACCCATATAAACCCAGCTCTTAAATCCAGTCCCTTGCACAAACTCCAAACCCATGGGAAAATCTATGCCTCGGACGGGCAATGAACAGTCCTAGCCTGTTGATGATCGAGTCCAGTCTCTTCTTTTTCCATTCTCCTCCACTTTCCTAATAGTAAAGATCTTCTCCCATTCTGTGGGCTTTCTATTTATTTTGCTAGCTATATCCTTTGGCATGCAGAAACTCTTCAGGCTGATACAGTCCCATTTATCTAGTCTTCCTTTGATTTGATGTGATTCTGGATCTTTACTTGGGAAGTTTCAACCTGTGTCAAGGAACCCTAGTGTTTCCTCTATCCGTTCTTGTAGTATTTTCATGGTATCTGGCCTTACATTGGGGTCTTTGACCCATTTGAAATTAATTCTGGTGCAGGGTGATCTATAAGGCTCTAGCCTTAGTTTTCTGCTCATGTCTAGCCAATTCTGCCAGCACCATTTGTTGAAGAGGCTTTCTTTCTTGCATCTTGTGTTTTTGGCTTCCTTATCAAAGATTAGGTGACCATAAGCTTGTGGGTTCATTTCTGGGTCTTCTATTCTGTTGGTCTTGAGGCTTATTCTTGTGCCAGAATCAAGCTGTTTTTACTACTACAGCTTTTTTTTTTTTTCTGGTCCTGGGGCTTGAATTCTGTGCCTGGGTGCTGTTCTGAGCTTCTTTTGCTTGAGATGAGTGCTCTACTATTTAAGACAGCACCACTTGGTTTTTTATTGTTTTTTTTTTTTTTTTTGAGTAGTTTATTGGTGAAGATGGTCTCATGGAGTTTTCTGCCCAGTCTGGTTTTGACCCACAATCCTCAGATCTCAGCCTCCTGAGTAGTTAGGATTACAGGCTTGAGCCACTGGCACCCGATTATTACTACAGCTTTGCAATAGAGTTTGAGGCTTGGTATCGATATTCCTCTAGCAATGTTCTTCCCGCTAAAGATATCTATCTATATATCTATATATAGATATAGATATAATTTTTTTTGCTATTCGGGGGTCTTCTATATTCCCTATGAAATTTTGGATTGCTTCCTCTATATCAGTGAAGAAGGAAGTTAGGATTTTGCTAGGTATTGAATTGAATTTGTAGATAGCTTTGGGCAGTGTTGCCATTTTCATGATGTTAATCCTTCCAATTCAGGTGCATGGAAAGTTTTTTTTTTCCATTTCCTTAAATCTGCTTTAATTTCTTTTCTTTAAATTTTTATAGTTTTCATCATAGAGATCCTTCCAATATTTGGTTATTTCCTAAATATTTTTTTTTCTGAGGCTATTACAAATGGGAGTTCCTTTCCTGATTTCAGTCTTGCTCTTTTCATTGTTGGCATACAGATAAGAAACTGATTTTTGTGGGTTAATTTTGTACCTGCTACTTTGCCAACATTTTGGATCAGCTCAAGTAACTTGGGAGAGGAATCTGTAGGGTTCTTTAAATACAGGATCATGTTATCTGCAGAGAAGGATAGTTTTACTTATTCCTTCCCTATTTGGATCTCCTTTATGTTTTACTGTTGTCTTATTGTTTCTTGCTAGGCATTTAGTTATAACTTTTTGAGTAATCAGAGCAGCTGTACCATTTTACATCCCCACCAGAAGCTCATTTAGTTCTAATTTCTCTTAGCCTATGTAACTCCATTTTGCTTTTGTGACTCCATCTTAAAGAAAAGACTGCACCCTTACCTATGAGATTAGTTCCTTATGGCTTGACATTTAAAGATATATGTGAGGGGGGTCTGGGGGAGGGAAGGGACAGTGGAGAAACAGGAGTGAATAACAGTGTTTGACAAGAAATGTACTCCTTTCCTTATTGATGTAACTGTAATCCATCCATACAGTATCTTTACAACAAAATAACAATTAAAAAAATTTTTAAAGACATATGTAGCCACTGTTCTGTTTATGTGCCTAGGTAAGGATCATAGAGGCAATCATAGAAACGGGTATTGCTGCCCTCACACAATGCCTGCTTACAGCATTGTCTATTATGCTTCTGTAACTTCATGCTTGGCTTGCACCTGCAGCAAAGAACCATTACAGACTTTCCACCCCTGAGCAAACAAGGATGTAAATTTTTGCCTAAAAAGTGGCCCTGAAAGGGGACTCAGGATTGAACTTTTGGGCACCCAACTGCCCAGTGCAGTCCAGGCTGGTAATAAAGACTTCCTATTGCCTATATTCTGTGTCTGTGTGATCTCTCCTGGTGGTCATCCCCACAATACACATCTTGTCAGCACTTGTTATTTATTTATTTCTGTAGTAACTGTCCTAATAGGTGGGATGTGGCATCTCATTATGGTTTTCATTTGCATTTCCATGATGGTTAGTAATACTATCTTTTCATGTGCTTATATGATAGGTGTATATCTTCTTTGGAAAACTATTCAAGCCCTCTGCCCATTTAAGAAAAGTTGTAAGAGTTCTTCATATATTGTGTTTATTAATTATTTATCAGATATAAACAGAAGGCTTGTTTCCTTTTGGTAATACTGGAGTTTAAACTCAGGGCCTTGAGATTTCTAGGCTATGGGTTGAAAAGGGAGTTTCTCAAACTTTTCTGCCTAGGCTGGCCTCAAGCTAAGATGTTCCCATTCTCAGCCTAGCAAGTAGCTAGGATTCAGGTACCAGAATCAGGTGACTAGTTTTAAACACAAAACTTTTAAGACCCTCACCAAAGGAAAGGGAGAAGAACTTGCTCCCAGTTAAAAGCAAAAGCACCTCATCTTAAGGATTTTTGTTTTTGTTTTAATGTTAACCCTGGGGCCAGAACTTAGAGCCTGAGTGATGTACCTGAGGTTTTTGTGCTCAAGGCTAGTACTATGTTATACAAGCTCTACTTTCAGCTCTGTGATGATTAATTATAGATAAGAGTTTCATGAACTTTCCTGCCTGGATTGGGTTTGAGCCTCAATCCACAGACCTCAGCCTACTTAGTAGCTAGATTATAGTCATGAGCAGTGTTCTTAATCTTTAAGTATTCTTTAATGTTGAACATACCTCATACTTTACAACCCAGCTTCCCACAAATGCTCAGCAAGTCTGAGGACAGTAGATTGTATACTATAAGTAAACTAGTTACATGTATTGGAAAAAGAAATTAACTGGCAACATTCATTTAAAAAGAAATGAACAACCAAACTAGCATAATACATTTTAAAAAGAATTAAGTATAATGGGGGAAAAGTGGAGTTGCAGCATTGCTTAGAAAAACAAAGGGAAACATGGATTGAAAATTTGTGAAGGAGCATGAAGGGAGTAAAACACTACAGATCTTTCTGCTAATTGGGATATTTTTTGTGTGTGTACTAGTCCTGGGGCTTAACTCAGGCCCTGGGCACTGTCCTTGAAATTTTATGCTCAAGGCTGGCGTTCTATCACATGAGCCATAACTCTACATCTGGCTTTTTAGTGGTTATTTGGAGATAGATTCCCACAGAATTTCTTGCCTGGGCTTGCTTTGAACTGTGATCTTCAGATCTCAACCCCCTGAGTATCTAGGATTATAGGCAACTAGCTGAGAATTTTTAAACTTCTACAATCAAGTTAAAATTTTGATTTCCTCAACATCTGTGTACATACACACACACACACACACACACACACACACACACACACACACACACACATTGGGGAGTGTTCTGTATATCTAAACTATAGAACTAAAGATTTTTAGACGTGGGACAGAACTCACAGATTAACCCAACTCTCTTATATCCCAGAAGATAGGCTAATTTGTCCATGATCACATAGGTAATCAATAGCAAGTCCAACACCTAATCTCTTGACACTTAAACCAGTTCCCCAACACTTGTATAATTAATTCTGTCTCCTGAGATAGTATTAGAAGTTGATAATAAATCAATTGATTGAGACGGCCCCTCTTCTTTCCTCCCAGGCCTATGCTCACTGCCACCAGATCAACTGAAACAGTGAAATGAGGAACAATGATGGGGGACAATTTTCACTGCCAACAGTCAATATTTAGGCAAAAGATTTGATATGGAGATTAGGTTACAAACTTCAGGGAGCATATGCTGTCATATTTTACAAGGTTCAGGATGACTAGCTGGAAATAAAATGGAAAGATTAAAGATTAATGGAAAGTTCATTTTCACAAGGAGAGGAATAAGAATACCTTATATAAGCTGCGCGCTGGTGGCTCATGCCTGTAATCCTAGCTACTCAGGAGGCTGAGATCTGAAGATCACGGTTCAGAGCCAGCCCAGGCAGAAAAGTCCATGAGACTCTTAGCTCCAATAAACCTCAGAAAACCAGAAGTGGCTCTCTGGTTCAAGTGGTAGAGTGCTAGCCTTGAGCTTAAGAGCTGAGGGACAGCACCCAGGCCCAGAGTTCAAGTCCCATGACCAGCCACCCCCCCCCCAAAAAAAGTGTATCTTATCTACACTACATGTGGGCTCTGCAGAAAGAGATCAGTAATTGTGGTAACAAAGGTAGTTTAGTAGCAGGCATTTGGGAAAAATGAGTCATAGGTCCAGAAGAATCTTTGCCAGCTTTTTCTTCTCTTGGCAGAGGCAGTAGAAAGTGGACAATGAAGGAGAACCAGATCAGGAACAGAGGCTGAAGTGCAAAGGGTGATGTCATAGTGGCTCATCCCTTGGGGTGGGGTGCCACCCAGGAGCCACTTGATCCCCACTCTGCTCAGGTTAGTGTCACTCTGGAAGATAAGCTTGGGGTTTGTTCTCCCGATTTTTTAAGAGAAATGGAAGGTCTAGCTTTTTATATAAAATCTCATAGATTTATAATATGGCAACTACATTAAAGAATGAAGGGCTCTGTGTTAGTCCAACAAAGCATGTTTGCAGGGTTATGAGTACCATCTTGAACTACCAAATTTTTGAGATAATGTTTATGAAAAGATTTATTTTGACTCACAATTTTAAGGTTTCAGTCTATCTATTATTTTTAATACTTTAGGGGTGTGTGTGTGTGTGTGTGTGTGTGTGTGTGTGTGTGTGTTGAGGCCAACACCGCATAGTGGGAGCATGTGGCAGATTGAGATTTATTTCATGCCTGGAATACAAAAACAGTGTTAGACTGAAGGGTGAGGTCTTAGTATCCCCATCAAGGTCACTGTCCTAATGACTGGAAGACTCTCCTAAACTCCACCTCTTAATGTTTCAATAACTCTCAATAGCACCAAGCTGGGAACTAAACCTTTAACCTGTTACCTTTGGGAAACACTTCTCCAAATCACAGCATTTTCTTCTACTGGGCAAAGCCTCATGAAAAGGCCAAACAGAAATGAGAGAGGACTGTGGAAGCGGGAAAGGAGGTAGACTCAGAATTGTAGGGTCCCCATCCAGGGCCCAGAGCATGGACCTGGGATGCCCCCAACCCAACCTTCCCCAATGTGCAAGGCATGTATGCCTCATGTGTATTATAAGAATGGGAGCACCACATTTGAGGAAGTCCCTTTTCTGTCTACTGTGACTACAGTTACCATCTATATGCTCCAGCAATGCCCAGCCGCTGTTGACTGACATTGGGTGTCCTCTTCAAATTCGTATGTTAAAACTGTGATTTTTAGTGTGATGACATTAGGGCTTGGAGCCTTTGGGACGTGATTGGTTCAGCAGGACAGAGCCTTCATGAATGCTATTAACTCTCTTGTAAAGGATTACTTGGAGTGCTCCCTGGCTCCTTCCACTATGTAAGGATGCAGGAATAGATTGTCGTCTATGAATCAGGAAGTGGCACACCAGAACTGCTGGTAACTTGATCTTACAGTTCCCAGTTTCTAGGTCTGTAAGAAATGAGTTGGTGATTTTTATTTTTGCCTTTTTTAAAATGAGCCATCTGGTTTATAGTATTTTTGTTACAGCAGTCTGAATGACCTAAAACAACAACCTTTGTCACCTAGAGGTTTTATTATATCTATTTTACACACTCTCTCATCTCTCTCTCTTCAAGTGGTATGTGAGAATATCTACAAGGGCATTTTTGATTGTCACAATGTCTAGGGATGCTGTTGTCACTCAGTGCCTAGGATCTATGTATGCTATGACTCTGCAACGTGAAAGAGATAACAGTGTAGATTTTCCCCTGTCAGAATGGCCAGTATTCTCCCAGAAAGACTGGAACACTTTTGAGGCTATTTATTTTCAATAAAGCCTGTGAAGATTTGTGCTAAGCAAGGCTGGGGAAAGGCCCTCATAGGCTCACTGGGCACAACTTGGTGGCAAGAACATCCATCCATTTGGAATAAAGAAGGATGATCCTTTCCTAGTCTTTCTTATCTTTTTAGGGTAGAATTCTAAAGATGAAGTGGACTTTTATCTATTAACCAAGTCTAATTGTAGTGCCTTCCTTACCGTGCATATTAAATGTACACATTGTGACATTTCCATATATGCATATCATGTACTTTGATCTAAATCATCCTCTTTATTATTTCTTTAACTTCCTCTTTCACATAGTTTCTAATGGGATTATCCTATATTTTGTACTTGAATATAAAGTACATCCAACATATTTATTCTTAATTATATCAATCATATTTTTTAGGTCTAGATTCCATGTTTGTGAGAGGACATGCTATATTTATCTTTCCCAGTCTGGTTTATTTCACTTATTAAGTGAAATTTTCCTACAAATGATATTATTTCCTTCTCTTTTATGGCAGAATAATATTATATACATATACATATATATATAATTTTATTTACATATTCATCAGTCAATGGGCACCTAGCCTGATTCCTATATATGTTGCTATAGATGTGGGTATGCTCACTCACATTTTTTTAGTGATATGTATAAAGCTGTTTTTAGAAGTTTACCTTAGATAGTCTTCCCAATTTTTTCTTCTACTACTTCTTTTCTTCTACTGCAATCTTCTGGCCTGGCTAGATCACCATCTGTTGGGCACCATTGTTGCTCAGAGCTGAGGTCATCCTCAGCCTGTCTGTGGCAGGCTAGGCTGATGCCCTGCAATGGCTAGCCCCCCTTGGAGCTATGACAATTGGTATCTGTTGCCCTCAGCTAATTCCCAAAGCTCAGCTTGTGGTCATGAGTCAAAGATATAATGTCACTTTTCACTATTATTTTATTGACATACCAAACAAAATCTTTTTTTTTTTTTGTCGGTTGTGGGTGGGGCTTGAACTCTGGGCCTGGACACTGTCCCTCAGCTCTTCAGCTCAAGGCTAGAGCTCTACCACTTAAGCTACAGCGTTACTTCTAGTTTTCTGGTGGTTTATTGGAGATAAGAGTTTCATGGACTTTCCTGCCTGGGCTGGCTTTGAACCACGATCCTCAGATCTCAGCCTCCTGAGTAGCTAGGATTACAAGCATGAGCCACCGGCATCCCACTCCAAACAAAATCTTAATGAAGAAAAGAAATAATGCCTAGTTAAACAGAAATACCATAGCTGATAGTAAAATGAATTCATTTAATAATAGTGGATGCTTCAGAGGAGGAATTTTGACACAAAGAAAAGGTCCATACCAACATAACATTAAAATATCACTCTGGAAATTATAGTATTTCAACATGGCTTTCTTTTCCTTTCCTTTTCCTGCTTTTTCTTTTCTTTCTTTTTTTTTTTTTTTGTATCAGTCCTGGCACCACACTCAAGGCCTGGGCACTGTCCCTAAGGTGTTTTGCTTAAGGCTAGTGCTCTACCACTTGAACCATAGCTCCAGTTGCAGCTTTTTTGACAGTTACAGTAATTAGAAATAAGTCTCATGAACTTTCTTACTCTGGCTAGCTTTGAACTATGGATCTCAGATCTCAGCCTCCTGAGTGGCTAGGATTTCTGCTACCTGCAGATTAAACATTTTATTTAGAACCAGGCCATAGGTAATGGTCTTTAAAACTGATTGTGCCATGGCCACATGCAGATAACAGATTTTACCCCTGAATACAGAAGAACATTGTCACCTGTGACCTATTCTTGCCACATATAGTGAAACTGAATTATTGTTAGAACTACAGGTGTCACTAGCAGATGGCAGGAAATACAGGAGACAGAAAAATAATGCAGATGACACCTGAAGCAACCAACCAGGAAAGTCCAAATCGTGGGACATTCTTGGGGATGACAAATTTAGTTTTCTCAACAAATCAGTGCCAATAAAGGGATTGAAATAGATTTCAGATATGTAACAATATAGTCCCATACAAAATCCTATTTTAGACAAGCTAACTATAAAATTGAGATTTTTTTAGATAAAGAAACTTGAGGGAGAGCAACAAAGGTCCTGCAATATCCACCGGTTGGGATTAGCTGGCAAATTTTGACTATAGATTGTGTTGCTGTATATTTTAAAGTTTCTTAGCCAGATGCTGATGGCTCCTAGCTACTCAGGAGGCTGAGATCCGAGCACCCTGGTTTGAAGTGGAGCAGAAAAGTCCATGAGATTCTTATCTCCAATTAACAAGCAAAAAGTCAGAAGCAGATCTGTGGCCCAAGTATAGAGTGACAGCCTTGAGAAAGCCAATCAAGAGAGGGATTGCCCTAAATTCAAACCTCAGTACCACCCCTACCACCACCACACCATGCACACATGCACTCATGTAGGCATGCACACACACATCATCTTTGCTTTAAGTGTCTTTTGGGTTGCTTCTGAGGTTCATTATAATATATGTATTTTTTCGTATTTGAAATTATCCTCATCTCCCACCTTTGCAGCAATGAGACATTGGATCTTTCCTGTGTTTATATCTGATCAGGAAGTAGTTTGCTGTGTAAAGTGTTTCATGCTGGCATTTTTCAAAATTTAAAATAGAAACACATACCTAAATACATTTTCCTACTACTAATCTTGTCTTTTACTTAGTCTACTAATAAGCAAAGCTAATAATGAGTTAAAATCAACAGTGTTCTCATTAAAAAGGAGAATGGTTATTTGACCTTTGGATCTACAATCTCACCAAAGTAACAAGGAAGTAATCCTTGATTTTTATCACATGTGATTCTCCAAATTGTGTCCTTAAGTATGGATAAAGCAGATTGTATTTCCCAGAGGGACAAAAGCAGTAATAAGCTGTGAAGATCAAAAATAGTGAAAGCTCCAGGATAAGTCAACAAAGTTGAGGATTCTAGAGCATAGAATAGCTTCACAGTCATGATCTACAACCTCTTATGACTGGCCAGGAAGCTACAATCCATATTGAGCATAAATCTAGTTTAAGGCCCTACTGTTGCAAAGCAAGATAATGGATAATAAGGAAACCCAAGAGTCCTCACGCCCCTGGTTTTATTTTATTGTATTTCCTCCTTTAAGATGTGGAGAACAGGGGCTGGGAAGGTGGCTCAGTGGTAGAGCACGTGCCTTGCATGCTTGAGGCCCTGGGTTCGATTCCTCAGCACCACATAAGCAAAAAGAAAAAAGCCAGAAGTGGCACTGTGGCTCAAGTGGTAGAGTGCTAGCCTGGAGCTGAAGAGCTGAGGGACAGCACCCAGGCCCAGAGTTCAGACCGGACCCCAAAAAAAATAACAAAAAAAAAAGTGGAGAACAGTAACAGGTATAGAGATCATACAATAATACCCCAATGTTTCATAATGTATGCTTTTATAGTGCCTAGAAATATAGTTCTATGGTTCAAACTCTGACATGAATTAAAAATAAACTGACCATGTTAAATATAATAGCTTAAATATGACAGCCAAAAGCACATAAATGTGATTTCTTTTTTTGGAACATAGAATTGCTTTTGAGTCTGGAACCTGTGATTCACACTTGAAATTCTAGCTGCTCAGGAGGCTGAGATTTGGAGGATATTGGTTCAGACTGGGAAGAAAAGTGCTGGACTTTATCTCCAAAATAACCAGCAAAAAATGGTCTGGAGGCATGGCGTAAGTGGCAGAAAGCCAGTTGATCAAGCAAGCCAAAGAAATATGAGGCCCTGAGTCAAACGTTGGTACTAGCAAAAGTATTGCTTTAAAACATGACTCAGATGGCACAAATCTCTCTAAAGAAGCAGCATAAGCTATTTGGGGAAAATCTGTTATTTCTGTTTACTACAGTTCTGTTTGTTCAAAGAATGGTATGAATCAGGACATTTTAGGAAGGACTGAATAGACAGTGCATAGGAAAGGCCTACACCAAAAGGGAAAGCAATTAAAAGAACCCTTTTTAGAAGGAGGAGCCAATGACACAAAGGAAGAGGGAAGAAAGATTTTTGTATAAAAAAAAGAGGTTTAGTATGACCAGAATGGAAATACTTATTACAAATATCCAGAATTGTAAACAACATGAGGACTCCCACATGACTAACATTTGTGGATCATGAACTACAATCCATGTCTCACCATTTTGGGGTCAATAAATTAGTAATTCCTTTCCCAGCACAATTGTCTTTCTAATCCAAAATTGAGTCCAGTATCCACACGCAAAGTCAGTATTGTTCAGAGTCATTAAGGCAGGTAGCTCCATGCTTTTTTCATGGTCTGGTGTAACATTGGTGTGTGTGTGTGTGTGTGTGTGTGTGTGTGTGTGTGTGTGTGTGTGTATTTTAAATTCTTTATTGTTCTACTCAACATGTATAATTGAACAACTGTGTAGGAATTGTGACTTAGACATGATTTGTATTACAAGACGGCTAGCTAGTGTGATATTAGTCTTTCTTCCCCATCTCTAATCCTTCCTCTATCCTCGCTTCCCTCTTTTATTTCCTCTATCTCTCTTCTTCTCTTTCTTCTCCTTTTCTTTCTTTCCTTCTCTTTCTTTTCTTTTCTTTTTTTTTTTTAAATTTTATTTTATTTTATTTGAGAACATACTGTACAGAGGGGTTACAATTACATGGGCAGTATAATGCATACATTTCTTACCAACCATTGCAGCCTCCTCCTTTGTTTACCCTTCACCTCCCTTCCCAGCCTCCCCCCTCCCCCCCACCCAATCATACCCCCCTTCCCCCCCACACACCGACATTGTAAAGCTGGTTTTGACATGACATTTTGTACTTCTCATTGTTGCAACAGGTCCACCTGAATCCTTAAACGACTTGTTTGTCCCCGTCTCCTCCACATGTTATACTAACATCAAATATAGTGAAAGCGGGGGTTACACTGTGGGGGAGGAACATACAAAGCAACAAAGAAATAATATTATAAATGCGTTAGAAACACATGCATGAAAGAAACAAAAACATTAAAATACATATTTGAGGGTTCGTTTTCCTAACATCACATTCTCTGACTTTTTCCGCTTGACTCATACCTATACTAGATATTGCAAATAAGGGAAACCATGGGACCTATGTTTCTTTGGGCCTGGCTTACTTCACTTAATATAATTTTTTCCAAGCCTTTCCATTTCCTAACAAATGGGGAAATGTCATTCTTTCTGATGGAGGCATAGAATTCCATTGTGTATATATACCACATTTTCTTGATCCATTCATCTACTGAGGGGCATCCAGGTTGGTTCCATATCTTAGCTATGGTAAATAATGCTGCAATAAACATAGTTGTGCTGGTAGCTTTAGTGTGGTCTTTTTTGTAAACATTAGGGTAAATGCCCAAAAGTGGGATTGCTAGGTCATAGGGGAGTTCTATGTGAAGTCTTTTGAGGAACCTCCATACTGCTTTCCAAAGTGGTTGAACAAGTTTACATTCCCACCAACAATGAAGTAAGGTTCCTTTCTGTCCACATCCCCTCCAGCATCTGTTGTTGTTAGAGTTCTTGATTTTTGCCGTTCTAACTGGAGTGAGGTGATATCTCAATGTTGTTTTGATTTGCATTTCTTTTATGGCTAGGGATGTTGAACATTTCTTCATGTGTCTATTGGCCATCCTTCTTTCTTCTTCAGAGAAGCTTCTCTTTAAGTCTTTCGCCCACTTACTTATTGGGCAGTTGTTTCTTTGAGGATTTGTTGTTGGGTGGTTTAATTTTTTGAGTTCCAAGTATATTTTAGATATGAGACCCTTGTCCGTTGTATGGCTAGTAAAGATCTTCTCCCAATCTGTGGGCTTTCTATTGATCTTGCTAGCTATGTCATTTGCCATGCAGAAGCTCTGCAACCTTATGCAATCCCATTTGTCCAACCTTTCTTTGATTTGTTGTGTTTCCGGGTGCTATTCAGAAAATTTCGGCCTGAGCCAAGGAGACCCAGGGTTTCTCCTATTCCATCCTGTAATGTTTTCAGAGTGTCTGCTTTGAGTTCAAGGTCTTTGATCCATTTGGAGTTGATTCTGGTGCAGGGTGATATATAAGGATCTAGCTTTAGTTTTCTACATGTAGTTAACCAGTTTTGCCAGCACCATTTACTGAAGAGGCTGTCTGTCTTCCATTCTATTGTTTTAGCTCCCTTATCGAAGATTAGATGGCTATAGGTTTGTAGGTTCATTTCTGGGTTTTCAATTCTAGTCCATTGGTCCTGAAGTCTGTTCTTATGCCAATACCAAGCTGTTTTGATTACTATGGCTTTATAGTAGAGTTTGAAATTTGGTATTGATATTCCTCCAGCAGTGTTCTTTCCGTTGAGGAGCGTTTTTGCAATTTGAGGTCTTTTATTGTTCCATATGAATTTTTGGATTGCCTCTTCTATTTCCTTGAAGAATGAGGGTGGAATTTTGATAGGTATTGCGTTGAATTTGTAGATAGCCTTGGGAAGTATTGCCATTTTCACGATGTTAATCTTTCCAATCCAGGAGCATGGGAGGTTTTGCCATTTTTTAAGTTCTGTGTTGATTTCCTTTTTCAAGATTTTAAAGTTTTCATCATAGAGGTCCTTCACTTCTTTAGTTAATTCCTAGGTATTTTATTTTTTGTGGGGCTATTACAAATGGAGTTGCTTTCCTAATTTCAGCCACACTTTTCTCATTGTTGGCATACAGAAAAGCCATTGATTTTTGGGGGTTAATTTTATAACCTGCTACTTTGCCAAAGTTTTGAATCAGCTTGAGTAATTTGGGAGTGGAGTCTATGGGATTCTTTAAATACAAGATCATGTCATCTGCAAAGAGGGAGAGTTTTATTTCTTCTTTCCCTATTTGGATCCCCTTTATGTCTGCATCTTGTCTTATTGCTGTAGCTAGGCATTCTAATACTAGCTTGAAGAGAAGTGGAGAGAGTGGGCATCCTTGTCTTGTTCCTGAGTTAAGAGGAAATGGCTTTAGTTTTTCACCATTGAGTATAATGCTGGCTGTAGGTTTGTCATATACAGCCTTTATTGTATTGAGGAATGTTCCATGGATTCCTAATTTTTCCAAAACCTTCATCATAAAGGGGTGTTGGATCTTGTCGAATGCTTTTTCTGCGTCTATTGAGATAACCATGTGGTTCTTATTCTTGCTCCTGTTGATGTGATGAATAATATTAATTGATTTGCGTATATTGAACCAGCTTTGCATCCCTGAAATGAATCCTGTTTGATCGTGGTGTATGATTTTTTGGATGAATTGTTGAAGTCGGTTGGCCAAAATTTTGTTGAGAAGTTTTGCATCAATGTTCATCAAAGAAATGGGTCTATAGTTCTCTTTCTTTGATGAGTCCCTGCCTGGTTTTGGGATGAGGGTTATGATGGCTTCATAGAATGTGTTCGGTAGTGAGCTTTCTCTTTCAATTTCATTGAAGAGTTGGAGGAGAATTGGTGTGAGCTCTGCTTTGAAGGCCTTGTAAAATTCCGCTGTAAAACCATCTGGTCCTGGACTTTTCTTAGCTGGGAGGTCTCTTATTGCTGTTTCTATTTCAATGCTTGATATGGGCCTGTTAAGATAGTTTAACTCATCTTGGTTTAGTTTTGGCATGTCAATATTTGCTAGGAAGAGGTCCATTTTTGTCAAGTTCTCAAACTTATTAGCATAAAGTTTTGAGAAGTATTCCCTTATAATGTTCTGAATCTTGCTTGTTTCCGTGGTGATGTTTCCATTCTCATCTCTGAGTTTATTAATTTGGATGTGTTCTCTTCTTTTTCTGATAAGATTTGCTAAGGGTCTGTCAATTTTGTTAAGTTTTTCAAAGAACCAACTCTTTGTTTTGTTGATTCTTTCTATAGTTTTTTTGGATTCTAATTCATTTAATTCTGATTTAATTTTGATTATTTCTTTCCGTCTACTGGATTGGGGTTTATCTTGCTGCTCTTTTTCAAGGAGGTTTAGATGTGTCATTAAATTGTTGGTTTCAGATCTCTCCGATTTGTTGATGTAGGAGCTCAGAGCTATAAACTTGCCTCTGAGTACTGCCTTTGCTGTGTCCCAGAGGAGCTGGTAATTTGTGTGTTCATTTTTGTTGAATAGCATGAACATTTGAATTTCCTTTCTAATCTCTTCCATGACCCACTCATGATTCAGCAGTGTGTTGTTCAGCCTCCATGTGATACCGGACTTTCTTTGGTGGCTTTTGGTGTTGAGTTCTAATTTTATTCCCTTGTGGTCAGAGAGAATGCAAGGTATAACTTCAATGTTTCTGAATTTAGACAAGTTTGCTTTGTGGCCTAAAATGTGGTCTATTTTAGAAAACGTTCCATGTGCTGCTGAGAAAAACGTGTATTCTGATGCTGCTGGGTGAAATGTTCGGTAGATGTCTGTTAAGTCTAGTTGATCTATGCAGCTGTTTAGATCTGCGGTTTCTCTGTTGAGTTTTTGCCGAGTTGATCTATCTAGTGGGGAGAGTGGTGTGTTAAAATCCCCAACAATTAATGTCTTTGGATCTATATGGGATTTGAGGGAAAGTAGTGTTTCTTTGATAAATTTGGGTGCTCCATTGTTTGGCGAATAGATATTTAGAATTGTAATATCCTCCTGAAGGAGAGATCCTTTAATTAGTATGTAGCGACCTTCTTTATCTCTTCTCACGAATTTTAATTTGAAGTCTATTTTATCTGATATTATGATTGCAACTCCCGCCTGTTTATGGGGGCCGTTTGCTTGGTAGATTTTGTTCCAGCCTTTAACATTGAAAATGTGTTTGTTTTTATGGGCAAGATGTGACTCCTGCAGGCATCAGATAGAAGGGTCTTGTTTTTTAATCCAACCAGACAGTCTATGTCGCTTAATTGGAGAGTTCAGTCCGTTCACATTAAGAGATAGGACTGAGAGGTATTTGGGAGTTCCTGCCATGTTATCTACCTTCTTGGGGGCTGCAAAAACTGGGTTCTTCCTATGGTTCTTGGATTCTCAGTTTGGGTGCAGTTTCTTGGCCTTTATTGCGGTCTTGTTGGTTTTCTATGTGTAGGACATCTTTAAGAATCTTTTGTAGATGCTCGAAGATGGCGACGGGGCAGTAGGGAAACGCCACAGCTCTCTCCAACCAAAAAGAGAGTTCGAGTTCCAACGTTTAATCTCCCCAAGAGACCGACAACAACAAAAAGACGAACACTCAGAGAAAAACCAGAGGTGGAAAATAACAAAAAAAGAAAGAGAGGAAAAGAAGAATTTCAGAGCAGAGAAGAGCGAAGACCCCTCCCCCAACCTTTACTGGCCGCGCGGCAGTGCGCCAAGCCGCCGGCCAGCCGGCCCGGCGGGGGCTGCCGGAGCCACAGAGACACAGGGGGCTGCTTGCAGATCACCAGGTACCGGATTGCAGAACAGCGGATCGCCAGGAACAGAGAAACCTACCAGCCGGGAGTCTCCATGAGGATCCCACCCCCACCCCTCACTCTCCACTGGAGCCGAGAGGCTCCATCCCGCCAAAGCCGCCCGGCACCAGCAGCGCGACAAAGGGACCTGTCCGCAGACCACCTGCCCAATCGCGATCACAGCAACCCGGCGGGGGGCCGCCCAACCCAGCCCGCAACCACCCCAACTGAACTCGGATTGCAACAACAACTGACGACCTACAGGGTGAGTACCCAACAGGGGACAGTGAATCCCTCAAGGGAGACCAGAGCTGGAGGGAATCCCCAGACCCTGACCTAGACTCCCTACCCCAACACCCAGACCACAGGACCCACTAAAACTGGGAACTGTTCAAGAGCTCCACCAGCCGGTGGAGCACACTCTGCTGGCCAGGCCAGAGCAAGAGTGCCCCTGGAAGGGAGCTTAAATGCCCAAGCCAGGAACAGCGCCCCTGGGTCAAGACTACCAACAGTAGAAGAAATTTGAACTGTGTCCTCCAGGCTGCATAACCTAGGTGGTATACACATTAGCACAGGCCTAACGAGCGCGCTCCAGGCTTGGGCCGGAACCAGGCCCGGGGACCGGCGCCTGAACAAAGCAAAAAGGGTCAGAAGTGGGGCTGTGGCTCAAATGGTAGGGTGCCAGCCTTGAGCTGAAGAGCTGAGGGACAGCACCCAAACCTAGAGTTCAAGCCCACAACCAGCCCAAAACAAACAAACAAAAACACATCAGGAGCCCATAGCAGACTCCAGTATTTGGGAGAGTGCATCCAGAGCATCTGATCTTCCCAAGAGCACCCGCAGGAGCAAACACAAGCAGTCTAGGCTGCTCAACCCTTCCAAAGGCGGGAATTGCTAGAGCAGAGAGCTGAGAATCCTAAGTAAGTCAGAATAGCAGCTGGAAATAGGCTCCCAACAGAATCCAGATCAGGCACAGACTCTCTTTACCAATACAGAATCAGCAACCAAGCAAAGACAGACACACCAAAACAAGATTGAAGAGCAGTCTCCTGAACCCCCATGCGAAAATCACAGAGAAAAATCACAAGGTTTACCGCTACCCAGGACAGCAAGCTCACCTCAAGAGCCAGCAGCCACGCAGGGGAGAGCCCCAGTGGGAGCAAAGCAGGAATGGAAGACAAAAACTACATCCAAGGGTTGCTGGAGGCAATGACTCAAGAAATAAAGCGAGAAATGGATCAGAAATTGAAAGAGCACAAGGATGAACTATCAAAAGATATACAGGACATCAAACAAAAGTTGGATGCAAAAATAGAAGCGGCACAAACCTCAGTAAGAAGTGAGATAAACGCCAAATTAGAGGTAATGCATACTGATCTCACCTCATTGAGAGGTGAGATCAGTACTCTGAGAACCAACATTGAATCCATAAAGGGATCCATTTCCTCCATGCAAACCACAATAGAAGCCATGGTCAACAGAGTGAATGAAATGGAAGGTAGAGTGTCAGATACAGAAGACAGAATACACCAACTGGACCAAAAAGTGACAGATATGGAAAAATCACTCAAATTAAACCAAAGGGAAATTCAAGAGCAAGCAGATAATGCTAAAAAATTTAACCTTCACATAATCGGAATGGACGAAGGTGAGGAATTCCAGAGCAAGGGAATGCAACACCTATTTAACAAGATAGTCAATGAAAATTTTCCCCACCTCAAAAACGACCATCTTAACTACATCACAAAAGCTTATCGAACACCCAACAAGCAAGATCCCAGGAGAAACACTTCTAGGCACATTATAGTAAAAATGATGGATCTGAATAATAAGGAAACAATCCTGCATGCAGCAAAAATGAAGAAGGAGCTATACTACAACGGGAAAAAAATTAGAATCACTGCAGATCTCTCCACACAAACAATGAATGCAAGAAAAGCCTGGGAAAGCACCGTACGAGCCCTGAGAGCCAATAACTGCCAACCCAGACTGATATACCCGGCAAAGCTAGCATTCACATTCGATGGAGAACTGAAAACTTTTAATAGCAAAGAAAAACTAAATGAATACATAAACATTAAGCCAGCATTACAAAGAATTCTAAGAGGGGGGACACAACCTGAAGAAAGCAACCAGGAACTGGGACCTGCCCCAAACAGGCATTACTCAAAGTCTAACTGAGCAAGCACAGGAGGAAAGGAAAGAAGAAAAACTTAGGAAAACGGAATGGCAGGGACAACAATGCATCTCTCTATACTTTCTCTTAATATAAATGGGCTGAATTGGCCAATTAAAAGAAAACGAACTGAGGACTGGATCAGAAAACAAGACCCATCCATCTGTTGCCTTCAGGAGACCCACCTCTCAGCATACAAACAAACTCAGAGTGAAGGGGTGGAAAAGGATCTACCAATCAAATTCCCCCAATAAGAAAGCAGGTGTAGCTATCCTGATATCTGACAAAATAAACTTTTCATTAAAATCAGTACAGAAAGACAAGGACGGACACTACATATTAATAAAGGGAACAATCCAAGAGGAGGATATAACCATCATCAACTTATATGCCCCAAATATCGGTGCACCCAGATATGTTAAACAAATGCTCTCAAACTTACAGAATAAAATAGATCCCAATACGATAATACTAGGAGACTTTAACACGCCACTCTCACCAAAGGACAGGTCTACCAACCAGAGGATTGGCAAAGAAGCTACCGAATTAAGTGAGGCCATACTTCAAGCGGAATTAACTGACATCTACCGAGTATTTCACCCTAAAACAACACAGTACACATTCTTCTCAGCAGCTCATGGAACTTTCTCCAAAATAGACCATATCATAGTTCATGCAAGGAACTTAAGCAAATACAAAGGGATCGACATAATCCCCTGTATCCTATCTGACCACAGTGGAATCAAGCTAGCTCTCAATAACAAAGCATACCGCAGAAATTTCTCTAATACATGGAAATTGAACAGCACACTCCTTAACAAGGCCTGGGTAACAGAAGAGATCAGAGAAGAAATAAAGCATTTCCTACAACTCAATGAAAATGAAAACACCTCACAAAGAAACTTGTGGGACACAGCAAAAGCAGTCCTGAGGGGCAAATTTATTGCCCTCAGTGCCCACATCAAGAGAATGGAGACAGACCAAGTAAATAATCTCATGTTGCAACTAAAACAGCTAGAAAAACAAGAAAAAATGGGACCTAAAGCTACTAGACGAAGCCAGATAACCAAATTGAGAGCAGAGATTAACCAATTAGAAAATCAGAAAACCATAACCAAAATAAACCAAACAAAAAGCTGGTTCTTTGAAAAAATAAACAAAATTGATGGCCCGTTGGCAAGATTAATTAAAAAAAGAAGAGAGGAAACCCATATTAATAGGATTAGGGATGCCAAGGGAAACATCACAACACGTACCCAAGATATCCAAACAATTCTAACAGACTACTTTCAAAAGCTATACTCTCTAAAGGAAGAAAATCTGGCAGAAATGGATGCATTTTTAGAGAAATACAAGTTACCCAAACTGAGCAAAGAAGAAGTTAACCAATTAAATAAGCCAATATCCTATAATGAGATACAGGAAGCTATCAAAAGTCTTCCAACAAAAAAAAGCCCAGGACCAGATGGATTCACAGCAGAATTCTATAAGACCTTTAAAGAAGAACTAATACCCATACTCCTCAAGCTCTTCAGAGAAACAGAGAAGGAGGGAGCTATCCCAAACTCATTCTACGAAGCCAATATCACACTCATCCCCAAACCAGGCAAAGACCCAACCAAAAAGGAGAATTACAGGCCAATCTCCTTGATGAACACAGATGCAAAGATCCTTAACAAGATTCTAGCTAACAGAATCCAGAAACACATAAAAAAAAAATACACTATGATCAGGTAGGCTTCATCCCAGAGACACAGGGATGGTTTAACATACGTAAGTCAATAAATGTAATCCAGCATATCAACAGAGCCAAGGTCAAGAATCACATGATTATCGCCACAGATGCAGAAAAGGCCTTTGATAAAATTCAACATTCATTCATGCTAAAAGCTCTGGAGAAAATAGGAATAGAAGGAACATTTCTAAAAACAATAAAAGCCATTTATGACAGACCAATAGCCAATATTATACTTAATGGGGAAAAGCTACAACCAATCCTAAAAACAGGAACAAGGCAAGGATGTCCACTGTCTCCACTCCTCTTCAACATAGTCCTAGAACCCTTAGCCAGGGCAATAAGGCAAGAAAAAGACATTAAAGGGATCCGCATAGGGAAAGAAGAAGTTAAACTATCCCTTTTTGCAGACGACATGATACTATACCTCCACGATCCCAAAAACTCCATCCCCAAACTTTTAGAAATCATAAGTCACTTCGGCAAAATAGCAGGATACAAAATAAACCCACAAAAATCAGTTGCCTTCCTATACACTGATAACGCACAGGAAGAGAGGGAAATAAAGGGAGCAACCCCATTCACAATAACCTCCCAAAAAATAAAATATTTAGGAATTAACCTAACCAAAGATGTAAAAGAACTATTTAATGAGAACTATAAAAAGTTAAAGAAAGAAATTGCAGAAGACACTAGGAAATGGAAAGACCTCCCATGCTCCTGGATAGGCCGACTTAATATAGTAAAGATGGTGATACTTCCAAAACTAATATACAAATTCAATGCAATTCCTATTAAAATCCCAATGACGTACATCACTGAAATACAGAAAACAATCCAAAAATTTATATGGAACAACAAAAGACCTAGAATAGCCAAAACAATTCTAGGGGATAAAGACAATATGGGAGGGCTATCCATGCCGAACTTCAAACTCTACTACAGAGCTATAATCACAAAGACAGCATGGTACTGGCACAAAAACAGACCCGAAGACCAATGGAACAGAATAGAAGATCCAGATATAAATCCACAGGCCTACAGCCAGCTGATATTCGACAAAGGAGCCAAAGACATACAATGGAAGAAACACAGCCTCTTCAACCGCTGGTGCTGGGAAAACTGGGCAGCCACATGCAGAAAACTAAAAGTGGACCCCAGCCTATCACCATGCACCAACATCAACTCAAAATGGATTAAAGACCTTAACATTAAACCTGAATCTCTGAAACTACTACAGGACAGAGTAGGAGAGACACTTGAACTAATAGGCACAGGAAGGAACTTCCTGAACAGAGTCCCAGGGTCACAACAAGTTGGAGAGAGACTCGACAAATGGGACTACCTTAAAATAAAAAGCTTCTGCACAGCTAAATCCATCGCAACTAAGCTAGAAAGACAACCAACTAATTGGGAAAAAATATTTACCAGCAATATATCAGACAAGGGGTTAACATCCTGTATATACAGGGAACTCAAGAAACTAATCCCTCCCAAACCTAACAAACCAATTATTAAATGGGCAAGGGAACTAAAGAGGGACTTCTCAAATGAAGAAATAAAAATGGCAAAGAAACACATGAGGAAATGTTCATCATCCCTGGTGGTGAAGGAAATGCAAATAAAGACAACCCTGAGATACCACCTTACCCCAGTCAGAATGTCCCACATCCACAAATCAGCCAACGACAAATGCTGGAGGGGATGTGGAGAAAGAGGAACCCTATTACACTGCTGGTGGGAATGTACACTTATACAACCACTTTGGAAAGCAGTCTGGAGGGTCCTTAGAAAGCTAAAGATTGACCTCCCTTACGACCCAGTCATACCACTTCTAGGCATCTACCCTGAACAACAGGAACCAATATACAAGGACACGTGCACCTCCATGTTTATTGCAGCACTGTTCGCAATAGCTAGGATATGGAAACAACCTAGGTGCCCCACCACAGATGAATGGATCCAAAAATTGTGGTATCTATACACAATGGAATATTATGCAGCCATTAGAAATGACAAAATAATGGCATTTGCAGGGAAATGGATGGAGCTAGAAGGAATCATGTTGAGCGAGGTAAGCCAAGAACGAAGAGACAAACGGTACATGGTCTCACTCATAAGTGGATGCTAAATCCAAAAGGTTAGGTGAAACGACAAAACTAACAGGACTTAAGAAACAAAGAACTCCCACTCATCTGGTTGAACCACTACTAAATATCCCCATGCTGCTGATCACAAATATGGTATATAACATGTGAACACTGTTATATATTACAGACTGTGGTAGACAATTTGCTCCAGGGAAGTTAGAATGAACTTGTGATTTTGAAATTATGTAATCATTTAATCACAATCAAAAAAAAAAAAGAACCTCGGGGAAGGGAGGGAGGGAGGGGATGGTATGGGGAAAACAATGGAGGGGTAACAATGTTCAAGAGGAAGTGTACTCATAACCTCACTCATGTAACTGTAACCCTCTGTATAGTAGCTTTACAATAAAAAAAAAAAAGAATCTTTTGTAGGGCTGGTTTGGTGGAGATGTATTGTTTCAATTTTTCTTTGCTATGGAAGGTTTTTATTTGGCCTTCAGTTATGAAGGAGAGTTTAGCTGGGTACAGTATTCTTGGTTGATAGTTGTTTGTTTTTAGGGCATGGCATACATCATTCCAGGCTCTTCTTGCTTTGTCTCTGCTGAGAAATCTGAGGTGATTCTAATTGGTTTCCCTTTATAGGTGATTATCCTTTTCTCCTTGACAGCTTTAAGGATCTTTTCCTTGGTCTGAGTTGATCCTGTGTGGATTATAATGTGGCGGTGGGATGTCCTATTCTGGTGTGGTCTATTTGGGGTTCTAAAGGCTTCTTGTATCTGGACAGGCCTATCTTTTTGCATGTTTGGGAAGTTCTCTGCTAGGATCCTGTTAAACAAATTTCCTAGACCATTAACTTCTGTTTCTAGGTGCTCCTCTACACCCATTATCCTTAGATTAGGCCTTCTGATGGTGTCTTCCAGGTGTTGGATAGATCTATCATATTTCTTGGACTTGTCTTGGATGGTTATATGTTCTTTCTCTATAATATCTAGGCTGTCTTCAATCCCTGAGATTCGATCTTCTGCATGGTCTAACCTGCTGTCAAGACTCTCTACTTTGTTTTTTATCTCTTTTCCTTCTAGTTGGTCAGCTTTGATGGATTCAAGTTCTTTGTTGAAGCTCTGTTTTAGGTCTTGTATGAATTTCTTTACTTCCTTAATTTGGTGTTCAGTGTTTGTCCTCAAATCACTTAGTTGATTGGTTATGGTTTCTTTGGGCTCCCATTCCTTCTGTTGGGTTCCATTCAGCATTCCCTTTGTGGTCTCCCTGACTTCCTTCAGCTCTTTGTTAATGGATTCCATGAATGCCTTTAGTGATCTTTGTGTGTTCTCTACCTGGTCTCTCAATTCCTGTATTACTCTTTGATTAGCTTCCTCCCGTTCGTGGGATTCCTGCAGATCTCTTTGAGTGTTCTCAGCCTGCTCACGCCATTCCTTCCTTTCTCTTTGAGTGTTCTCAAGTTGTTCATGCAAATCCTGTATCAGTTTTTGAGTAGCTTCCTCACGCTTATGATATTCCTGTATAAACTTCTGGGATGCCTCCTCTCTCTCCCTATCACGCTCATACAGAGTCCTTTGTACGTTGTCAAACTTCTCATTTATCATGTTTGCCAGCAGTGTTTGTAGAGCTATTTGGGAACTCTCCTCTGGATTATTCATTATCTGTTCTAACCCCTGATTATCAAGATTGGGAATTGAGATACCCGAATTTGCCATTTTTCTTGTGTTTTTCCGGCTTACTCTGCCCATTTGAGATGAAGATAGCACCAGTTTTGTGCTAGAACACTATCTTAAGGCAGCCGTCAACCAAAGTTTGCATTTGTACACTCAATAGTCTACAGATACAATCTAGTTCAACAGATACATCTATTCGACATCAAACAACTATATGTTAAAGGAACCGCAGAGAAGAATTTGGAAAACCAGAAATTATTAGGGTTAGGGAGAGATGTGAGTAAAAAATAGGAATAGATTGGTGTGGGGAGGCACAGGGAGAGTTAACTATGTCCTAATCACAATGCAGGAAATAGGTCGGGTAGGATGCAAGTAGAGAGAGAGAAAAAAAGAAGAAAGGGAAAGGGGAATGAAAAGAGACCAGAAAAAAAATAGAAACATAAAAATTAATGTTATTATAGAGATTAAAAGACCATCTATTTAGAGTGGAATGTGAATATGATGAGAGAAAGGGAGGGACATAGAGGAGATGTGAAAAAGTTTTAAAAAATGCTTAAAATATTATATAGGTATACAGAGGTAGTACTGCTATTAATGAATTTAAGTCTCAGAGGTTTTGAATTGAGTAATAAGTTTGTGGATTAAGTGTGTACACAATGGGAGATAGGGTCTACTGGTTAACTACGGGTTTATCTGAGGATGTGCAGGACAAGAGTTAAGTCACATAAAGAAGAACAAAAGAGGAAAAGGTGGAAAGGATAGGAAAGTGAGAAGAAAAGATCAGAAGTTCAGTAGAGCTAGACAAAAAACAAAAAGATAATTAAGAATGAAAGAAAAAGAGAAAGAAGACAAGAAAAGAAAGGAAAACACACATTCACGTATTCCTAAAATAAAAATTATAAGAGGAGAAAAAAAAAGTTACTGGAAAACAATTATTTTTTCAGAAGAGGCAAAAATTAAAGATTAATAAAAGTTTTAGAAAAGGAAAAAATTTTTTTTATATATATAAGGTAACAAAAAATGAAAAAAAAAACAAAAGAAAAGAAAAGAAGAAAAGAAGAAGAAAAAAAAAAGTTCTTTGATTTTTTTTGGGGGGGGGAGGGGTGGGAAGAGTCCTGTATCTCCCTTTTGTCTGTAACCAGAGTCTGGTTGGAGTCTCTGGTCAGCTTGAGGTCCTGTGGCTTGATTGGTTTCTTAAGTCAGTTTGTTGGAACAGGCAGAAAAATGCTCTGCTTTACCCAAGATTTTGAGATTCCCCCTCCCAGGTTAGTTTACTGGGAGGGTGATCTGCTTTGAGAATCACAAAAGAGGGGGATGCAGTGATGAGGCTAGGTTCTGGGTAGAGTTGAGGCCTTTCAACAAACAGTAGCTTTTCCCTGGGGCTATTTTGTGAAAAAAAAACTCACAGAGCCCAGCCTGGAGCCATTCTCAGGGTTTCTGTTTTTCAATTGATTGTGGTGGCTGCTAGAGGGAGGGGCAGCCTCTGGCTCTGGTTACCCGGTGAGGAGAGCCACTCCAATGGCTGGCGCCTGAGCTGGGTGACTTTTCCCTGGATGGAACTGAGTCTGTGAGGTCACTTCGCCATTAAGTTCCTGTGACCTGCTAAATGACTCGTTTTATTCCAAGGCCTGAGCTGGAGCTAGCCGCTCCTCCGAGCTTTGTCGGCATCCAAGATGGAGATCACCGGTGCTGGGGGGGGGGGGAGGGGTGGCCTTCCCTCCTCTGCTCCCTGAGAAGGAGTGAGGAAGTTGGGCTTCTACTCACGCCGAGTCTTGGATCCTGGGTCGTCTCTGGTCTGCAAAGTGCAGGATGAAGTTGTCCGCTCCTTGTCGGTTCTTGCTGGTGTTGAGTAGAATCTGCTCATCCGCTGCGTCTGGCTCTTTCGTCCCGGACTGTGTCTCAGGTATGCCCCCGCGGCGGTGGTCGCCACCGCGACCCTGCCGCCACAGCAGCAGCTGCTGGCAGGCGCTCAGATGTGTCTGCTTGGCTTCCCCTCTCTTGACTAACTCTCTGTCCTGTGATGGCACACTTGGTGTGATTCTCTGGCTTGGGACTTCACTGGAGCTCTGAAACTGCTTTCTATGCAAGAGCTTGTTCAGATTCCAGCTTCTCCTCCGCCATCTTCCCGGAACTCCTCTTTCTTTTCTTTTCCTTCCTTCCTTCCTTCCTCCTTTTCTTTTCTTTCTTTCCTTTCTTATTGTTGTCTTTCATATCAGTAGAAGCCAAGGGAAGGAATGAAGAAGTCTAAGTCTAAAGAGCTGATAAGAAATCAGACAGGGGGCTGGGAAGGTGGCTCAGTGGTAGAGCGCTTGCCTTGCATGCCTGATGCCCTGAGTTCGATTCCTCAACACCACATAAGCAAAAAGAAAAAAAGCTGGAAATGGTGCTGTGGCTCCAGTGGTAGAGCGCTAGCCTTGAGCTGAAGAGCTGAGGGCCAGTGCCCAAGCCCAGAGAACAAGCCTCACTAACAACAACAACAAAAAAAAAAAAAAGCTGGGAAGGTAGCTCAGTGGTAGAGTGCTTGCCTTGCATGTATGAGGCCCTGGGCTCGATTCCTCAGCACTACATAAGCAGAAAAAGCTGGAAGTGGTGCTGTGGCTCAAGTGGTAGAGTGCTTGCCTTGAGCTGAAGAGCTGAGGGACAGTGCCCAGGCCCAGAGTTCAGGCCCCACGACCGGACCCAAAAAAAAAAAAGAAATGTACTCATTATCTTGCCCATGTAATTGTAACCCCTCTGTACAATATTTTCACAATAAAAAAATCTAAGAAAAAAAAAGAAATGTACTCATTACCTTGCCCATGTAACTGTAACCCCTCTGTATGGTATTTTCACAATTAAAAAAAAAAGAAATCAGACAGAGGGCAGGGTGAATGCACCCGATATGTGCCTCCTAGCAGCATGCAATATGATCTATACATTATCCAGGAGATAAAACTGCAAAAATCTGAATCTCATTCAGCCTTTGAACTCAACTTTATGTTTCTGGAAATTCAGAGACTGAGGAACAAATTGTAAAAACATGAGAAATAATTTGGTAAATTGAAAAAGGCAGAATGTACCATCTGACTTGGTCTCTTCACAAAGGCAATATTAAGAAAACAGAAAGAATCTGGGCATTAGTGGCTAATGCCTAGCTACTCTGTAGATTAAAATCTGAGGATTTGGATTTGGAGCCAGTTGAGGCAGAAAAGTCCATGAGATTCCTATTTCCAATTAACCAGCAAAAAGCCAGAAAGAGTATAGTATAGCTCAAATGGTAGAGCAAAAAAGCTAAATGAGACCATGAGGCCTTGAGTTCAAGCCCCAGTGCCAGCATTGTGCTCATGTGTGCGTGCACACACACACACACACACACACACACACACACACACCACTACCATCACCACCACCACCACAGAAATAAATACAAAACTATGTTAGATTAAAAGAATATACAAACAGTAACCAAACACAAAGCATTAATCTTAATTTGATTATAGTTTTGAAAAGTTGAAATAACCGGACAAATTCAAATATGGATAATAAAGGAAATGGGTTTGTTGGCTTTTGTTGTTGTTGTTGTTGTTGTTTTTGGCCGGTTGTGGGCTTGAACTCTGGGCCTGGGCTCTGTCCCTGAGCTCTTCGGCTCAAGGCAAGTGCTCTACCACTTGAGCCCCAGTGCCCACTTCCGGCCTTTTCTGGTATATGGTGCTGAGGAATCGAACCCAGGACCTCATATATGTGAGGCACCTGAGCCACATTCCCAGCCCTAAAGAATGATTTCTAGTTTGAAGTGTAATAATGAAATTGTGACTGGATGGGAAAATGTTCTTAACTTTTGAATAAGATATATGCTTACTTTTGAGAGATGTATACTTAAATGTCATGGTGTTTGAAGGTTTCCACTAGTTCAGAAAGACTAGCTTACAAAGATAACTCAAAGCAAGTATCACAAAATGTTAAGAGGAGCTGAAGGTACAGGTGATAGTTGTATTCATTTTATACTTTATACTGAGTATTTGAACTTTTTCATATTAAAATTGGGGAAAATTTTACAAAAATAGCCCTATTTCCAAAGAAATGTAAAGTAAGAATGAAAGCCTCTATAAATGCAAAACACAATGGCAAGTTGTCTGAGATGATGTCACAGGCCAGATTGGTGGGAGTGCTGCAGAATGTGGGGCGGATGAAGCCAGATTGGTGGGGGTGCTGCAGAATGTGGGGCAGATGAGATGAGATTTGTGGTAAGACCTGTCAGAACAGTAGAATTTGTGTTCCCATAAAGGAAAGAGGGGGATGACAAAGAAATAATGTTTTCTAGCAAACTAGTAATCCTAGATTATAGGCAGGGAGTATTTTTGAAGAGGAAGTGGAATTAATGTGTAAGATTAAGATGAGGGACAGCTGCAGCACTGCTATGTCTTTATTGTGGCTTTGTTTGTCCTACTAATGTGGTCCTCCTTCGTTGGTAAGGCAGAATGGGTTCTAGGTTTAGAGACTCTAGACAGTGCCCAACATAACAATGGCTACTATCAAGTAAAGGGTAACTCCAGCAACAGAAGATGAGAAAGCCTGGCTAGACCTAGGCAGGGAAGAAGAACTGAACCAATACAATGGTTGAAGTCTGCTTTCTTGTGATTAGAAACAATTTGCACTTTTAGGTCAACAAGGCAATAAGAAAAATCACCAACTATTTAAGTAAAATATTCACAAAAAAGCATCAGAAGAATTTACTGCAGAGAGAAAAACTGTTATACAAGATAATAAGAAACTATGGGCTGGGAAGGTGGCTCAGTGGTAGAGCGCTTGCCTTGCATGCATGAGGCCCTGGGTTCGATTCCTCAGTACCACATAAGCAAAAGGAAAAAAGCTGGAAGTGGCGCTGTGGCTCAAGTGGTAGAGCACTAGCCTTGAGCTGAAGAGCTGAGGAACAGTGCCCAGGTCCAGAGTTCAGGCCCCACGATCGGACCCCCCCCAAAAAAAAGATAATAAGAGACTGTAAAGTAGCTGTGATTATTTCTCCCAAATATTTCAGAGAGTTTGACATCCATGAAGGAAAATCAGTGTTCTCAGAAATCGAATATATGAATGACCCACAGACATTCAGAACACCTCACCTCAGGAAGTGGGGCAAAAAGCAGAAAATCATGACCAGAGCCATATTTATTACCAGATCATATAAATGGTTAAAGAATTAAAAGTATGAGAAAAAAAAGTCTACAGTTTAGTAAGCATGGAGGACAGACTCGTTAATACCCAGGTCTCTATAGTAGAAATTTCAAAATGAAGGCATCAGCCTAGTGCTAAGCCAGAGAGAGGGAAGGGGAGTAAGACAGAGTGTATGTGTGTGGGGAAGAGGGAGGGGGGCAGAAACCCTGGGCTTGACATATATAGGGGCCATTTCTAAAGTCCAAGATAAAAAGTCCAAGATAAAGAGGAAAGTGTGAGCACTTTAGGAACAAACATGACTATATAGTAATTAGAAATACTAACCTTCACTGCATTTCTCAAATCCCTTCAAAGTTCTGATGGAAAATTATTTTGAACCATAATCCCATACTCAGCCAACCTATTATTCAAGTGTAAGGACAAAAGAAATTGTAATTTCAGTAACGAAAGTGTTCAGAAAGTTCACTACACTCAAAAAAAAATTTTTTTAATTTAATTTTATTTTATTTGAGAACATACTGTACAGAGGGGTTACAATTACATGGGCAGGATAATGCTTACATTTCTTCCCAAGCATTGCAGCCTCCTCCTTTGTTTACCCTTCACCTCCCTTCCCAGCCTCCCCCCTCCCCCCCACCCAATCATACCCCCTCAAAAAATTTTTTAAGGGCTTGGAAGGTGGCTCAGTGGTAGAGTGCTTGCCTTGCATGCATGAGGCCCTGGGTTCAATTCCTCAGCACCACATAAACAAAAAGAAAAAAGCCAGAAGTGGCACTGTGACTCAAGTGGTAGAGCGCTAGCCTTGAGCTGAAGAGCTGAGGGACAGCGCCCAGGCCCAGAGTTCAGGCCCCATGACTGGACCCCCCAAAAAAAATTTTTTTAAAGAGTTACTAGGAGCTGGAAAAAGTAACATGAATCTGTCTTCCCAGCCACTTGGGAAAATGGGACAGAATATTATTTCAGCCAGGGTTTTGAGACCAGCTTGGACAATGTAATAGGACCTTGTCTAAAAGAAATTCCTCTAAATAATGAGAAAAAACTCAGAGAAAGAAGGAAACAGGATAAAAATCAGTGGTAAACCAGGTGCTGGCTCACACCTGTAAACCTAGCTACTCAGGCGGCTGAGGTATGAGGACTGTGCTTCAAAGCCAGCGTGGGCAGGAAAGTCTTTGAGTCTCTGATCTCCAATTAAGTTCCAAAAGCTGGAAGTGGAGCTGTAGCTCAAGTGGTAGAGTGCTAGCCTTGAGTAAAAAAACTCAGGGACAGTGCCCAGGCCCTGAGTTTAAGCCCCAGGACTGGCATGCACATACACCAAATGAAATTATTTTCAATGAACAGTAGGCAAAAGGTACTGTTAGTAAGTGATTCTTAAGGATGAGAGACAAATAATATAAAAATTAATAACCTACAGCTCAAATTCTAGGTGGTTTTGACACATCATGGAAGGTGAAAAGGGGAAGTGAGGGACTAGAAGCTTGGTTTGAGTGGTTGAGTGCCTGCCTACCAAGCATGAGGCTCTGAGTTTAATCCCAAGCATTACTAAAATAAAAGGGGGGTGAATGAGGGAGAGGGAGAGAGTGGTGATCACCACTGATTTTTAGTTTTCCTAACAAACTTTGAGTTTTCCCTGGAAAATAAAACTGGGCAGTGACTCAAGGATATTGGCCGGCCCAGATGTCTGGATATCAGCCCACCCAGGACAAGGACAGCGGTTATAGATAGTACATGTTTTTCAGTTCCAGTTTAGTTCAGCAATCCCTGGGACGGACCTTGACAACGACCACCTGGCCAGACCACAAACTGGGCCAAATCGGTCAACCAATCATAGGCCTGTAACCATGTAACCCCCCCTTAGACCAACCATGAGCCAATTATATCACAAAGAGCGTTTTATGCTAATTTTGTGGGTTTTTCCTTTAAAAATGTCTGTCTCCTCTGCTCGGGGCTCCCTGTCTGCTCGGGGCTCCCTGTCTGCTCGGGGCTCCCTGTCTGCTCGGGACAGAGAGTCCGTTTGGGGCAAACGTCAAATAAACTCCTCTTGCTTATTGCATCTCCCGGCCTGGAGGCTGAGTTTCTGGGGCGCCCTCCCGTTGATGAAAGTATCCTAGGGGACTAGGGTCTTTCAATCAGTAGCAATGATGTATTTGGATGAATTCAGCCCTTGGATTGATGCATTGATTGATTTTTGCATTGGTACTGGGCTTGAATTCAGGACCTGGGACCGTCCCTTGGCTTTTTCACTCAAGGCTGGCTCTCTGCCACTTGAGCCACAGCTCCACTTCTTATCTTTTGTGATTAATTGGAACTAGAACTTTCCCACCTGGGAGAGCTTTAAACCACAATCCATAGATCTTAGCCTCCTAAATAGTAAGCATTACAGGATGATTAGGTTTTAAAAATTCAGGGTATAAACTTTTTTACAATAGCCATGTCCAAAACAAAATACTTGAGAAAAGGATTTGAATTTATCACTGGGCAAGGGAAACTAAAATCATGGGAGGATTTGGTGGGGGCAGCAGCAAACTCAATTTGACTAGACAGTCAAATCCATTACTGGTATGGGAACAAGGAGCAGGAAAGTGGGGAAGGAGTACTCCTGACAGAAAAGGAGACAGATGATAACAGAATGGGAAACCGACAGCACTCTGCAGGAATGGATGCCATTAGATGAGCGGGAAATCTAATCATCAAATACCCAGTAATTGAATTTTCTGGAAGCTAAGTGGATATTAATAAATACACTTTGGGTAGCAAATGATTATTTCTATGATAGTTTATTTGCCATAACTTTAGAGCAAGTCACAGTTCACAATGGGTTTTACTGGACTAAAAGGCTTTGGAATGCTATGAATAAACTATGAGTTCTACTGCCTATATTTAAGTGAGGTTATTTCAATGAACACTATATTGGAACATTAGCTGACCAGTGGTATCTTGGAATCTTTGTAATAACAAGTGTGATGGACCAAGGGTAGCTGTACTTGTATATTTCCCCAAACTGAAATTAAAGTTTGTTCATCCATATTGCTTAGAGAAGTTTCACACAGCCTCAGACTGCAATTCAAACCACCAAGGAGCTGAGTAGCTGCAAGAGCTCCAGGCCCTCCCACAGAGAGAGCATGACATGAAGGCCTTCTTGACATCTTTAAACCCAACTCTAGCAACAGAGACTAGTTATTTTTCCCAGGTTTCTCCTACTGAAGAGATATTCAGCTGGGCACTGCTGGCTCACGCCTGTAATTCTATCTTCTCAGGAGGCTGAGGTCTGAGGATTGCGGTTTGAAGTCAGCCAGGGCAGAAAAGTGTCCATGCAACTCTTACCTCCAATTCCTACTCAAAAAAACCCAGAAGTGGCTCTGTGGCTCAAAATGGTAGAGTGCTAATCTTGAGCAAAAGAGCTCAGAGACAGCACCCAGGACCCAAGTTCAAGCCCCATGACCAACAAAACCAAAAATGAGAAATTCAGTTACTGTAAAGACCACATTAGCAGGATTCTGAGAAATAAGCACACATGCATTTAAACTGGGTACATGCTGGAAGATGTCAGTTCTACTGTGGGACTTTTATCCTGATGACATGGCTTTTAAATGGCCCTGGAGACATGTTTCTAATGGTAACTATTTAACCACATCTTCAAAGCAGGGGTAAAAATCAGGACCGACCCTGTAACTGACACTATCAGAAAGAGCCACAGGAAGATTCGATCGAGAACTTGAGCCACAAATTTCCAGTCTTGTACAACCTACAAAAAAGAAAAAAATATGACTTTCATTTAAGGTGCTCGATGGCCATTTTAAACTCATTAACGGATTTTAAAAGGCAAATATTCAGATTTGCAGCATTTTTTGACTTTTCAAATGTATCCAACATGTCACTCAGAACCTAGGCTAAGATTTCATTCAGTGATTTGCTCACTATATCCCCAAGAAAATAACTTGCAAGTTGAATATATAGACACATTCTTGTCATCACTGAAGAAGAAAATAGAAATGGTAAAATTATTTGAAAATATTTCCCAGAATAACAGAAGCCTAATATATAAACAGATTAAAAGAAAGTATAGCTACCTGCAATACTCCCTTGTTTACACATGAAATTTATCACAAATAAGGAACTAATTTTGATGGTGTTACACACAGATCTCTTCCTACTCATATGGTATAGCTATTGAAGGTTCAGGAGGAAAAATGACCAAGGGAAGACAAGCAATCCAAGAGACTTTAGTGAGGGTAGTCATGGGAGAGTAGGCTCCAGGCCTGTCAGAATGAGGTCAGAGTGGAAACAAGCCACTGGATGAGAGTGGTCTAAAGGGAAAAAAATTGAGTTTGTTGTTGTTGTTGTTGTTTTGGCACAGCATTGGGACCTTTACTCAGGACCTAGGCACTGTCCTTTAGCTTTTTTCACTCACTTTTAACTTTTTGGGGGCAGGGGTCTGGGGGAGGGGTCTGGTTGTGGGGCCTGAACTCTGGGCCTGGGTGCTGTCCCTCAGCTCTTCAGCTCAAGGCTAGCGCTCTACCACTTGAGCCACAGCCCCACTTCCAGCTTTTTTCTTTTTGCTTATGTGGTGCTGAGGAGTTGAACCCAGGGCCTCATGCATGCAAGGCAAGCACTCTACCACTGAGCCACCTTCCCAGTCCCACTTTTAACTTTTTGATGGTTATTTAGAGATAAAAGTTTCACAGACTTTCCTGCCAGGGCTGGCTTTGAACCATGATCCTCAGATCTCAGCCTCCTGAGTAGTTAGGATTATAGACATGAGCTACCAGTGCCTAATAGTCTTGTCTTTTAAAGGGAAGATTAATGTCCCATTTCTACTACAGAGGGTCTTCAACTTGCAATGGTTCCAAGTGATTTTTCCACTTACAATGGTACACAAATGAAATCCATTCAGTAGAAACTATCCTTTGCATTTGAGAGCTGCATCTATTCCAAAGCCAAAGCTCTTCATTAGTCTCAGAAAGGTCACAAGGGACCACAAACAGCACGAGTCTGCTTTGGAGCTTGGTTCTGGTGTTCAGTGGTGTGTACTCAACATGTTTTTGATTGATGATATATATATATATCATATATATATCATATATATCATATATATATATGATATATATATATATATATATATATTGGGTCCAGTCGTGGGGCCTGATCTCTGGGCCTGGGCGCTGTCCCTCAGCTCTTCAGCTCAAGGCTAGCACTCTACCACTTGAGCCACAGCGCCACTTCCAGCTTTTTTCTTTTGCTTATGTGGTGCTGAGGAATCGAACTCAGGGCCTCATGCATGCAAGGCAAGCACTCTACCACTGAGCCACCTTCCCAGCCCCTACTGATGATATTTTTAATGTACAATTGGTTTCATCATTTGTGGAGGAGCATTAGTATAGATGGGGGTTTTGTAAAAGTGCACTAGATTAGAGGGCCTGTCCCAGAGAGGGGAGGGAGGGTAGACAGGGTGTGTTCTGAGCTTACAAAGAGCTTTCAGAAAGCAAAGAGGAAAACACACACTTTAAAGTCAATCTCAAGAAATTGGATTATTGACTATTTTTAATCCTTTTGTCTACATCTTTCTGAAGTGTCCTAGGCTGATCATCTGTTCTTTTCACAATTAAAAGAGATGACTTCAACTTGTGGTAGCATTTTTAAAAGATGCAAAAAACCAAACAAACAAAAACTAACCCCTGCTTTATAGCTGATATGTTCCTTCAATAACAGTACTCATTTTTAAAACAACACAAAACCCCCTTAAGTGGGTGAAAAGCTTGGCACATAGTTAAGAGGAGGGTATATTAGGGTACGTCACTATAGGAAAGATAAACTGTTGAAGGAAGTTTGGCCCTAGTGACTGTAATCCTAGCTACTCAAGAGGCTGAGATCTAAAGATAGAAGAGATTCAAAACCAACTTATGAAGATACCTAAGAAACTTTGATTTCCAATTAATTGACCAGCAAAAATCAATAAGCAGAGATGTGGTTCAAGTGGCAGAGTGCCAGACTCAAGTAGAAAAAGCCAAACAAGAATGTGAGGCCCTGAATTTAAACCCTAGTATGGATACATACACATACACACACACACACACACACACACATACACACACACACACACACACACACACACACACACACACACACACACAAATGTGGAGTGAAATTACAAAAATTTCTTTTGTATGCTTGTCCATGGGCTTTTTTAAAATGCTTGCCTATCAAGCTTTTGGCACTAATTTTAACTAATTTAGAATAAAATAATTGGTCCCTTTAAATGTTATAATAATATGACTTGGGTTTTGTTGATTTTGTTTTCTTTTTGTGCTGTTACAGGGGCTTGAACTCAGGGTCTGGGCACTGTTCCTTAGCATTATCACTCAAGATTCATGCTCTATTACCTGAGCCACAGCTCTACTTCTGGCTTTTTGTTGGTTAATTGGATATTATGAGTCTCACAGATTTCCTGCCCAGGTTGGCTTTGAACTAAAATCCTCAGATCTCAGCCTCCTGAATAACTAGGATTACAGGCTGAGCTCACTCAAGCCAAGCTTTTGTTTCTTTTTTCTTTCTTTTTTTTTTGCCAGTCCTGGGGCTTGAACTCGGGGGCTAGACGCTGTCCCTGAGCTCTTTTGCTCAAGGCTAGTGCTCTACCACTTGAGCCACAGTGCCACTTCCAGCTTTTCCTGTTGATGTGGTACTGAGGAATCAAACCCAGGGCTTCATGCACACTAGACCAGGCAAGCACTCTACCACTAAACTATATCCCCAGTCCCAGTGCCAAGCTTTTTATGTAACTTATTTTAATCACACATGCTGGACATATATTTATTTTTTTATTATTTCCAGTCCTAAAGCTTGAACTCAGGGGCTAGATCCTTGAGCTTTTTGGCTCAAGGCTAGCACACTACCACTTGAGCCACAGCTTCACTACTGGCTTTTTATTGGTTAATTAGAGACAAGAGACTATGGACTTTCTTGTCTGGTTTGGCTTTAAATCACAGTCATCAGATCTCAGCCTCCTGAGAAGCTAGAGTTACAGGGGGAGTATGGGAAGGGATGGGAAGGGGAAACAAAGAGGAGGCAGCAATGCTGGATAAGAAATGTACTGGTTATCTTGCCCATGTAATTGTAACTCCTCTGTACAATATTCTCACAATAAAAAAAGAGTGTTGTGACAGCCAGATCTTGATTTAAAAAAAAAAATAAAAGCAAGACTCTCTGTAAAATAAAGGAAAATAGGCCCTAGTCCTGGCTCAAGTGGCAGAGCACTTACCTAGCAAGTACATGGCTATGAGTTCAAATTCTAGAAGCCCCCACCCCACCCCCCCAAAAAAAGAAATGACAAGTAGCATTAACATCATAGCTTAGCCAATGGCTGCATTTTGTTGTAAAAATAAGTACCAAAAGAATAGCCTTTCCATAATTCAATGGCAGTGTGATCACAAATAGTAGTTCACTGACCTGGCTGATGAAATGTTCCTTTCTCACGTGTCTTGAAATATATCTGATAGACTCTGCAGCTTTTTCCAAGAAAGTGATCAGAACCTTTTCTCCATCACTAATCTGCTTATGTTTCTTTTTGCCCAAGACTTTACCTTTCACTACTGTTCGACTCTCCTCTTTATCTGGGAAAGAGTAGCGATCTACATGATCCTTCATGCAAAGCAATTTAGGAAGTTTTTGTAGAAACAGCTTCTTCACCCAGGGGGCCATGGGATGATAGGTGGAAGATGATCTGTGGTGAACATTAATTACAAAAACGGTAACAATGATTGACAGAGTGACGAAAATCATAATAAACAATAGGTATTCTCCAATGAGAGGGATGACTTTTGAAGAAGATGGGATTATTTCTTCAATTACTAAAAGAAAAACGGTCAGAGATACCAACACAGACGTTGATAAGGAAAGTTTTTCTCCTTCATCTGAAGGTAAATAGAACACAAGAACTGTGAGAAAAGATAGCCCCAGGCAGGGGATTATCAGGAAAAGTGTATAAAATAAAGGCAGGCGTCTCAGGACAAAAGAATAGGTAATAAATGGATAAGAATATAAACCTTCTCTTCTGTTTCCTTTCATCCCTTTTGCATTTAGTATTTCCCATTCTCCATTGTCAAAGAAGTCTTTCCTGTCAACATTTTCATTTATCAAAATGAGGTCGACCATAGTACCATCATAAGTCCAGGATCCAAACTTCATAGAGCAGTTCTGTTGGTCAAAGGGGAAAAATGTAACATCCATGGTGCATGAACTTTTGTAACTGGCAGGAGGAGTCCAAGTGACACTTCCATTGGATCTCACAATGACCTTGGTCATGAGGGAGCCCTCGAAACGTCCATCGGCACTGCCATAAAAGGAATTTCACTTCAGTAATTAGTTGAATGTTTATTTGCTTGGGATTTTCTCCCATCTCTGTACTATTTGTATTGTATTACTTTCCTACCACAATGTCAACTATTTTGCTACTTACAGGTGTATATTTCTCCTAATTATTTAACTAATATAACTATGATCACTGTTAATCTGACTAATATAACTATTTTCTGTGATACTTACTTTTCAAAGAGAACTATGTCAGGAAGCCAGAGAGATTCTGAGGGAACTTTAATTGAATGAATGCCACCATACTCATCAGGATTCCAGCGTAGTTTGTGGTCTGTCCATTCCTGAATAAAATGAGTAGATTATAATTTTTATTCTGGAAAATTCAGTGCATTAGATGTTGTGATCTTCATTTGTCTGTTAACTTACTAATTTATAATTTTATTAACAAAGGGAAATTAACCAAGGTTAGACTTTGTAACCATACCTGGAATTCAGTGCATTTATCAGGACAAGATTTGAGCCAACTTGGTCTCTGACTTTGCCCAGGTCCAACATCTAGCCTATTTTGTGTCTCCCAAATAGGAGGACTTGGAGTCTCCACATCAAGCACTCAGTGAAGAGATTCAGAGGATGAAAAATTATAATTTATCTTTTTGGCCTAGTTTTCTTAAGAAGCAAACAAAAGAAAGGCAATAGCCTAGCATGGTGACACACACCTTTAATCCAGTACTTAGGAATTTGAGGCAGGAGTATCATGAGTTCAAAGCCACCCTAGGATACTTAGTAAGACCCTGTCAAAGAAGAAGAAGAAGAATGAGAAGGAAGAGAAGGAGAAGGAGGAGGAAGAGGAAAAGGAGGAAGAGAAGGAAAGCTATGCAAAATGCAAGCCAGTGTTGGCTCATCAAGATTTTAATTTTTGATAATAAGTACATACTCAGTTTATGTCCTTGAGTATCACCAAGACTCTTAGCCTAACATTCATTCAATATATTAATATGAAACATTTAGTACCTTCTGACTATTCATGATGCCATTGTAACTTTTACCCAGTGGACAGAGATAAAAGAATTTAGTATAACAGTTCAATCTAATTTTATTTTGTAAGTTCTCAATGTGTTAAACTTATCCCTAATATTATTGGCTTCCATAAGCTTATACTTTTTACATAAGGAAAGACCTCTTGTAATATTTTCTAGGGAATGATGGATACAGATTAAGAAATCTGATCATTAATTGTTTAGATTATTAAGGCAAAGTTACAGCAGAAATAGATCTTGGATCCAGAATTTCATGAAACCTGATCCCAAAGTTAAATTCTCCCATTCTGCTGGCCCTCACAGAATAGTTGAATAAAACTGTTCAGGGTAGTGTTAAGTGTGTTTCTAAATGTTAAAAGGCTATGCCTAGTATGAAGTTTCTTGGAACCCAGTGATGCTACATTGTCATTAAAAATATCAGGAATCAGCAAATTTAAAACTTCACCAGGTTATAAAATGCTGAAATACAATTCCTAAAAAATGATGACCCTCATATGAGATATTGTCTTAGATAATATTTGTGAGATATGAATGGAACAATGAAAAGAATGACTTTGCTTGAAAGAATGACTTACACTCTAGGCCATCTTTTAAAAAGTGGCATTACTGAGCAAAGCTGATCCCAACCTATAGTCTTCTACTTGGGGCATAAAGATTGCTGGAAACAAAATTGACTGTTTCTTGGATCCACTTCTCTCCCTTTTAGGGTCAGTAGCCCTGAGAAAAGGGTGATGATGATGAAGATTCTAAGTTTCTGCTTCGTTGCAGATCACAGCAAACTCATAAAAATTTAGGGAACTGGGACAAGGCTCATGAGGAATTTCTGAAAGATTAAAAATTAAAGTTACTTTTTACAATAAGTCAGAAAGACTTTTCTTTCCTCACCTGCTGCAGCATGATTAACAGTTGTTCCCAAAGAAAAGACACGGGTGATTTACCAAATATGCCAAGTTCAATTAGCACTGAGGACCATGATTGTCCTTGATGCTCTATATCCCTAGCTTGCAACTCAGATAAGTAGGCTAACTAATGACACCAACACCTGGTAATGACTGTCCTGAGGAGCTAGTTTGGATGTATGGTACAGAAGAGCACAGAGGGGGAAGGAAATTCTGAAAAATGCCATGTAAGTCAGAGTGGTGGTCAGTGGGCCCTGGGGCAGAAATAAAAGGTAAATGGATGGATGAGAAATGTATTTGATCCTTGAAGAGGAAGTAACAAGATCTACAGTGTAATAAGGCTGCATTCCTGAGCTCAAGGCTAGCACTGTACCACTTGAGGCATAGCTCCACTTCTGGCTTTTTGGTTGTTAATTGGAGCACAAGTGGCTCATGCCTATAATCCTAACAAGGTAGGACTTTTGGTTAATGCTGCTCATTTGGTGGTCCCCCAAATGAAAACACATTGAATTAGAATTAGAAAATCCTGAGTTTCACATCTGTATTATAGCTTGCTAGATGTACAACTTAGAAAGTCACTAGGATTCAGCGTTTACCCTCAATTTCTAGTGTTAAGAGAGACATTTCTTTTCTTTTCTTTTGGGGTCCGGTCGTGAGGCCTGAACTCTGGGCCTGGGCGCTGTCCCTCAGCTCTTTAGCTCAAGGCTAGTGCTCTAGCACTTGAGCCACAACACCACTTCTGGCTTTTTTCTTTTTGCCTATGTGGTGCTGAGGAATTGAACCCAGGGCCTCAGGCATGCAAGGCAAGCACTCTACCACTGAGCCACCTTCCCAGCCCTGAGAGAGACATATCTTAAAACCTTGGTGTCCTTCCATAATCAGCTTACAGATTCAATTTTTCTTCCTGAGATGCCCTAGATGAGGAGCAACCCAATTTCTCCTGCATGAACCTTTGCCAAATGCTGGTTGGGGCCCTGGTAAGGAATTACACACACAGGATGTAAGGTGGCTTAGCCTGCAGCATTCAGCTGGGGGCAGAGCCCAGCTCCTCCATCTCATGCTCTAAGGAACTATGGGATTGTCTGGCTATTTCCATGTTCTCTTTAACTTTTAAATGAATCTGAAGATTAACCTTGTTTCTTTTCCTTCCTGGCAAAAGATTAGAAGTAATATCTCTTATTTGTAAAACATATTCCAGGCAGTGCTCTCAAGGCCCTTTACAAACAATAGCTCCCCCTCACAAGTTTCTCCTTGTTTGAGTTCTGTGTTTTTCAGGAAACAGGAAAGCCAGGATATATTAGAGTCAAATGTCAAAGATAATCTATGGCTAAGAGAAAATGGTAAAATGCTCAGAGTCTAGGTTTTTAATTTGGTCAAACCTGCATAAAAATACTTGTATCTCTATATACACACATATACAAGAACCCACACATTCCCTGAAAATTGCTTTTTTAACACTTACTACCTGAAATACCACTCATAAAATATTTACCTAAAACCACAATGCAGGACAAATTTTACTTAAACTGAAGTCATAAAACTGTTTTTAACCATAAGTATTTCAATTTCTTCTTTTATATTAATACCAAACGGTAATATAAATCATATACATGACATTTTGTCAGTGACCAACCACAATTATGAGTCCAGTGGTCCCAGGATTATAGTGTAGCTGGAAAGTTCCTGTCCCCTTTGATGTCAAAGCCATGGTAACATTTGCCCAGTGCATCATTCCCATGGCTGTGATGAGGCTGCTAGTCTATGAAAGCATTGAATGCACAGTATGTACACTGTGTATTACTTGATGATAATGAATGACTCTATTATTCAGATTACCATGCACACTCAAGCACGTGTGTGTGTGTGTGTGTGTGTGTGTGTGTGTGTGTGAGTCCTGGGGCATGAACTCAGGGCTTGGGTGCTGCCCCTGAGTTTTTGTGCCCAAGGCTAGTGCTCTACCACTTGAGCTACAAGCTCTACTTCCTGGTTTTTGTTGGTTAATTGGAAATAAGAGTCTCATGGATTTTCCTGCCTAGGCTGGCTTTGAACCACAATCTTCAGATCTCAGCCTCCTGAGTAGCTAAGATTACAGGAATGAGCCACTGGCTGTCTTACCTTAATCATATTTTTTATTATTATTTTTTAATGAATTCCATATATGTGTACATGTACACACATATCTAAAGATATATGGATAGAAATTAAAAGGAAACTGTAGTAGAGCCTCAGCCTGCTTCAGGAGGTCATCTTAAAGAAGGTCTTGTGACCACAAAGATAGTGGCTCCATGAAAATTATCCCCCAGGAAACCTGGCAGTAAGTACATCACCATATGGAGGTGATGATAACTGGCAAAATCAATACACGAGCTTATGTAGGCATCATTTTAAACAAGAAATATCTGAAAAGCAAAAATGAAGTAAATAAAATTATAAAACATTTAAATGGAGAAAAGCTTACAGAATAGATACAGAAAAGCAAGTGTTTTGTATATTGTTCAATGTGTTTGTATAAGGAAAGTTCTTGTAAGAGTCAAATATTTAGCTGAGCACTAGTGGCTCACATTTGTAATCTTAGCTTTTAGGAGGCTGAGATCTAAGAATTGCAATTCAAAGCCAGCCTGGGCAGACAAATCAGAGACACTCTTATCTCCAATTAATCAGCAAAAAGCTGTAAGTAAAGGAATAGCTCAAGTGGTAAAGCTCTAGCTGTGAACTACAAAGCCAAGAGAGGCCCTGTGTTCAAGCCCCGGAAGAGCCAAAAGTTAAAAATTAAAATTTATAAAATAAAAATTTTAAAGTAAGCTAAAAATTAATTTATTACAGAAAGAATATTTTTTCACAAATGTAGTGTAACTATGTACAGTATTAATAAAGCCTCCAATAGTGCACAGTCCTTAGCTTCCATTTTGCCTATCACTTGGTAGTGTCCCATTTAGTAAGCTCCACTCATAGCAAGTGCCCAGGACAGGAGCTACTTTGATCTCTCTGTCTTCTTTTAGCTATTCTTTTTAGTGTGTGTGTCAGTTGTGGGGCTTGAATTCAGGGCCTTTGCACTATCCCTGAGCCTCTTTATGCCCAAGGCTAGTGCTCTACCACTATGAGCACCACTTCTCTCTGTCCTCTTTTTACTAGTCCTTCTCTGTGGTTAGATATGCTAAGAATATTGTTTTACAACTGCATACAGTTCAGTACCATGGCATGCTATACAGGTTTGTAGTCGAGGACTGACAGGCTATTCAGTATTTCTTAAAACACAGCCCTGTCATTACACATCAAATGATTGTGTCCTTGTCTGTTGCCTTGATTTGAGGCCTTTGAGACTCCTTGAGATGGTCAGTTATATTACTATGTCAGATGAGAATTCTTCTTCCCTTCCTTCCTTCCTTCCTTCCTTCCTTCCTTCCTTCCTTCCTTCCTTCCTTCCTTCCTTTCTTCCTTCCTCCCTCCCTCTTTCCCTCCCTCCATCCCCCCTCTCTCTCTTCCTTTCTTTCCTTTTTTTCTTCCTCCAGTACTAGGTTTGGAACTTAGAACTGTGGTACAGGAATTCAATTGTGAGATACAAAGAAGCCACATTTTGAGAAGCTGAATTGGGAGTCTTTATTAGAAAGTCCAGTGACTGAGAGGAGACACATGTCCCCAAAAACCTTGCAGCCACGAATACATTTAATACTGTTAGGAAACTGAGCCACAAGGGTAGTAAAGAAAGAGCAGAAAAACAATCTCAACAAACCAGATCACCTCTAATGGAGAGTTAAAGAGGGATGCCATGGTAACCTGAGGAGAGTCAGGAGCTATAAGGCATGGCACAATGGCAGCTGAGGCACTGGGGCCTAACTAGGGTTTACTGTCAGGGGACAGCGTCATTGGAGGCTCCAGAACTCAAAGAGTCTTGGAGTTGGTGATACTTTTATGGGGTCCAGGGGAGGGGATTCCACATTCCTCCCAGTGGGGATATTACATCCCACTAGAGTCCACCACACAGAGACAGCCTCATGTAAAAAGATGAATTTATTGGGGAAGTGGCTAGCTGACCCTCCAGGGATGCAGCACAGACTTGGGAGCTGTGATTACAACCCTGAGCAGTCCTCAAGCTGGGGTTTTTAAGGGGTAGGTTACATAGAGTTACATAGGCGAGCCATGCAAGGCAGGTTTGGCACATTTTCATTGGTTATAGTTATATGACCTTCTTTTTTTTTTTTTTTTTTTGGGTCCGGTTGTGGGGCCTGAACTCTGGGCCTGGGCGCTGTCCCTCAGCTCTTCAGCTCAAGGCTAGCGCTCTACCACTTGAGTCACAGCGCCACTTCCGGCTTTTTTCTTTTTTGCTTAAATGTGGTGCTGAGGAATCGAACCCAGGGCCTCATGCATGCAAGGCAAGCACTCTACCACTGAGCCACCTTCCCAGCAGTTATATGACCTTCAAATTCATTTCTTTTTTATGGTAAATATCATACATAATAATTTGCAATAGGCTGCCCATAGTAAGACCACTTGATGGTGGTCTTTAATTGGTGGTCTTAAGGCCCTGTTACTGAGGCAAGCAAGCAAGGTTACAGAAGCAAAACACAGGAAAACATAGCTTTGAGTCACAGGAGCATAGGCAAAACATAATCTTGACTTGGTCATCATGACTAATACCATCAAAGCTATTGACACCAGTGCAGCTGGTAATAAACCTCAAGGTTGTCAGTAGCCTTCTGCAAGGCTGCAAGCTTGGTAAACTTGATTGAAGGAGAGATGTTCTTTTGCTTTTTAGCAAGGATGGAGAAGCAAAGGCTGACCAGTAGTCAGCCTTTATCTGGAGTTTTTCTTTATCAAGAGGTTTTTGCCCTTTATTAATAGCAACTCAGATATTACAGTACAAGTCTGGCAGGTCTGGGAACCTATTGTCCAAGTCTCTGCTCCTGCTTCTTGGAATTCAGGCTTACCTATCACCTGGGGGTGGGGTGGGATTTCACCTCTAAGAGATTTTGGAAAGTCCCTCATCCATCAAGATGCCAAGACAGTGCCAGTTAGATCCAGTACTAATATTTCAGAACCTCACTCTTGCTAAGCAGGTTCTCTACCACTCAAGTCATACCTCCATCCTCTTTTTTGCTCTACTTATTTTTTCAGGTAGAGTCTCACACTCTTTTTTCTGCGGCCAACCTAGAGCATGATCCTTCTGTGCCTCTGGCACAGCTGGTATTACAGATGTGCACCACCATGCTCTGTCCTCAGATATGAACTTAAAGCTGTATTCATGTTGATTTATTTTAATTTTAAAGACAGCAATGTGTCATATTATGTTTCATATTTCCATCAAATCTATGAGATATTAAAGCTGAAGAGTGTTAATTTGCTATTAAGGGTGAAAGAAACCTATACAGGTGACAACAGGAAATGACATTTATTGAACTAGTCACATTCACACACTATCACATTTATCTTCCTAACACCATTGTAAGCTTGGATTGGCCTCTGTTTTATATATAAGACTGAATATCACAGAGATGAAAGGGAACTTTCTGTTAGGTCTGCCTGGGAGAATAGCCCTCTCCCAGCTTCCTCTTTACCTGCCTGAAACCACTAATCACCTAACTGTCAATCACCTGACTATAGGTTAGCAGAGGACCTCAGACAATGAAGTTACTTCCCGAACCACCCCAGTCATGCCTCCCTCAGGGACAGTGCGAGGCTCCCCAGGCTCTGAGATCACTTCCAAATCCTCTATGGTCTCACCTCCCACCTTTCTCTATAATCCCACTCACCTACAGTCCCTGCCCTCTTTTTCTCTTTTCTTCTCTCTCCACAGGCCTTCATGTTGTGTGGCCCACAGTTTGCTCTCCCCCAAAAATCTCTTTTCTGCCTGAACCATGTGGTGGTCTCCTTTCACGCAACCTTACACTTCCCACATTTACATAGTTGACCTTTTGGTTAAGTTCTTATACACTTGAGTGAGAAGTTCAAACAGATCTCCTCTGCTAAGATCAGAGTGAGGCTTTAGGGAAGGTAGGAAATTCAAATGGCTGCCTAAGGTGGGCCTACCTGTACCATTCCAGGATAAGTATGATAGACCTCTGGAAAAATTATTCCAACCTTTAAGTCTACCCTATGCTAGTTTATTTCTTTCTGTCCTCAAAAACCAGCTTAAGGGTTTATTCTATCAGGTCTTCATTACGTTTGTTGAACATTGTGTTGATCTGAAATAGAAACCAGCTGTTACAGAAATACCTCTAGCTTAAGATGTTGGCTTTGGCAGCCACTTACAGCTCTGGTTTCTGCAAGGTGAACTGTTTTAGGCTACAGTGTAGCCTGGTTCTCTGGGAATTCCTTCTTACTGGAGTTCACACTCAGCCCCACATCACCCAATGCATATCAATTAGTTGTTGTACAGTGTTTATTGAATAAATATGGCATCCACCATCATGATGGGTATTCACATGACATTGAGGTTTTAGGAAAAAAAAAAAAGGCTGGTTTCACTTTCCACTTCCCTCAAGGTGCTGGTAATCTGGTTTCCCTGACCTTGAACATGATGATGAAAATACGAGGGTGCTAAGGCATTGAGTCCTTTCTCATGTAGCCTTAGTTAGTCAAGGCTAATAATATATTTATGATTTATAGGGTTGTGATTACTCTCTGGAAATACAAAGAAGGTAGAAAAGTGAGTTTGCAAAACAAAAATCAATAAAATAAAAATAGCTCTATGTCTAAGGGTATATCCCGGGATGTCACTAGATTTGTTTTATGAAGGTCTTTAGTTGAGAGGATAGAAAATGAAGGTCTAAATATACCAGAAGATAATTATAGAAACAGATGATCAGACAGGACAGCTACATACAAAAAGCAAAAGCAAACAAAATCCCAAGCATATCATCTGTGCATACTAGCACAGACCAGAACATACTTTAGGTTCCAAGTGTGTCTTTTTGTTCTTGATGTGCATAAAAATTAACATTGGCCGATGTGGGAGGGAAAAGGAAAGAGGAGGAAATGAATGTTTTATTGTGATCATTTTGGCTGAGGCACTCTGAGATGAGTGGAAACAGTTACTAATAGGTTTTCTTAGGTGAGAGAATTCTGGGAAGGAAGGTCTTTTATGTGGTTCACAACTTTGCTGCCAGTTTTGGCTGGTAGAACTACTGTTTGACCATGACACTCAAGTTAAATATTTCTTCTTCTTAGGAGTTTTCCTTAACTTTTCCCCATTCTCACTATCATTTCGTATCATGACAGGACCTTGTAAATATTTTCTTTATGGCGTTTTTCATGTTATAGTAATTATTTTTTACATGACTAATGCATTGGTAAAGGCTTTCTGTATTTTAGCATAGGATCTAGCAAGTGCTGACACTTAGTCAGCTCTTAGTAAATATTGTAATATGATATGAATGGAAGAGAGTTGAATAAATGGAATAGAAGGGAATTCTAACTTTATTCAATTCGAAGAATGCTTTTATGCCTGCCTGTTCCATAAGAGGTCCCAGAGATGAAGGAACCAAAGCCTTGAAGACCAGTAATCAGAACCCAACACCCCTGTCATTACCAGCTAGTCAAAAGCAAGGGGATAAGAACTGTGTAAGCCAGATTTCCTTGACAAGGTATTTGCAGGACAAGTTACTTCAAGTCTCCAGTCTTCAACAGGAAGACAATAGAAAGTAAGAATAATATCAGAACCTATTTTACAAATCAATTGTAATAATTAAATGAGATTATGACCTATTCAACAGAGTGCCAGGGGAACTTAGTGATTCCTCTGGAATCAAGATTCATTAAAAACACAAAGATAGCTTTGTTTAAACATCAAATTTACCTTTTTTAAAAAAATCTTCTCTTTGATTTTATAAATTTGTTTTTCTTTTTTAAAGGTGAAGATTAAACAAACCTAAGTACTCTATCACGGTGCACTCTAGCCCTCCATCCTTTTTCATTTAATCCTCCTGCTTCTTTTTTTCTAAAACTTTAAAAAGTCTTTAAATGTATATATATATATATATATGTGTGTGTGTGTATATATATATATATATAATTAACATTAAGACAAAGCCCAAAGGTGCCTTCCTCTGTGCAGCCCCCTGCTTGCCCCCACACCACAGAATTCATTCTCTGTTTGGTCATTACCAAAGCTATAGCTAAGAGATCTGTGGCTTCTACCCTTTTGTGTCTAACCCTGTCTCTTTGGCTAAAATGATTCTTGTTTTTCAAAATCACAAGATGAGTGAAAAATATCCTCTTTCTCTATCCTGAGGCCTACAGTTTTAAAACTACCATCTCATGTGAAAGTTTGGTAAAAGCTTAGTCTCAGCAAGCAAGTCTTTTGTTTTTGTTAACTTTATAAGCATGATTGTATATAACTTTGTCCTCTCCTTGATGGCAGGGCTGTGACTTTCTCTTCTTTTATATATGTAGGATCTACCAAACTAAAACACAAGACTTCTTAAAGGTCGTCATCAATTCAAAATACTACCAAATCTTGCAGCACAAACAGGATGTCACTGCAGAATGAGATAGATACACCAAAATATTTTATTTAAATCATATTTTTATATATCCTTTCCCAGATTGGTATTCTCTCCTGCCTATTTTTATTTGCAAGCAAAATAATGTGCAGAGCAGTTTCACAACTTGTTAGCATACCTACCATTGAAGCACAATAATTCTCTAATACGATTAAAGTTCTTAGGTAGGATAAAATTAATGACATTGTATGAGGCTAGAGAATCTTCTCTGTTTCTTTTGTCCATTCATTGTTCCTTATAAATCATTAGCAAATGAAATGTCTAAATATCAAGAAAACATATAAAAACCTGAATAGATGGTTTATTTCAATGTAAGTAAACTGGAATTGTTATGTGTGTGTATATATATATATATATATACATGTATATGTATATACATATACATGTATATCTACATATACATATGTGTGTGTATATATATAACAACTGAAATATTAAGATATCAGGAGTATTTGAAATATACAGGCAGATTAGGTAATATCTAGACATTCATAATTGGAAATAAAATAAAAACAAAATAAACAATTGAAACAAATTTGATACCCACTGTCAAGCAAGTGTCAATATTTTCTCCTTCCAGATAATGTATGTGAGATTCGGACTTGAAAGGTGATTATTTCCTGGCATCACTAGAGCAATGTCCTCTAACTAGAGCTGTTTTAGGAAACAGGAAGCAGTCTGTTGTTTAAGATGCATTCCTTATTTTGTTTGGGAGTTCACCTAGTTCTGGAGTATCCGGTAGGCTCTTGTTATTCTCTCCTTTGGGGCTGGCTCTTTGCAGGAGGCAGCTGGGGGGGAGAAGGCTGGGGAAGCTAACAGCATTGATTTCCTTATCTGGTTGCCCTGCTCTCATAGAGAAAAGTTATATCTTGGAGTCCCTTTTCCAAGTAATGCAGGGACTGAGCTCCAGGATTTACTGGTAGAAACTTACCATCTCACCTGACCAATGGGCTCTACCCAAGAGCAAAAAAAAAAAAAAAAAATGCAGAAGCCGGGCGCCGGTGGCTCACGCCTGTAATCCTAGCTACTCAGGAGGCTGAGATCTGAGGATCGCGGTTCAAAGCCAGCCGGGGCAGGAGAGACCGTGAGACTCCTATCTCCAATAAACCACGAGAAAACTGGAAGTGGCGCTGTAGCTCAAGTGGTAGAGCGCTCGCCTTGAGCTGAAGAGCTGAGGGACAGCGCCCAGTCCAGAGTTCAAGCCCCATGACCGACCAAAAAAAAAAAAAAAATGCAGAAAAATACATCTCTGGGAGCCTGCAGACTGCTCTCAAACACTCATAGTCTAAAATAAAAATAACTTCTCTGAATAAAAAACACTAAACTGTAGCCTCCTTATATAGCCTTTTGAATTTCAGAAAAAATTAAGTTTTAAAAAAGGAATGCATAAGTTTTTGTTTTGTTGTTTTTTTGCCTGTCCTAGGGCTTGAACTCAGGGCCTGGGTGCTGTCCCTGAGCTTTTTTGCTCAAGGCTAATGCTCAGCCACTTGAGCCACAGCTCCACGTCTGGTTTTCTTTTTTGGTAGTTAAATGGAGATAAGAGTCTTATGGGTTTTCTTTTCTGCACTGTCTTCAAACTACTCAGCTTTCTGAGTAGTTAGGATTATAGTTATGAACCACCAGTGCCTGGTGAAGAATTCAAGTACACGCAAAATAAGTGTTTGAGAATTTGCTATCTTAAAAAAAGACTCTCTCCAACTGGTCCCAAATCCCACTCCGACCCAAACCCAATGTGTTTTCTACAGTAATATTTTAGATGGAGATTTATAAAAAGGAAATGGTTCTGGTGAGTGGATTGGCAGATCCAGTCCCTGGCTGACACTTACCTGTTTGAGCCACACATTTGTTGTCATCAACTGATTCTTTTCATCCTATGAAAATTAAAATTAAAGTAATACTGTAAGTTAAAATTGGAAGCTATTATTGGTATTTTGTTGTTGTGTCTTATTTGTTGGCTATTTCCTCTGGTTACCTTGATAATATTCAGAAGTTCAAAAGATCCTAAACTTAGGAATAATTAAATGGCATGTGATACTAAGGAATTGTGAACATTTTACTTAAAATGAAAAATAATTATTAAAACAAGTAACGGTTCATTGTGGCAATATTTATATAAAACTGCATATAGCAGAAGTTTCTTTGATGGCACAAAGCAGAGGAAAATATCTGAACTGAAGATAAGTTTTGCATGCTATTCTAGAAAGAATCCTGGGGCACTGAGCATCAAGTTGGGCAATGTGCCTTGGGGCAGGGGGCTTGGGTTACATGGGAAGGTTATTTTAATGTTGTGGGGACCACAGCAGGATGATTCACTATATTTGGGGACTTAATTTCTTCCAAGAATTTAAGTATGATAGAAGCATGAACTCAAGATAAAATGAACACAGAATGTCTGTGATGGGCAAGTTCACAAAGACGACAGCAGTGTTTGCTTTTGGGCTTAGCACTGTCACTGCTGTTCTGTAGGGAAAGAGCTAAGATTACACCAATCAGCCCTGTTCAAGTACCCTCTTCTTCCCTGCTGCCCACCCACCAGGGACAAGGCCCATCCTCCTCATCCTATCCACCCTCTATGCAAAAGTCCCCTAGTAACAGTGTCACAACAAAAGTTTACTGTGGCAACCTTTCCCTCTTTCCTCAGATCATTTCACTGGCTTTTTGGAGCAGATTTTTCTCCTACCATAATTTATTTGCAACATTGAAAATCAGACACAGGGGAAACAAAAAGATAATTCTGAGAGTTACAAACAGGTGTTGTGTTTAGCTTAGTGCCAAGGATTGCTTACCACATCCACAAGCTGAGATATTTTCAATCCGAAAAATACTTTTATGGAGTCATTAGAATTTAACACAGGCCGAACCCATTTCTGATAACCTTGGAACAAGTGTCTGAGGAGAGCATCTTCACTTTCAGCTATGGAACCAAATTCTGCAGCATCTGTAAAAGTTATCAGGGAAACAGAATTAAAGGGAGCAGCAGTATAGCTGGTTCGGCATCCTGATTTGGAGCCTTCCGTACTTCTCAATCGGATTCAACAGAGGTAGTTCTGAATTGTCTAAACTCCTCTCTAGGTTCAGCCCTTCTCTCTACAAACAAACCACCTAACACCAGCATCTATACCTCTCCCAGCTCTGCTTTCTCATGCAGTTTTCTTTCTCTGTTGGGGTGGACACTTTTGTCCCCAGCTCCTGTTTCCAAGGCCTCATTTTTCTTGATCCCTTCTACCTTATTGGGATGTGTTTTCTTACGTGTGATAGGAAGCCAGCTGGAGAAGATGGCATAATCCTTTTCTGTTCTTAAAAGCTCACTCTAACTGCTGTGAGAAAAAGAGAGCAGAAACAAATAGGATGCCTCACAGGAGTGCGTGATTAGGGCAGTGCAGGTGGAGAGGATGAGATGTTTTGAAGCACATTAAGATCTAAGAAAGGTGTGGAGCCTAGAATGACTTCATGAATTTCTGCCTGTGTGAGTAAATACTTCTTCCCTCAGAAAGCCTCAGGGAATTTCTGTCCTGCTCTCCCATTCCCGGGAAGATTATAGAGTCTCTTGCTGCTTGATGGTTCTGGCAGCCTCCCAACTGACCCGCTCCTTTGAGGCAGCCCTAGTTGTTAATACCAGTGGAAGCACTGAAGTTTGACAAACGCAAGTGCAAGGCCGTGCCTCTCCCTATCGTTTGCTTGCATTTTAATATGCTTTCTTATGTGTAAGAGAAAGGGTAGGGACACAGCCCCAGTTGCAGCCATTTATTGTCTACCCTATGAGGGATTCTATGCACCTCCAATCACTCCTTTCTTGGTAAAGTGCTTCGAGAAGCTGCAGGTACACTTTGCAGGGGGATATACACTCCTTTGTTTTTCATCCAGCTGACTATACTTGGTATTTGGGGTGGGGGATGTCTCATACATAATCATTGACCATCTGCATGTCTCTTGGGAATTCAGAAACAAACATTATAGTAATAAGTTGCTTAATTAAAAGCACAGAACCACTATTTTCTTTGCTTCAGGCCTTCACTCCCTCACTAAGCTGCAACATTTAGTAGATAGGGGATAAAATGGAAAAAGAGTAGCACTGTCCCTCTCACCTTGTCTGCTTACCTAAACAATTATTGTATGCTAGGAACTAAGCAAGGATATCTTAAAGTCACTTAACCTGAGGAAAACATTTGAGCAAACAAATTCTTAGTATGCAAAAATGTGTTTGCAAAGGAAAGTATTTGTCTCAAAGATGGACATCTGTTTTGAAGGGAGCACCTGCTTCATTTATGCCACGGATGTGCAGACCAGCCTTGAATCTCTAAGCCCAATTGATAAAATAGTGTGGCTGGAAGAATGATTAAATGTAACTGGTGTGAGATCCCTTGTCTTAAAGTGAATTTGACTCAAACCCTAATCTACTTTTCCCAATCTACTGATGATGGAGCACTCACTGCACCTTTTATTAATGGTGCCCACTTCCATGTCATTAATGGTGTCCACTTCCATGTCTGGGTGTGTGCCATCTTTCATATTTGCTTTGCTTTACTAATAAACTTTCTTAATCCCTGACTTGATGTGTTCAAAAATTCTTTCTACAACAACATGAACTTGCTACCCACGCGCCAAGAGAAGGCCTCTTTCTAGAACCTGCCAGGTTACCTTAGTTATGGGAAGGCTCTTCCCTGAGGCAGCCTTGTGGTCCTACCTTCACTTTGCTCTTTGCTCAAATGTCCTCCTTAAAGAGGTTATTCCAGGTCACATATCTGAGAACCTTTCTTGTATTTTGACTTCTACCAGAGCACTAAATGGCAGCTTCAGCACCCAGGGGCGCAGTCTTTTACATACTATGTCCCCAGCTCCCAGAACAGGGGTAGGATATAAGGATGCTGAAGTGGTTGGTGAGTGGGCAAGCCCTGGAGCAACAATGCAATTAGCCTTGTGGCCTCTGTTTTGCTGTTTGGTAATTGAGGAGTTTTGGTCACAGCTGAATTTTACTCAGGAGATGAGAGAAAAGAGAAGGACACAGCTGTCCCCTTCTTGGCCTTTTCTTACAGCAGGCAGAAGCTCTCCACAAAGGTAAGGAATATATCTGAAATACACATGTCAGTCTTTTTTGTTGGTATATTTTGTTGGTTGTGGGGCTTGAACTCTGGGTCTGGGCTCTGTCCCTCAGCTCTCCAGCTCAAGGCTAGCACCCTTCCACTTGAGCCACAGCTCCACTTCCAGCTTTTTTTGCTTATGTGGTGATGAGGAATTGGACCCAAGGGCCTCATGCATGCGAGGCAAGCACTCTACCACTAAGCCAACTTTCCATCCCCTCTTAGTCTGTTTTTTATGCTTCTTTGAGAGACTACAATAGACTATGTCATTCATAATGGAGAGAAGTTTGTTGACCTGTGGCTATGGAAGCTACAAAGTCAAAGATAAAAAAAAAAAAGGTCTAGCATGTGATAAGGCAGTTTTGTTTCTTCATCTCATGATAGAAAGGTGAGCAGGAAAGGGAGTCTGAGAGAGGGAGAAAGAGTGGAAGAGGTAAAGAGAAATGGGGTCCAAACTTGCCCTTTCACGAGAAACCCATGTCCTCAGTAGTGGCATTAGCTCATTCTTCATGAGGACGTGCACCCTCAACACTGCCACATTGGGTACTTGTTTACCAACATGAGGCCTTTTGGAGAAGACATTCAAACTAATAGCACAGTGACAGGTGTTGCTAATTCCTGTCCCAGTCACTTCCTCTTTTTCCTTGGTAACAGGTGCTAATTTTAATCAGGGTTGCATAATACCTGCTTAAAATGTTCAGTTTCCATGTCCTAATAGATAGGGACAGCTAATAACTGTCAAGTAACCAATTAAAATACAAATGGAAATCAGGCATTGATCGCTCATGCATGTACTACTGAAGAGGCTGAGATCAGGGGATCATGGTTCAAATCCAGCCCAGGCAGAACATTTTGTGAGACTCTTATCTCCAATTAACTAGAAAAAAAAAACAGGAAGAAGAGGTATGGCTCAAATGACAGAGCACCAGCCTGGAGCAAAACAGCCAAGGGACAGCACTCAGGCTCTGAGTTCAAGTCCTAGATTAAATCAATTAATCAATCAAGCATTAATTAATTAATTAAACGGAAGCTATTGGATAGGGTTTATACAGGAAAGAATATTAGAGGATGCACTCAATCTGATGTGCCCATCCTCTTCTTGCATCCTGCCGGGAACTGAGGTTCCATGTGTAGATGTGATCACCCAGGCTTCCTAAAAGCTTGATTACAGCTACACTCATAGGATGGCAAAATACAAAGGTACTAGAATCCTGAACTGTCTGTCCCAAATTTCTCATGAATGAGAAAAACAATCCCCTATTTGGTTAAGCCATTTAAGCCACAGTTACATGAATCTGAATGCTGTCCTCATTGATGTTATACCACTCTAGTAGCTTTGGACCATGGTGGTATTCTGACCTTGCTGGGAAGTTCTTGTGTCCCATTTTAGCCTTATTACCTCAAGTTATTTCATATACCTTCTCACAATAGATATAGACACTTCAGGAATGCCAAAAACTACAAGTAACTTGGATAATGTCAGGACCAGTATGCATGCATGCTCCTCCTCTCCTCCCCTCCCCTCCCCTCCCTCCCTCTTTCTTTCTTTTTCTCTCTCTCTCCCCCTTCCTCTCGTTTCTTTTTTTTTTGGGGGGGGATCCAGTCGTGGGGCCTGAACTCTGGGCCTGGGCGCTGTCCCTCAGCTCTTCAGCTCAAGTGCTCTACCACTTGCGCACCACTCCGGCTTTTTTCTTTTTGCTTATGTGGTGCTGAGGAATCGAACCCAGGGCCTCAGGCATGCAAGGCAAGCGCTCTACCACTGAGCCAACTTCCCAGCCCCTCAAGTTTCTTAGTTAAGACAACCTCAGCATGAGAATTTTGGATACACAAGCAGGTTCCTGAAGACAAGCATGAACTTAAAGGGAGGTGGAGTCACATTTTGGGGAAGAAAATCTAAAATTACAACTTTAACATCCCCATCACTTGCAACCACACACCTCCTCTCCTTAGTAAGGATATCTGGGTTCTGTTCTTCCCCAGGATCAAGGAAAATGAGTAGCTATACTCTTCAGGGACCTGTGTATATTCTAGTCCATTCCAATGAGGTTTGAGCACACAGTTTCCATGTGATGTATGTCAGAAACATGTAGAGACTGAATGTTTGTATCCCTCAAATCATGTATCAAAACTCTGACCCCCTGACTTTTGCATGGAGACAGGGCCTCTATAGAAGAGATACAAAGGAAAAACCATGTGAGGGCCTAGCAGGAAGGAAGCTATCTACTTGCCAGGAAGAGCCTTCACCAGAAGCTATAACTGACAAGAGAGTTTATGTGAATGGCACTGACACAAAACCAGACTGGTAGATAAATGGAATAGACTAGATGAATTCAGAATAAATCCACATAACTATAGCCATCTGATTTTTGACAAAGGGGCCAAAAACCTACATTAAAGGAAAGATAGTCTCCAATGAATGATGCTAGGAAAACTAGATTGTCACATGTAGAAAATTGAAACTAAATCCCTATTTCTCATTTTGTACTAAAATTAATTCCAAAGTGGATCAGAGACCTTAATGCAAGATCTGAATCAGTGAAACTATTACATGAAGCACAGGGAAAGATATAGGCATAGACAATGACTTCCTGAATAAGAGTCCAATAGTTGGTCAAATAAGAGTAAGAATTGACAAATAGGATTGTATCAAATCAATAGGTTTCTGTACAACAAAAGAAACAATTTCCAGAATCAAGAGCTAACCCACAGAATGGGAGAAAATCTTTGCAAACCATTAATAAAACAAGGATTTCTATCCAGAATATTTAAAAAGCTTAAAAGAAACACCAAAACAAATAAATAATCTAATTAATAAGTGAGCGATCAACCTCAACAAATGGTTCTCAAAAGAATAACTATACATGACTGATAAATACATAAATAAATATTCATCATTTTTAGCCGTAAAAGAAATGCAAATCAAAATGACACTGAGATTTCATCTCACAGTCAGAACAGTAGCCATCAAGAAACAAAAACACCAAAGAGTGGCATAATACAGGAAAAAAATAGTAATATACCATTGGTGGGAAAGTAAATTAGTCCAGTCACTATGAAAATCAGATTGGAGATTTCTTAAGAAATGAAAAATAGAACTATCATATGATCCAGCTATGTCATGTTTGTGCATG